>NC_139346.1:143922582-144257582 GCF_055883805.1 Amblyomma maculatum | reverse complement strand
CATCCCGCACTAGCCGCTCGACGAGCCCCCGCTCCCCGAGGCTTCGGGAAAACTAGGAACAGCGACCTGCGGAGGTGAGGCCGCTGACGAGCGAAGTGCTGAACATCCTCCATCAAGTTTAGTACAAGATAACGGCTATCAGACGGCGACATGTAACGATGAACCTGAGTGCGCAGTTTCGGACATACCAGTTTCTATCGACGATTGTCTCATTACAGCTTTAGTTGATACGGGGGCGGACTACTCAGTTATGAGCAGTGGGTTAGCCAGGAAATTGAAGAAAGTTTTAACCGAGTGGACTGGGCCTCAGATCCGCACTGCAGGGGGACACCTTATTACCCCGGCTGGAAGATGCGTTGCGAGAGGTGCAATTGACGGATTTGTTTATGTTTGCGACTTCGTTGTACTTACCCACTGTTCGCGAGACGTCATACTCGGCTTGGACTTCTTACAGGCTAATGGTGCGATAATTAATTTACAAGAATCGCGAGTTATATTTTCGCCGAGCCAAGCCATTGCGAGATCTAGCGTCGACGGTTCATCAACGTCCGCCTTACGTATTACAGCTGCTGACGTTACGGTCTCGCCACGGTGCAGCATTATGGTCTTGGTAGAAAGTGACTCACCATGCGACCGAGACGTACTGGCAGAGACTAACGTGGGCTTGCTTCTTGAGAAAGGGATCTGCGCTGCAAGAGGACTTGTTCGCTTACGGGATGGTTGTGCGAAGCTCTGGATTACGAATTTCGGGACCGAGTTTCAGCACATTGCGAAAGGAATGGCCATCGCGTATGTTGCCGACTTTATTGAGCCAAGGAACATCTGTACTCTGGCGCCGCCGTCACCAGCCTGATGTAATGCACCCGACATTCTATCAACTGTGGACATTAATGCCAATCTGTCGGTGGTTGAGCGGCGGCGACTCCTGGACCTCCTTCAGGAATTTGCTGGATGCTTTGCAACGTCTTCGAAAGTTGGGCGTACCCCAGTAGCCAAACACCGCATTATGGTTGACGCGGAGACCAAGCCGATTTCCCGACACCCATACCGAGTGTCGTCAACGGAACGAGAGGCTATTCGAAGACAGGTGCAGGAAATGCTTATCGATGACGTGGTACAGCCGTCTACCAGCCCCTGGGCTTCGCCTGTAGTGTTGGTGAAGAAAAAAGACAACACCTTGCGTTTTTGCGTCGATTATCGTAAGTTAAATCAGGTAACGAAACGGGACGTATACCCGCTCCCACGTATCGACGACGCATTGGACCGGTTACGCAATGCCAAATATTTCTCGTCGCTTGACCTCAAGAATGGCTACTGGCAGATAGAAGTGGACGAAAGGGACAGAGAGAAAACAGCGTTCGTCACCCCCGACGGCCTTTATGAATTTAAAGTGCTTCCTTTCGGTCTCTGTTCTGCACCAGCAACCTTCCAGCGAATGATGGACACCGTTCTCTCTGGACTGAAGTGGCAAACGTGCTTAGTGTATCTTGACGATGTCGTCATTTTCGCGGCTAGTTTTGAGGAGCACCTTGACCGACTGCGAATGGTACTACAGGCACTGCGTTCAGCCCAACTGATGATAAAACCACAGAAATGCCATTTCGGATTCCAGGAGCTCCGCTTTCTTGGCCATGTTATTAGTTCTGAGGGCGTGAAACTAGATCCCGACAAGACTGCTGCTGTGAAAAAGTTTCCGCGCCCAACCGACAAAAAGTCCGTTAGAAGGTTTTTGGGGCTTTGTGCCTATTACAGGCGTTTCGTAGAGAATTTTTCAGTGATTGCCGAGCCTCTTACGCGTCTTACCCGAGACAATGTTCCTTTTGCGTGGCAAGATGATCAAGAGGATGCTTTCAACGAGTTGCGCCGGCGACTGCAGGCCGCCCCAATACTTGCCCATTTTGACGAAAACGCCGCTACGGATATCCATACCGATGCCAGTAATTTTGGACTCGGTGCCGTTCTGATTCAGTGGCAAAATGGCACTGAAAAAGTTATCGCTTACGCAAGTCGCTCTCTTTCAAAAGCAGAGACAAACTACTCAACCACGGAAAAGGAATGTCTCGCGGTAGTTTGGGCCATAACTAAGTTCCGACCCTATATTTACGGCCGACCTTTTAGGGCTGTGAGCGACCACCATTCGTTATCCTGGCTAGCCAACCTCAAAGACCCCTCTGGACGGCTTGCAAGGTGGAGTCTCCGTCTCCAAGAATACGACATTACGGTTGTATACAAGAGCGGCCGTAAGCACAGCGACGCCGATTGCTTGTCTCGTGCACAAGTTGATGCTGCCCCTCCCGACAGAGAAGACGATGACTTCCCGTCTCTTGCTGTCGTCACGACCGCCGACATGGCCCAGCGTCAACGGGCTGACCCCGGTTTACGCCCGCTTATTGAGCATCTCGAAGGCCTTGATGTAGCTGTCCCACGAGCTTTTGCACGGGGTTTATCCTCCTACAGCATTCGCAATGGCGTCCTATATAAGAGAAACTTTCAGCACAACAAGGAAACCTTTCTTCTCGTTGTGCCGTCCGACCTCAGGCCAGAAATCTTGCACGCATGCCACGATGAGCCTTCGGCTGGACATTTAGGAGTCACGCGAACATTAGCACGGATTCGACAAAAATACTATTGGCCTAAGTTGCTGCCTTCAGTCCAGCACTACGTGAGAACATGCCGAGATTGCCAGCGGCGAAAGACACCTCCGCTGAAGCCTGCAGGGCTCCTTCAGCCGATAACTCCGCCAACAACCCCTTTCCAGCAAGTGGGTATGGATCTTCTGGGCCCTTTCCTAACGTCCTCATCAGGGCACAGATGGATAGTAGTGGCGACGGACTACTTAACGCGATACGCCGAGACACAGGCACTTTCCCGTGCAACTGCTGCAGAAGTAGCCCAGTTTTTTCTTAAGACCATCGTACTGCGCCACGGTGCCCCATCGATTATTATCACTGACCGCGGTACAGCCTTTACGCCTGAACTAATGCAGGCTCTCTTCTGTCTTACCCGCACAAGTCATCGTAGGACTACTGCTTACCATCCGCAAACAAACGGACTGACTGAACGCCTCAATAGAACGCTTGCAGACATGATTTCCATGTACGTCGACGTTGAGCATTGCACGTGGGATGAAGTCCTTCCGTATGCAACTTTTGCATACAATACGGCTGAACAGGAGACGACGCGTCTTGCACCATTCCAGCTAGTCTACGGTCGTCCCGTCAACACAATGTTGGACGCTATGCTACCCATAAGTCATGGCGACGATGTCACCAACGCCTATGCAGACGTCGACATATTTCTACAGCGCGCCGAAGAAGCGCGCCAGCTCGCACGATGCCGTATTCAACAACAACAACATCGCGATGCCAGTCGGTACAACCTCCGACACCGAGACGTTCACTACCAACCTGGCGATCTTGTATGGGTGTGGACACCAGTGCGCCGTCGAGGACTCTCCGAGAAACTACTTCGCCGTTACTTTGGGCCATACGAGGTCATTCGACGTCTTAGTAACGTGACTTACGAAGTTGTTGCTCGGAGCCAGCGACCTTCAACACGGCGGCGCTCAAGTGCTGAAACTGTTCATGTAGTGCGGATGAAACCGTATTATGAGAGGCAGTGATCTTTTGCGCGTGTGCAGCTTTGTGTTCCCTGCTTCTCCTGTGTGCATAATCTGAGGATATTCCCAGCGTCGAGTCGCCGCTTTCGAAGAGGGGGGGTAATGCCGCGTGCCTCTCTGAAAAGAGGACAAAGAAGAACAGAGGACAAAGAGGACGAAAACTGAGTGTAGCGCGTGGAACTGTTCCGATCAGTGTTTGCTGCCTTGTACTCGTTACAGTATGTATGTATGTATGTATGTATGTATGTATGTATGTATGTATGTATGTATGTATGTATGTATGTATGTATGTATGTATGTATGTATGTATGTATGTATGTATGTATGTATGTATGTATGTATGTATGTATGTATGTATGTATGTATGTATGTATGTATGTATGTATGTATGTATGTATGTATGTATGCATGTATGTATGTATGTATGTATGCATGCATGCATGCATGCATGCATGCATGCATGCATACATGTATGTATGTATGTATGTATGTATGTATGTATGTATGTATGTATGTATGTATGTATGTATGTATGTATGTATGTATGTATGTATGTATGTATGTATGTATGTATGTATGTATGTACAGTAGCGGACAAATGTGGTATACTCCACGCGAATCGCAACGATTGCATTTTTTTTCAGTATAAAAACATGTGCCACACAAAACTGCTTGGACTAGATGGAAAGTATATCAAGGAGGGTACGTTATGCATATCTCAGAAATAACTGCTTTTCTGTCGGAAAAATATGGCAAGCAGTTTTCTCGCAGTGCGTGCAATATACCACTTTTGTCCGCGGGGGTACGTATGTATAACGCACAGGGATGGTGTACGACAGGATACTCAGATTAACGCTGTCACCCCAGATACTTTGGTGTCACTATTGCGAGCTGTACTTAAGGAACACACCATAACTACAACTGTAAATGAGGAGCAGCCAACTTCCGACCTTTATCTCTGGAATTATGGACACGTAGAAAACGATCGGAGATAGAAGTTAACCGGCACCCTGCGTATATTCAAAGAAATATAGCTGTCAATCGACTGACATCTCAGGTACGATGCCATGAAAAGCAGCTTGCCCACAAAAGATGGACTAGCTGTTACAGTAGCTCGGCCACTCACAAAAAAAAGGACAATAGAGTACTCTGGAGGACTTTTAGAGCAACAAAAAAAGGGAGCAGAACAAAGTTCATGCCGAAAGTATCCGACTTTCCCTTCAGATAACTCCGAAGGAATTTGCTGATCAGGCGGCAATCCTCCTTTCCCCAAATTATACACAGCGTTCAAAGGACACGTAGATAGTTCAGGATTAATATATTTCTTTTACTGCATTGGAGCTGACGTCTGCCATAGAAGATTCGAGAGAAAACACAACGCCGGAGACATGACGACGTCCCATACGATGCATTTAAGAGCTTAGAAGGAGAAGCTCTTGTTGCCGTTTTGGCTGCGATAAAAAACAGACAAAGAAAAGGAGAAATTCCGGAAGAATGGAAGCATTCGGCTGTCGTACCGATTCCAACGGACGGAAAATCTCCAACCAGCATACAGACATTGCGTCCTATATCCTTAACGCCAACAATTTGTAAAATATACGAACAGATGGCTGCCACACGCTTATCAGGATGGCTTGAAAGTGAACAAAAGTATCGTCCAGGACAAACTGGATTTAGATCAAACTTTCACATAGAAACAGGAGTTGCAGTACTGGCTGACGAAGTTCTACTGGTGTCACCTCATAGTCACGTTCTGCGCATGGTGGTGGTATACAGACGGCAAAAAGGCATATGGCAACGTGTCACACTGTTGGATTATCAAGAAAATGGAAGATTTGGGATTTTTTTTGCACATTACAAAAGTTGTACAGAACTTGCTTCAAGGGCGGACATTCTCTATTAGGCTCAGTAGAGAACGAGTTGATAATCGCAAATCAAATAGTAGAGTTCCACGAGGTTCAATCTTAGCCCCGCTACTGTTTAATATAGCCTTTATACCATTGGCTTGGAAACTAGGTGAAATACCAAATATATACTTCCTGATTTATTCAGAAAACGCCACAATATGGTCCACACAGAAACATTTAAAGATGCAGAACCTTTATTTATAAGCAGCTTGAAACACTTGGGACGGGTACGTACAAGAAAGAGGCCTGAAAATGCCGCCTCAAAAATCCAGCTACATTCATATGGGAATCAAGAACGGAAGAGAGGAATTGCAAGATAATAACTTCGCCTTGAAGTTTAGTAGCAACACATTACAGGAAGTGAAAGAAATGAGGGCCTTGGACTAGACATATATAAGTCGGGCAAATGAACTCAATGGCTCCATAGTACAAAAAAGCAGCAACGACTACGCTACCTTTAATCAAACGGATCTCCTCCAGAGGAGGAGGTGCCCGAAAAGATATAGCTAGTCGTCTTTTACGTTCCGTACTTCAACCTAGGATAGTGTACCAAGCTCATGTTCTATAGACTGACGATGCCACAGTGGGCGGAGCTAGAAACAATAAATAGAAACGCAGTGCGCACCATGACGGGTTTGCAAAAACGTACACCCATCCCTATACTTCAGGAATATGCACAGTTGAACACTCTGACGGAAAATATTCAACAGAGAAACAAGAAATTTAAAGAAAACGTATGCTGCGAATGTTGCAGCCGTATACAGTGACGTGGCAGCACAAACAGAGAAAATAATAGACCCATCTCCCTGGGCCTGCACAGCAAAGACGACTAACAAAAATACTAAACCCCATCGTAAAGCACAGGCAGCAAAACGTACCAGTGGTTGATATAAGTAAAAAAAATATCTATAACTTATATAGCTGCACCAAGCATTGAAAGGGGTGGAAGAAAGGCAACGACTAGCCACATACATGTAGAGTTATTCACACATACGGAGTACGCAACGGACCACCCGGGTTCACATATAATGGAGCTGTATTCTATCCGCGATGCGTTGGAGGCTATAAATGCCATACCGTCTTTGAGCGAAGCTCACATTTACACCGACTCTCTAGCGGCTATTAAACAACTTATGAGAGTTACAAAACCCTAAGAATTACTATGGAGATACATGCTTTATATAAGAAAAAAAAACGCATTTCGGTACATTGGATACAAGAAGACGCTAAGAACATTGATCATAAAAACAGACGCCCTTATACACCTAGCCTCCAACATAAGTACTTCACCCACAAGCTTCCCATTTGATACCTGCTCCCCTCTCCCAATCTTGGCATCTGCTGTAAGGAAAAGCGCGCGTGCCTTGATTCCCCCCTGCACTTGCCCTTCTGTCATAACCTAACGAGAATGGAGGGGTTGTACCTTAAAGGGATTAGGGCTGGGGAAGCCCTTACTCCGTCGTTGATGTAGCGGGGCTCTCAAGAAGGTGTAGTGCCGACCATAAGCACTAAATGTCCAAGGCCGGCCGCCGACTTGGTTCTTCGCCACCTTGAATGGACATGCCAAAGAATGCGGCCGTCAAGAATAAGACTACAGCAGGTTGCGCTGTTGGCTACAAGAGAAGAAGATCTGCACTCATGGCTAATAGACAACGTTAAGAACCGAAGCTTGCTCCGGTTTCTTAATGACAATAAGCTACACGACTTGCTTCAAGTTTAAGACAGCCCCATTCTATGCCACATGACAAGTCCTAAAAAAAAGTTTGTACGTCCTAGGAAAGATTATTATTATTGGAAATATTTAATTTCAAATAACTAATCATTTGAATGATCTTGTGTGGATAAACGGAAGGTCGTTAATATAGAAAGGAATTTCACTTCCCCCCCCCCCCCCCCCCCTTATCGAACAAAATACGCACATAAAATTTTGTTGAGATGGCGTTTAGGTTTGGTTCGGTTTGGGATGTTTAATGCCCTCAGACAACTCAGGCTATGAGAAACGCCGTAGTGGAAGGCTCCGGACTACCTGTGTTTTTTAACGTGCACTGACATCGCACATCACACGGGTGCCTTGCTTTTCGCCTCCACCCAATATCGTCCGCGGCGGCCGGGATTCCATCCCACATACTTGGGAACAGTAGTCGAACGTCCTAACCACTGCACCACCGTGGCAGGTGAGTTGGCTTTTACGTATAGTACGTGTATAAAACAACTTCGCCGGTATTTTCAGGCATTAAATCACGCCTTTTGTGCATTTGATGAAGTAGAAGAAATTAACATAGTTTTTACGACAATAGCTGAGCATCAACTCCGCATTGTAACTTTGTATGCTTTTACCGCAATTACACTTAAAGTTATGGATGGCCATGTAGGGTGAATGAGATGACGTGGACATCATTATTAGGTTTACCTTATACAGACCTGAAAGTTAACCTTTTATGCTGTTCTTTTCTTGCTACAGCGTTTTCCTTCTAAAAAAAGCACTGCCAGACTAAGCTTATGTCCATCCGTTAACCCGTTTTACTTTCGTGCGCAGAATGTAAGCATTATGATGGCAGGTGAAAGCGGGAGGCTAATGGATGCGCCTCCCGTCTTCATACTCGCTCTGCGCATAGGCCGCATAAATCTGATCGCTGTCAAACGTGCTAGAGATGACCATGGCGGCGTTGTGCAGCGCCTAATGGATCCTCCAAGTCACGCGGGGAAACCTTTGTCCGAAGCATGGCTATGAACGGAAACAGAAAGAAAGCTCTTATATAAAAGCATCTAAAATAGCTATGAATAATCACAAGGCCCCGCTGACAACATAAATCAGGCTTAGGAGCTTGAAGCGAAAGCGGAGGAGATTGTTCCGGAGATAAGCGCCAAGCACTCAAGAGAGAGCGGAAGATGAATAGAGCTGGAAAGAGCCCCTTCGAAATGCTGAAACTGTCAACCAAATCGCAGAGTAGTAATTAATGGGCAGAGGAGTAGCTCATTCTAGAGCATAGCCGTCCCACACCCAGCAAAAGATCACACGTGCAAGCAAAAAAAAAAGAAGCCTGGACAGCTCGCAGTGGAATGCTGGCAGCGTTATCGCCAAGAAGAACGGTGGACAAGCTAAATACTTTGGCATTATCATGGTTCGGTTAAATTTCTCCGCACTCAAAGCAAGATAAACTGCAGGCTTCAGTAACGCTTCCGTGGTTCTTGCGTTTCGGGTCGGCCCACAATCCCGTCAAAATAGGTGGAATTGCCCCTCAACGGTGCATCCTCAAACAGAGCCAAAACATTCCCCATCCAGCTATTCATTCATAACAGCATTAATTGATACCAAGTCATAATCATCGATTGGCCTAAAAGTAGATCAAAGCCTTCAAGAGTAATATTTCACTGTTTAGTTGTTATAGCGGTCGCTGTGTCTAAGCAGTCTGCTATGACTTCCGATTGTTATCTGCCCACCTGCGCCGACTGTAACCTTGTAGAGCTATGGTATCCACGACCAAGAACCAAATGTCACCATACTATTTATTCGTCAAAATACACGTTGCTACCTTATTAACTTCCTGACCTCTGCCAGGAGTGAACTTACTCGTGTGCGCCCTTTAGGCCAGGCAGGCATTCTTGCGTGCGTTAATGTAAATGCTCGCAATAAAAAATGAAGATGGGGGAAAAGAGGGACACGTGAAAGCCTGTATAAAAATCATATACTGCAAACGAATAGTGTGTGTAGTGACAGTAATCATTGTGAGTAGTGTCTCGTTTCCATGGCTGTCTACCTAATGCAAAGAGTGCTAACTCGTCTAGCATTCACGGAAATCAGTACCTCTTAATTTGTATTCCATTTTTCGTTTTGCATTAAGCCATATGACAACTGAAAACCCACAGAAGGGCCTAGCACAAAAAGGATCGTTTAAGAAAAACCATTTGAAGTATTCGCTCGCTGCCCAATCGAACTTCTATTTGAATTAGTATATTTTCGAATGATAACGTTTGTTCTTCATCATCACTTCACTTTATTACCCTGAGGAGCAAGAGGGTATTACTTAAGGGGTGGGACATACAAAATTTCATAATAGAGGAAGTAGATAATAAATCAGCAAGCAAAAGGTTATACACATGTTTTCTCTATTCAAGCACTCGTGTAAGGCGGTCGAGCAAAGTAGCTGGGCAGGTGATAGCAGAAAGATCCCGGGGGATGCATTTCCAGGCGCTCGCAGTGCGGAGAAAGAATTATGAATCGAATGTGGTCATGCAGGCGCGAGGTTCTGATACATGCGGATGATGAGCGGTGCGAAGAAAGGTGCTTTGCGGGGGTGCGCAAATGTCCGGTTCCCATCTTAACTCAGAACATTGAAATTAAAGTCTGAGTTCAATGTAGAGGCGTAGCATTAGCGAGCGTATTGTAATTAATATTTTAAACCAAAGAAAGAATGGCTGTATGCACTGTGCAGTAGCTGCTAAATAATTCTAAATACATGAAGGTTTAGTGCTCTCCTTCAGCTTTGACGAACCAGGACAGTACCTTGGGCATGCATGTTGGTTATGCATATTTATTTATTTATTTAGGAATACTGTCAATCCCTGGCGGGATCGTTACAGGCAGGGCACAAAACGCATACAAAAAGTCAGAACAGCGCATAACACAATAGATACGCGACGCAACATACCATCACAAAAGTTCCGGACGCAACGATTTTGCCGTTGTTTACAGCAGCTACTTTACTGCAGCCGTCAGTTAGCTGCGCGCCGCCATCTTCCGACGATCTATGTTGCCAGGTTCAAACCTCGTCCATCGGCCAAGTTTAGGTTGTAAAAAAAAGTGTGTTGCACAGGGAGACAGCTCAGTAACCCTTACGGTATAACAGTAGTTTAGCGTTGGCAGCAAGCTGTTTGACCTCAAAAAATTATCTTTCAAAGTATCTGGAATTGTATCTACCACGATGGATGGATAGGCTTGGCATCTACTTCGCGCCAAATATGGGCACCTTATCCCTGCCTTCATTGCAAGTAAGGCGCAGCTTGGGGAAGTTAAACATTACGCCTAAGGCAGGAAAATTTTAACCATATCAAACGACATAAATTTATGCTGCCCCCTGCTACCTTCGATTTTGGTTGCAATTGATACCATTTTCCCAGGGGACTGTAATTTATTCTTTTTTCGCATTATATGATTAGAATTGATTGTCGTAAGCAGGACTATCATTTATTCAAGTTTGCCTCATTACACCCTCCGTTATCTTCCTAGGACTTAAAAGTCATCTAGATTTTTCTTGTTGCGCTGTCCTTAATTAGACAAGATGCGGTTACGCTGCTGTCTCAGGGCTGGGCCAAATGGGGATAAAAATAAAGTTTAGCGTCCATTCCAATATGTGGAACCAAAAGTTTGCAGAACTATTTTATGGCTTCTCATTGTGCCTCTTTATGATATATCTTGGCGCAGACTTAACAACAACGACCTAGAGCAAACTAGGAAAGTATGACTTCTCATTACAAAGGTAAAGTTTTTCTTAGTTGTGGAGGACGAATAAGTTCCATTTTTAAGAATATGCTGCGACAGCGAAAGGTTATCATCGGATGTATAAACCATCGCTTCACCACGCCGTATGAACGTGCCTTCGTGGCCTAGGGGTAATGTGTCTGACTGAGAACCCAACGGAACTGACATGCTAATTCGTATATCGCTTTATCATATGAAAGGAGAGGCCCAAGTTGGGAACTAATACCAAACGTAACCTCGTGTAAACTATAAATCCAATTAGTGTGCAGGCATGTCAGCTGCTAGTGCCATGCTCATGATTGTTCGCTCAAAGCACCAATGCGACAACATCGACGCCGAGCTTTCCGGTGAACGAAGTCTTAAAGATGTCGCGTTAATACTGCGAAAAATAGGACAAGATCCGTGAGCGGGACCCATACAAGCACAGGTAAGGAAGACTTACACGAAGGGGCTTCCGGTTTCGAAAAACACAACTACAGCTGGGCGCCCGTACAGTCAAGGTTTAGCGAGTGCTCTGATGAAAAGTGTGACAAAGTATGCTAGATCTGTTCGATGAGGATTCATGTTTAAAATTACCTATAGCGTGCCTTGTGAGGCCGAAAATACCCCCGAAAGGCTGATTATCCCCTCGGTGCCTCTTTCAATCGCGCAAGCTTCTGGGGTATCTATACATACCTTGCCGCACAATATGTTTCCTTGAAAACAATGCCGCTGAAATGGTACAAACGTTTACGTTGGAGGTAGTCCTTAGAATGCGCAATTAGTGAACGCTGGAGAGCAGCAGATGACCAAAACCTTTTTTACGTACTCAGGTAGCGCTTGCGAATGCTGGATATGCGTCTGTGCTAGAATACAGCATCGCTGGCGCCGCCAACCGCTACAGTAAGCTGTTCTCTTTTCTTCTGAAGCCATGACTATGAAGTTGCAGGAGTTCTTTTTGAATTCAATATGCTGTCTGGAGTGTATATTCTGAACGACTGTACTAGTAAACAAGGTCGTGTACGTGACATCAATGTCAGACTAAAGAGTGGCTTGTGCGATTCGGAAAAACTCACAGCGAATAGTGAATTTTTTGGGCTTGTGTGTTGCTTCGCAAACGCATCTATCGGCACGTTCAAAACGGATTACGTTCAAATAACGTAGCACATCTGGTACGCTTGCACTCTTCTTCAATGTACTTGAAAACGTTTAATAACCGATCACCTCCACAGGAGCTTCGTGGAACGAGACAAATATTTTGGCATGCTTTGCTCACGTCTGTTTTTACGGGCCGAGTTCTAGAGTCGCACCTTTACACCATATCGTGCACGTGTTTGAAAAAAAAAAAAAAAAACACTGCGCATTTGGAGTGACGTTTTATACTTTGACAATTTGTTTTAAGATGTTCATGATTTCTTTTTGCCCAGGATTTACCCAGGCAAGAGATCATAGGCGCCTTGTGAAATCATGCAACTGAATTAAAAGCTATCGTTTTCTTGCATTCGCAAGAGTTGCAAGCCTATATTTCACTACTGTGCGGCGGCGTCTACGATCACCCCCTTTGTGAAAACAGTGATGTGTTAAGAGCTCGGAAGTGAAGGAGAAGGCTAGAAAAATGTGATTGAGCAATTTTAGCAAGTGCATTGATCAGCGCTTTGAGGAAGTGTTGATAGGGGGCTAAATCGTGCAAGGTCAAACGTGGTTCTATTGCAACAGAACGTTGCTGCACTGAGAGACGTTCTTCTGTTGCAGAATTTTCTCTAGCTCTTCAAACGCACATGGATTCTTCATATAAGGGCAAGCCACTTTATCAAGAGGCGTCAACTGCACAAATATATTACTGTGTTATTACAAAGTACACAAGGCTGCCCTATGTTTATGAAATGGATTCATTCACTTTATTCGCTACTTAGTTTTATTATACTTTGTCTTAACACGTGCAGCATTATTCGTCTCCTAATTTATTCTATACGATGTTGGCCGATTACGAAAAGTGTACAATTGCGACAGAAACGAATTCTACGGCACATAATTCGTCAACAATAAGACAGACGCAAATCCAGTGTGCCCCTAACTACCTTTTCCTGACGCGTTGAGAACAGTGTAAGCTCAAGACGCGAAAACACGCACGAACACAAGAAAGGTAACGGGTCGGAGCGTCACTCACAACTGCTTTATTGAAGAAAAACAAGCAAATATATAGTGTCGTATACAGAAGGAACATCACCGTGATTCAAGGTTGATATGATACCGCCTTGTGTGTACGATACTATATATTTGCATGTTTTCCTTCAATAAAGCAGTTGTGTGTGGCGCTCCGACCCGTTACCTTTCTTGTGTCCATGTGTATTCTGGCACCTTGAACTTAAGATAAACTGTCACCAACCAGCCCAACAAAACGTTCTTTCAAACTTTGATAACAGGTTTTTCATAACTTAAAAAAAGCGATAATTCGCACAGAACGCTTATACCAAGAATTTCGATTGTGGAATGTGCAGGCTCGACTACAATACAAAGAAGCGCGGGAGGCGCCTTTCGTATGGCGCCACATTGTATCGCCACAGATTGTATCGCCACAGGACCAAACAAAGCGGCCGGAACTGAATGGCTGAGGGGGCTCGCCGTCCGAGAGACTCCCATTTCCGCCGAAAGCCCGCCGTTGTAATTGCCCGAAAATGGCCCGCTGCTTCGTTAAGCGCCGCCAGGTGTTCCACAGCTCCCAACGAAAGTATGTTAGCTGCAGCGCACTGCTTTAGATAGCAGCGCCTCTGGAATAGCCCGCGAAATGCTCGAAGAGCGGAGAGGAGTAGGGAAATTTCCCTATTTTCTCTCCTCCTTCTTGACCAGTAAGTGGAATGGGCCACGTAGTCCGTCCCAATAACATGGAGACATGGTAGGTTGCACTGTGCCCAGAACAGCGAGGAGTGTTGAGCTTCCGAAGATTAAATGTTCCTCACTTGTGTGCGTGTTTACTGCATAGCGCAGACCCAGGGAGAGCACACATGGACTGGTCACAAAGCTCACGTTACGAGCGCTGTGGAACTCAACAGCTGTTGTTGTCGTGTTTCTAAGGAGCGGTATTTTTCGGCCAGTGATAACGCCAGGGCTGGGGCCAATATAAGAGCACCGTGCAGAGCGTTGTGTTTGCGTACGCAATGGGTACTAGTTTCTTTCGGCACAGCTAGGTAGAGCGGTGTTGCAATTAGATCAGGTTCCAGAGATCTAGGGCATTCCGCATTACACCGGCCGCTCCTGCATTTTCTCGCACGATCATCTGCATTGAAAACCGAAGCGTCTGAAGAATGGTCTTACGTAAAATAGTATTTTTATTTTGAAGTTAAAATGACGACATTTGTAACAATAGAAGCACGATATTTATGTAGCAAAGGGAACTTCAAGTTCACAGAAGAGGACTGTGCGGTTGCAGTATTTTCTGAATATATTGTCTGCAACCATTGAAAGTTCTGTTTGTTATTTTCAATAGCCGCCAATACGTAGGCTTACCACTGTGACTGTAGCAAACGGAATGATCTTGTTCATGCTCGTTGTCGCGAGACGCGGATTTATCACCGTCTTTGCAGAGCGAGATCCATCGAGATTTTTCCCGAGTGATCGTAGCGGAGAACAACTGTTTCGGTATCACTCTTCACGCTTCCAGGTTTTTTTGGCCGGTTATCTAGATGGTTATTCGCCCACTTAAAGTTTACTGCTGACGAACGCAACGGGCATTTACTGTTGGATGACCAACGAGCAGGCTTGTTATCGCCGTCGCCGCGTTGCTTAGTTATTTTGCGGGCGCAAAGTCAGCCCAATAATGAGTCATTGCAACGCTAGTCTCTTAGTTTGTCCTCTACGGCATTGCCACTACCACGTGACAATATACAGGAAGCCATCATCATCATCATCATAATCATCATCATCATCATCATCATCATCATCATCATCATCATCAGCCAGTCTATGCCCACTACGGACGAATGCCTTTCTCATATTCCTACAATTATACCGAACGTGTTGACTCCTGCAAACTTGCTGACCTCCTCATCCCACCTAATTTTCTGCCGCCTCCAGCGACGCTTTCTTTTTTCTTGAAACTTAATTTGTTACTCTTAACGACCAGCGGTTGCTCTCTCTTCAGAATGCATCTCTCGCCCGTACCCATGTCTTCTATTCTGATTTCCATTAGAATGTCACGAACTCGAGTTAGTTCTCTTACACACTACGGACGCTTTTCTCTGCAAACATTACAGCCACCGTCTTGTAGGAAGCCAACAGTCATTAAAACCAACATAAGATTTGGGGACCTAATTGGGATTTTTCTAGTGTTGATTATTGTTACAGGACTGGTATACTAAACTGGAACAGTGCGCCGGCACAAGGATAAAGGAAGAAAAGAGGAGACACCTCTGTGCTCGGCAATATCTCCTTGCGCAGTATACCACACCTAATTGTCCATCAATTTCACCCAGGTAAAACTGCATCATTCTAGTGTTAAATATTTTCTAATATATTGCAAAAAAGAAAGAAACATTAGCAATGATTCAATTTCGTTAAACCAAATGTCGAGTGATAGGTCATCGTACTTATGCTACAGGTTTTCCGTTCGTTCGTGACGTCAGATTTTGGGTCGCCCGCAGCTGCCATCCTAGATAGCTGCCTGCATGACCATCAACGTACCTGCATGACCTAGGCGTAGCGTGCCTGGCTCGGTATTTATGAGACCTGGAACGTTGATTCCTATCCCACCCTCTCACCATAAAAACAATCACACAGCCCATCGGCCATGTCATCCGCCAACTACCACTTGCCACGATACGTCAGAAACCGGCTGCTCGTCTCCTGATCCATGACTGGCACGGCAGAGGTTCAGCAGCCTCTTTGTACACTGACCAGGCGATCTCTCGACGCTACGAGTCACACAATTCTTTGAAGTTGTGTTTGTCTAGATAACGTCACTTAAGTTGTATGTCGAAGGTCGGAAATCAAAGGTCAAGGTAAAATGTCAAGGTCATTTGGTCAATGTCCTGTCCAACACTGAGGGTACTGTGGTTTCACATTGAAGTTTTGACCTCGAGGTTGGATCAAGGTCACATGATCGGCCCGACAAGAAACTCGGCTTTTGCTCTGAGTAATTCTATCATTCTAAAACAGCCACATGACTAAGTTGGATTCGAACTCAAGGCCTCCGCACATCGGTGACATTGATCTACCTACCCAGCTACGACGGCTTCTAATGAACGTTCGACTTACGAATTTATTTATGATCCTCGTCACCAAACCTTTAAGGGTGCTCACCAGTGCCACACTCGTCCGTTGCAGTGGGCTAGAAAGCCTGGTTAAATCCTGAGTTCTGCGTGGATCGTGATCGAAAAGTGAGGGAGACAGTTCGGGGGTCGCCTTATGCGGCGCAAAACCGGACAGAACCGAGATTATCGGTGAGCTATTGAGCACACAATGGTGTCCAAAGGTTGGACTCCTTACGACATACATACACATACATGAAGAAGTCAACGCAGATCATGATAAAAACATGCCCAATCTTGGTTGTTTGGTTGGTTTATGCGGTTTAACGTCCCAGGCGACTCAGTTTATGAGAGACGACGTTGTTGAAGGGCTTTGGAAATTTCGGCCACCTGCTGTTCTTTAACGTGCATTGACGTCGCACAGCTCACGGCTGCCTAGCTTTTAGCCTACATCGAAAAGCAGCAGCCGCGGCCGGGATTCGATACCAAGCTCTTCGGTACCGCAGTCGAGTGCTCTAACCCCTACACCACCGTGGCGGGTAAAATGTGCACAAAGAAATTTTTTGTTTCCGTTTCTGGTTTCTCTTATTGGGAAACGGGCCCATTAATAATTGAGTTCACCTGAAAGGTGGGTATTTAGAAAGTATAAGAAAAACAACTACTTATCGTCAGTGGCACTTCCGACAGCGCTAATGGGTGTCCTACGCCTTCCTCTAAGGACAAATTTGGCTTTTGTGAACACTCTTAACATTCAGTCATAAACAGCATTAACTCCCAAGCCGAAGTGTTTACAGCCGCCGTATAGTAGATGATTAAATTGGACCGACAAAGCGATGTAGGCAGGTCGTGGTTTGTTATCCCACTGTCGTCAGGCTGTTGATTCTGCTACATTTAACCATTATCATTCAGGTAGAAAATTATACTATGAATACACCACAAAATACCCCCCGTATTTAGGTATGAAATAAAAGTAGACCGCCATGTATTCGTTATTAATGAGAATGCAAGGAGCGATTGGGATTAAGGTTCTCTGTTTTATTAACTAAAATCAGAATTGATAGTGACTCGAAACGTGTATTCAAAGTGGAGGATCTCTCGGGCTGCTTTCTTATCCCGCTGAAGCAGCTCAGCGAATTCGCTCGCCAAAGTTGTAAGACTAAACAAAAATCTTTCTTTCAACAGTTCAGTTATCTGCATGTGAACCACCACCTCCACCACTCCAACAGTTATGTCCTCGGCTGCAAACACTGTCACCTGGTTCCGCTAGCGTTCTTGTTCAATTACATTCGAACGTGTGCCCCCGCTGATAAGCAAATTTCAACGCCTTTTGAGTAGATAGGCTTACTGGCAACTCCGTTACAGCAGGTGTAGAAATTCTTAAATGCTGATTTAGAAAAGATCGTCCAGGCACAATCGGCATTGAAGTTCACACCAGCGGGCACAAACTTAACCTAAGTATTATCTATTCCAATTTATGGGTCTTTTCATTGCTTACAACTTGCCCGAGTGCACGTGAACTCTGGATTTCCCCGCCGGTGGGAAGTAACCTAAATCTGTGCAATGCGCTAATGGGAGCGCTGACGTAACATCCCAGTGGCAGAGTGGCTGTACACACAAGGCTAAATGGTGTACCGGGTGTTTTTTAACTGTTTAGAGATTGCCATTTTAAGCCCGTCGCGAAATACGTCTGTGAGGCCTGTGCAGGTGGATTGTACAGCAAGATGGACATTGTGTGCGGGATAGAGCTTAGTGGTGAACGATTAATTAACTAAAATTAATTACTAAACTTTTGTACATTTGACTTTATGAGTTAACATTATATTCACAAACTCTAGGCCGTTAACATAGAAACTGGCCTTAGCTTTTAAATTGTTCTTATCGTTAATGGAGTTCGAAATATATTGTGAAAATTACGAAATTTTAGCTCTTAAAGTTGGCTTCCCGCAATGTGTATTTTAAGCATGGCGTAGCTCGCATTTTTAACACAGCAGTAAGTCGTAGAAGTAGTTAACGTGATTTCCATGGCAATACTACATCCTGCGAATTCATTTTGAGCATGTGCATTGCGAAAAATTTACTTTGCGAGCTATAAATTCGCGTTTGTGACATCAAATATTTCATCAAGAAAAAACAACAACAAGAAGCTGGGCTCAGCTTTCACGTTGGCAGCCTTCAATATCTTATTATAACGTGCACTCTTGAAAACAAAAGTAAAAATGTTGATTAGTTCATTTCTGTTGATTAATTGTTTCATCACGGATATCAGTTCATGTATGCATAATGGCTCTCTTGACTTAACGAGAAAATCTTCAGCGAAATCCACCTGTTTGGGTTCTTGAAACCAGACTTGGATAAAATACTACATCAACCAAAATATAATGTGTCGCAACGTTTCGGGACCAACTCGGTGCCGAAATATTGGGTTACAATAAAAATGTCGTATTGGTGTTAGTGTTCTCTATAACTAATGTCCCTTTGCTGTAATGCCCACCTGCGCAAACCGCACCGATGTGTGTCTCGCAGGTGTTAAAGTAACGAAATAAAAACAGCTAAGAAAAGACACCCGTTACATTTGTGTGTCATTGATCAACAAGGTGTATAGATGACTGCACATTTTCCTACTTTTGGGTTATCTGTCAATATGTCATCATGCCTATAGCTCCGAGCAACGTTTCGATTATTCCCCAAGCTTTGCACTGGAAATATTCTCTCTGTTATGATACGTGCGAGACAAGCATGCAAGATCACTTCCTCCCTCTGCCGGTGATTTCAGCTTCCAAAAATCAGTTTGCCTCGCTGTTCACGCGCTAGATGTAAACACAAGAATATTGTTTGTAATTATTACGAGTGTTGCATATAAAACAAATTTTCTTTACTCCGGGTTCTGTTCATCTTATCTTAGACTCCATTGTTGCCATGTGCGCTGAGCGCGCCAGTACGCACGTAATTCTTAGCATTAGCAAACACTTAGGTTCAGTTGATATAAGAAATTTACTTGAACTTTCCCACAAAATTGCATCCTGATCACGTAAAGGCTGACTGCGGCATTCTGAAGAGGAAGCTCGACTTGTTCTGGTGCTTCAGTTTTACAAAAATATCAATAATCTAGTGTTTACAAAAGGGCTTTACCTTACGCGATGAACTAAAAAGGTTCATAAATATACTAGAAGTACGTTCCCTCACATTACGGACTTTAAGTCCGTGTTCTCAAGACGCATAACACGTAATAACCAATTCAACCCACTGTACAGGAAAACACTGTCTGAGAGAAGCGACATGAAGCGTTCAGAAATTCTTAATGTCGCAAAGGCGCGCAGAGAAAAGTCAGAAATAAAAAAGCAACTTTTATAACATCAATTTGGAGGATTTAGACACTTCGTCGATTTTTTTTTTCGCCGGTTGAAAAGCGCATTGTTTCTATGGCGTGAGTTTTGTACAAGTACGTAATTTCTTTAACTGTAGCGCGCACTGCATATTGGTGCCCGAAGCATGCAATGAGCGAGGTGCACCCCATGCGCTTCTGAATGGAGCCACGCAGTCATTGCAGCGTACTCCTCGCGCAAATTCCTCCGCGCGAAATAGTTTTCCCTGGAAGTTGAACCAAGCGGCCAAGAAGGGAGGCCACGAAAGGCAAAGCAAATGCGCCTACTAGCGAGTGAACCCGGAGGGCCCAGCCATTTTCCGCAACAACTCGCGAGGTCGGCGATGTGGACTGCGGGGGAATCTGCGGTGCTTTCTGAACCGAGCCGAACAGCGTGGTGCACTTTGCCTACCACTTTCTCGGGATGAGGGTGGAGGGCATCTTCCGATGTCCTTCTTATTCCCCAGTGGAATTCCGGCTTCAAAGTGTAGTCGACGAGTTCTTCTTACCTCCCCTACCGGTTCCTTGAGGCGCTCGAGGAATGCTCGGAGCTACTGGAACGAGAAATGGCTTTCGCACAAATTTCCGCGGTGTCTTTATTTTTTTTTTTTTAGGTTTTGTTATCAGTTTCTTGCTTCCTTCTTGTGTTGCATAGCGTTTTTTTTTTCTCGTACCTTCCTCGCATGCTCATCGAGTTCAATCGGTAGTATATGCTTCTGCTTTTGCAATTAGGAACAAGCCGATGCATGTAGCCTGAAACATTCTTGCTCGTGAAGTACCAGAATTCGTTTTTCCTTGGACTATGGTACGCCATGGTAAGGCATTGAGTGGCATTAAATATCGCGTATGGTGTATATGACAGGTTTAGTGTGATTCATTATTTCTTTAGGTTCCTAAAAGGGCATTCCGGTTTTGAGTGAATGTTATGCAGGGAGCAACTGACGCCTTCGATCTCTCAGTTGCACCGTTATCATTGACATTTCTTTTATGCACGTCACATTTCGCCTTTTTAGCGCGTAACAGGACTGGAACTTCTAGGAACCATTCTCAATGTGTTACCTAGCTCTCGCAAAATGTCGTCAAAATAAACATTGTGACCGGTTATAGTGAAGAATAAAACGTGCCCTCAACTGGTCCAGCGGAAAAATGAAAGGTAGAACGCTCCACTTGAGGTTTATGCGTCTGGAATGAACCCCGAGTTATCGAGAACTATAGGGCTGTAATTACTGTGCGTTTGACAGCTGGTCATGTGAGAGCAATGTAGGGAAGGAAGGAAGTGAGATTCGTCGTAAGTGAGAACGGGGAAAGAATGTTAGGACTATAACCATTGACTGGATGGGGGCCGAAGAGGCTTAAATATTTGCACGGCCTCAACGGTTACTCTAAATGGAAGAACAGAACACAATAATAACAATTCAGGCCCAAAAAAGTGCTACATATTTTACAGAGCTCTATTCGAAGTAGAAGAAACCCATTTCTTGCAACACGGCAGAAAGGTGTGGGATTTATTTATTTATTTTAGCCTCAAGGTATAAATGCATATACGTTGCGATTGAAATAGAACAGGCTCACTAAGGACGAATTTGCAAAATAAGCTGCCTAATTCGACGAAACGCTGCATTAACTTGTCAGGCAGAAAATTTGCAGTTTCTTCACAGGAAATAAAAGACAGAGCTACGGGCATAGACGAGTACACGGGAAGCTTCCCAACTGCGAGAATATCGGCGCTCAAAGTGGCTTGCGATAAGCTGCAGATAATTTTTTTTTTAATCAAGGGAGCGTATTTCGCTGTCGTGATTTTCTTATTTCCTTGAACATGTTAGGATACAGCTCTGAGAATGCACTAAGGGCCTTTAAAGTGTCTCTTGAGCCTCTTGAAAGTGTTGTTGCTCTGTGTAACGCCACAATTTCAATTTACCGTCGACAGAAAGGCCCTAACACTCTTCGCATGGGATGTGCAAATCATCAAATTAAGCAAATAAATTTTAAAGATCTTTGCGCTGAGAGAGGCTATAGTTTTCTATTAAAATGTGGTTAGACAGGGAGGATGAATCTGCTATTGACGCAGAAGGCGACAGTGAAGTGGCAAAACAAACTACGCATCTGCTTGCGCTGCATGGCCGCGAGCTTATCGAGTTCAGAGGCGTTTGATCGCTGTTCTACCATGCTTATAGAGAAATTTGTGCAAAGATCCTCTCAGCCGCAAGCACGACACGAGCAATCCATAGTCATAGCGAACGAATTTTAGCAAGAAGTTACCTCTCTGTCTAGGATTGAATAGCACTTCAAACAAGTCCTCACTGCCACTGAGATGGCTCTCAAGTTCCTGCTGACTCAAAAAGCCACGATTTTTCAACTCGCAACCAACACCCCCAAAATTAATTCGGTCTTCGCTTGAAAATAGCATGCCCTTCTATGTCGTCCCGGCTTAATCATTAGTATTTCGAAAGCTGGCAAAACATTTTGTGCTAAGCCTGATGTTGCCATTAGGCGAAATTTTTTGCTAACCTCCTTGCCCGCATGCGCGGACATGGGCTCCTGAATTACAAAATCTATTATCTGTTTATAGAAATCGGGGGAGGGGGAAGACGTCTCGATAAGTTTTGCCATTTACGCGGGTTTGTGTTCACAGTAGGCTTGACATTTGGTTCCTGCAGCTTCAACACCGGATATCGTCCAAAGTGTTCTCCTAGGTGTTTCGGGTATGGTCGCGTCGCTTCGGCAACATGTTGGCAAGGCGGTAAGCCGGAAAGGCTGTCAAAAAGATTGCACTGATATTTAACGCTGTTATTTGAAAATAACGGTTATCCCTCTTTTAGGCTATTGCTACTGTCCAACCATTGTACCATATGTAACGAGAGTTGACGTAAAGGGAGTTGGCTCTACCGCGCCTTCCGCCGAAACGCACTCGCTAACATGTCCTTTGCTGTAGCAGTACATGTGCACCACTTGTAGTAATAATTGAGTCATCTTCTCCACGAGGCTTGTTTTCGAACGAAAAGAACTCGTTCTAAAAAGACACTCCGGAAATATTCGTGGAACTTGGAAGTATTAAGAGACCTCCTAGGAGAACTGCCGGATGAAATTTAGTCGATATGAATAGATCTATGCACTAATACACTGCGGGACGACTGCAATACGAAGGAGCTCGAGTCCGAGTTCCACAGTTATCGCCAGTACACGGGGAGCGCCATTGTCAACATTCCTTTGTTTTGGAAAGTGCATGTGTGCGACTTGGTCAAGTGCCTTTGGAAATCTCAAGTTTTTCTTTGTCAAGCCCTAATGTTGAACGAGGATTATCAAAATCGCGTGTTGTCAATACAAAGGAGAGAACAGACATGGCTGATGTCAGTCTAAGTCTCAAACTAATGCGCTACTTGGGAACTACTGGAGGGCAAAACGGACTATTGCACAAGCGCAGTGTGGTGCTCGTGCTGACTAAGTTTTCATTTTTGTGTGGAATCGTGGGCGTGTACACGTATGCTTCGTCCTTCATTTCAAAAAGGTAGCCATCATAAACGCACAAACAGAGAAACGGAGAACGGTGATGGACCACTCTTATAGCGGAAATGCATGGCTTCGCTAGTTATACACCGTTTTTGACGAATACTTCAGGATCATGCGGTCGCTTAAAGATGAACACTAGATTATAATAGCAGAAAAGCAGGAAAATTCTTCGGTGCGACAAGCAAAATCACCAAATTCTTTGCGCACGTCTGCTCTCTCCAGAAAAGGCAAATGTGTTTTGTTTACCTGAGCAAATTGCATCAAACATTATCTGCATGGTGGCATACGACCATCGCAACCGCCGCATCCTCAGGCTCAGCAACAGAGTGAGCGTGTGTGTAGTGTTGCGGTTGTTGGTAGAATTACGACGCCAACTACAGCATCCACTTGTGTGCGCGCGTAAAGAAAAAGTGAAGTGCCTTGCCCTGCATACTGGCGCTAATGGACCATTAGCGCTCATTTATTGCTGATAGCTTTAATCTCTTCATCTGACGCACGTGCACGCTGTGCTGACTGTTGACGCATCACTATTACTGCCTTGTGTCAATAGAAAGTTGGATGACCAGGAGAGAGCAAGATAAAAGAGATGTTCAAGCGTCAGCTACATGCTGCCGAAGCGACGACAATATCTGCGTAACTATCCAGATACCTGCATATATCTTTCCTCCTGCAAGCTTTAGCAAATGAGAACACCTTGACAGCTGAGCCAGCATGGTTGGAATTAGCAGCAATGAAATATATTCGTGGAAAGCATCGCTTTCACTTTTTTGAGCCATGGTACCTTTCACTATACTACTGTCTTGCAAGGAGGCTTGCCACATTTGTGATCACAACTTAAAAGCGGCATTTGCATAACGACTATACTTAGGAACTCCAGACAGATGGCCATGGCCGATACTCAGTCTGAATGCGTACGCGGCTGCGGCGTGAGGTAGCCCCAGAATGAATATGTACACTTTAAGGTGGCGTAGTGAATAGTGCTGTCGGTTACCAATCGTATTGGATCTCGGTTGGACGGGCCGCGTTTCAATGGCGGCTGAACTGAAAGGGCGACCGTTTTCTGCGCGCTAAGCATCCCGATGGTAGTGGAAATTATAAGGTCCTCCATCGCTACGGCACCTCTTTCTCTCGCTCTTATTTTACTAGTACTTTTCTTCTTCCTCTCATGGCACGGAGAAGTGAGATACACACACTGCCTGTTTGGTTACACTGGTTTATAAGGTTGCGCTTTTTGCTGTTTGCGAAGAGTCTGAGGTTAAGAGTGACGTCGTAGTGGAGGGCTCTGTGAAATTTCGACTACTTGGGGTTCTTTAGCGCGCGCTGACATCGAACAGTGCACGGGCTCCTTAGTTTTAACCTTCATCGAAACGCGGCCTCCTCAGCCGAGATTTTATCCTGCTACCTTGGATTCAGCAGATGGCGTTTCGGTTCCTCAGACGAACCAACTTTCACATATCCCATCCCACAAACTAAGTAGAGGCTGTAGGCGCTGTTTTGGAAACGCATTGATGTCCTCTATGAAGAACAGTTTTCCGATGAACAGTGCATGAAACAAAGAATGGGGAAAGCAAAAACGTCCCACCCCTCATGAACCTACAGGTAAACCTGAGGGAAAAAGAAAGGGATGAAAGTTGTGCTCTTTGCAGGCTCATAAGTGCAGCAATTCGTCTTCTATGAATGTCTACTCTAGCCGCCGGCGACAGCGCCACAGCATGTCCTGGCGGAGGAGGTTGAGTGGCTCAGATGAGGCCTGAGACGCGGGCCGCCTTTTCGAAGCAGCTGCTCACTCCACGCACCAGGGTCTCAGTGGCGATGAGGTGTTTCCCCCAGGCGTCGACGCCAACGATGCGTCGCTTGCAGGTGATTGCGGTTCGTTAGGCGACGCCCGTGTGTGCAACGTCCTTCTAGCCTAAGGGCGCTTATAGCCGGCTCCCTGAAAGGCGAACGCACCTTGACAAGGTGCCTGTGGCGCCAAAGAAAATCAGCCTCAATTGCCTTCCCTTCAGGGCAACGCGATGAGCCAAGGAAAAGGGAAGAAATGCAGCGCCGAAACAAAATGACCTACACCGGGGAATATGAGCCCAGAGCTCCGCAATCAAGCAGGTGATGTGCCGGCGGCACTTCTTTCATCGTGTCAGGGCGGAACGTGAAGAACGCGTAATCAAAGAAGGACGCCAACTTTAACGGTGAGGCTCTTAGCCCAATCAGCACATATTCGCCTTGAGGAAAAAAACTATAGTCCTTCGCTCCGGTAGGCTTCTGAAGAGAAAGGAGAGAACTAAGAATTTTAGGAGCAACATATTCACTCCTTAAAAAAAATTTCCCTCTAGTCTTTTCATTTCTTTTGTGCTCTAAGAACATCAGTTAAAAAGTGTCTCAGTGATTGAATTTAAACGCAGGCTCGAGCCCGAAAAAAAAAATGGAACGAAAGAAATTCCAGCTATGCTTTTTGCTTTCGCGGAGTCTCAGAAGCAGTATTTTTACAAACTCTCACTTTGTTAATACACCTCATCCACGAGGCTATCAATTCAGGCTGGGCAATGAATAGAACTTTGACAAAGGTTAGGTGTTTTCGAAATTTTGCTTTTTACGTTTCTAGGCTTATGGAACGAAATTCCGTGCGCGAGAGTTATGCGTGAGTTGTGCGCAGGATCTGTGCGCTGATGTGTCAATTGTCAACCATCATGATGAAATTATCAGAGAATCGAACCTCTATAACTCGGATCTCCAGCCGAGCGCTTTAACCAACTGCGCCACGCCCGGGAACGTGAAACGCACATCATAATTCTCCTTGTCTACAATGAGGATGATAGTAGCGATGACAATGAAGCTGAAATTAGTGATGATGACAGCAGCAGTAATAATCACGGTGCATTCAGTTAATAATAATGAGAACAAACGTGATGTGCACCGTGTGCAGCTTTCGGGTTTCTGCAGTGCAAATTCTACAGAGCTCTCGGAATTGTTTTGATGTTAAGTTTAAGTGTTTCCGAATTTTGTCTCATTGCAGGCTTAACTACTCCAAAAATTTTGTTTTTAATTGCTAGCCATACAGCTCTTCTTTGTGATGGAACAGGTCCCAATGAAGCCCAGTGAAGGAAAATGCACCATATATGTTTTTCAATGTTGCGCATTGTGAATACTGATTGATATAGCTAGAGGTCCAGCTTTTTTAAATTTCACTTTTATTTTTGAGGCAACGGTAGCAATTTATAACATACGGTTATCAACAAAATATATTAATATGAAACATCTTATCTTGTTTTGCGTACCCAATTCATATTGCCAATGTGTGCCCTGGGCTCGCACCAAGAAATGAAAACTGCTACTGAAAACCACTGGGCTGCGTTTTTGACAATATATAGAAAAAAAAAACTGAATGCTATGAGGGGTAGTCTGCAAATGCATTCATTTTTATGATGTAGTACTAAGATACGCGTAATCGCGCTCACAGAGATTTTGGTAGTGAAAGCTGACCACAGGAAAAAATTCCGCATACTTTAGGCTGTGTAGCTTGTCAAAAGTAAAAAAAAAAGTGCGAATGGCTTAGAAACATTGTAGCCCGAGCATATCTCCTTAAATGCCTAAAAAACGTGATGGGTGGCCCTCATTAGTGCATTATTTTGGTTATTCAAAGTTATCCATCACCAAGAAATGGTATCGTAAACTCCCTGCGATAATCCTTGGAATACGGCTAGGTGACCGTTGAGAGCATATCAGGCATTCCGCTATCATTACCATGCTTGTAAGGGACCGCCGGGCACAACGAATTAGCGCAGGAAGTCGGGGAAAGTACGTGGCTATGAGTTGTTGTTGTTGTTGTGGCTGCGGGAAGAAGGAAAAGGAAATGCACGGGACTGTTACTGGCTCTGCAGCTGAGCCACCTCCGCTGCCTCGTGCAGACAGAAGAGAAAATAGAGAAGAAAGAAAAGGAAGAGGGAAAGAAAGACGCGCGCCGCAACAACAGCCGTCGTCCACCACCGAAGTGGTGGCAGGTGCAATGACGGCCTACAACAGATAAGAATTCGGTGGCAGGCTAGCCCCCGCCGCAAGCGGCGGTGACCTACCTGCCCCTGCCCCATCAGGGGTGAGCCGAGTTCCTCTTGGCTGTCTTGTAGCATGAGTGGACGCAGGTTATGCGCGGACAGGAGAGCGCCACGAGGCACCTGGCGAAGCACGCAAAACCATTTAGGATGACGAGCGTTACGAGCCGAGTGACAGTCAGTGAGTCTTCGAAGCGGGAGACATCGAGGACATGGTGAACACCAGCTTGCCCGCGCCGTCTCAACCGCGCAGTCGCAGGTCAGACGCACATTCACATGGGCACCCGATGGAATGCGGTGGCGAGCGCCTAACAAAAGCGCTGCACACGTAGCGACAGGCGAGCCATGGCAGGACCGCTGACCGCTCTTTTCTGTTTCCTTTTTTTGTGGTAGCAACGCTACGCATTGACTCTAACGTTACAACGGCCAGGTGAACGGCCTGGTGTACCGCGGAATGTAGGGAGGACGTGACCCTAGGAGTTCTGCTTTTCCCTTTTTTTTCTTTCAGTGAGATAGGGTATTTAGTCCTGTTAAGGTTGAAGCGCGAGTTGTACATTGCAACGTACCAATCATGTGGACGTCTGCGGTGATTGGACATTGTGGAAATTAAGACTGGACCTCAAGGGGGTAAAACCGAGCCCGAGGGCCCAGTCTGACGTTCTGGACTAGGTTTAGATGCTCTGCATCTTCGGCTATGCCGAGATGGGAATATTTCCCTGATAGCCAGTTCCACCTTGTACCGCTGCTGTAAATGTTGTAAATATTTGCTGCGTATATAAATATCCAGTTATTATTCTCGCAAACTCCCGCAATCGAGTCTTCACTACATAACGTTTCCAACAGGGCGCCTCCGGCGCGAGGAACCTGTTGTTATTGTTGTTGTGGCTGTTTGAAGAAAGAAAAGAAAATGCACGGGCCTGCTGCTGGCTTTGTAGCTGAGCCACTTCCGCTGCCTCGTGCAGACAGAAGAAAAAAATAGAGAAGAAAGAAAAGGAAGAGGGAGAGAAAGACGCGCGTCGCAACAACAGCCGTTGTCCACCACCGAAACGGTGGCGGGTGCAATGACGGCCTACAACAGATAAAAATTCTGTGACAGGCTAGCAACCGCCGCAAGCGACGGTGAGCTACTTGTCCCAGCCCCATCCGCTGCAACACGGTATACCGTCTCTGACGGCGCACCCCTGGTGCACAATGGAAAAAGAACCCAGAACGAAACTTTATTATGTTTCTGTCAGCACCATTTTCCTATACTTGCGTTTTTTCTCGCTTACGCACGGCAAGAGCGCCGTCGTCCGCCTCGCCAGTGAGTGGTGCTACTTTGGTAAGCTCGCGGCATCCGCGGCTGTAAGTGTTCTGGACTTGTCGTTTAATTCAATGGCGTAGCTTAGACCGCACGTTTTTCGACGCTCAGCTTAACAAAGCGCCGAGAAAACGATGCTGCAACGATGCTGAGGGGCTGTGCCGTTGGCGTACAGTCAATTAAAAACACCATCGGATATTACTCCAGAAACCGCTTGTTTTATGTGCAGTTCTTGTAAAGTGAGTTAGCGCAAAAAGTAAGTTGTTGAAGCGGGCCAGCCCGACCACACGCTCATCACACTAAGGAGCCGGTGCGACAGAGATGCCAACACTCGTCATGCTTGTTTTGCGATAGCAGTGGTTAGCTTCGTAACCGTGCTGAACGCTGCGCATGTATAACAAGTCTCAAACATTTTAAAGCGAATGAAGGTAGCACAGCATCGAACAGGCACTATCGAGAGATAATACAAGACATGAAATGTGTCGCAGTTCACGGTAAATCAGTGCGGCGATAATTGGAAAGCATCTCTCGTAGTGAATCTCACGTTCAGTAGCTGCGCGTACGGGTCATTCGCTGTGCGTTTGTGTCTAGAGTTACCTTTACAACCATGAAATATAACTGAGAACAGATACATCCTCCTAGCTTACTCATCACTAATGCGGCCTACGGAAGCAGAGCGCAGTCCTTCGCAGTCCAAGTGGCCTACTGCTGGTGCCAACAGCTTCCACCATGTAAAATGGATGGTATGGTTTGCCGGCTGGCTAAAAAACAACCACAAAATAGCAGCAATATGCCGGACACCTTCCACGAGCAGCGCGCAGTAGCCGTTGTATGCTGCCGCTACCACAGCACCAACAGCGCACGCACAGTCCAAGATGGCGTCGAGTGGAATCGATGCGGACTTCCCTGTTTGGCTCTAATGGCGTGCCACCATAAAATTAAGGTGGCGACGACCAGGCATCGAAACTAAAATTGTCTATACGTCCGGAGCACTTTACCATGTTTCATGTTCCAGCGATGAGCATCTATCTGGTTCTCTCTCCTCTCCTAAGTTCCTGTGTCTGCTCACTGTTGTCGCACTGACACCTTTCTCGGCCTGATTCAGACAGTGACCTCGGCTGTGGTCTTTACACTGTTTCCTTCCTGGCTATCTCTCCCAGGTATCTCAGATGCCAAGCCCGAGTGTTGTTCCTTCTCAAGTCTTCATGATTTATTTCACTCTCTCCGCTTACTTCGGCTGTGAAGACCTCATACACGTGCACACGACTTGATTATTCACCGTTGTCGCTTTCGATGGTAGCGTGGGCCATATTTTCACCAATTTGTGGAACATTTATACCACTACCCTGCGTGGAAATGTGTTGTTGCAAGGTCAAGCGGAGAACGTATTTTTATGAAATTTTTACATCAACTACAAGCTGGCTGATATCCATATGATTAAGCTCTACAAATTATAGCTATAAGGTATAATAAAATTCCAAGGGTGCACGTTGTCTCCCACGCGCGGAGAATACGTAAGCATGTCAAATTTTGGGGGTGGCGCACCTGAAGATGGAGGTCACCACAGAGGTAGCCAGTCAGTGAGCCGCACCGACGTGGGCGTTTGCTTATATCTGCCTTGGGAACTTGCCTTTGTGTCGCCCCTCCTCTATCTCGTCTTTTAAGGCGAAAGCCTTCAATGGCTCATGCTCGCAGCAGCGGCCGTGTCCGTCCGTCAATTTGTAACGCTTTAGCTTGATGTCGTCTAGTCACTAACCAGTAATAACTAATGACTAACTAGTAATTAACTGGTACTTCACAGTCATTCATCATGACTAAATAGCCACGAGTAATGACAGAGATGACTCACAATGACGCCATAACATGGTGATATCATGGGCAGTGGCGTCAGGATGTTACATTCGGTCATGCCTAATAACCGGAACTGACGTCATAATGACATCAAGCCGGGTCCGATGCAGGCGTCTGCGCGACGCCTTTCATTTGGCGCTTTTTCGAACGCCGCACCACAGAGCATATATAGAAATAGACGCAGTGCAGCAGGCATCAGCGGCGTTTGTAACTGGTTTACATGAAATGAAAGACACTGTTTCTCACCCAATTCTCCGCGGACGCCTGAACTAAGCCGCGAAGAAAAGGAGGAAGGTCGGAGTGAAAAAAGAAAGAGAGAGAGAGAGAGAGGTCTCGTAGTGGAGGGCTAAGGTTTTCTAAAAGGTTTTTGCCTCATCGCACTTTAGGGATTCAAAGTGCCCCTAGCATCGCACTTTAGGGATTCAAAGTGCCCCTAGCACTTTTACATTCACTTTCTGCCAATGTCATTCACGAAGGCTTCGCTTCTTGAAATCCTTCAATCCTTGGTTATTTTTTTTAACTGAAGAAATAGGTGGACGATCTGCCGCGCTTGATGCTTCCTGCATAGTGCATCTACTCACCACAGCGCATGTCCCCACACTGATGCAGCCTGATGTTTATACCTGTTTATTCGCACCGTGTACAGCGTCCGGAATGCTGTGCGACGAACAGCAATGCGACGTTGCCTTGGAGCAGCTCATGTTGACACAAGCACAAACAATACTTAAGAACAAAAAATGATTCGAAGCTGCCTCGTGTTTCTCAGTATTGTACACATACTTAGAGATCTTGTTCAAGCGTATTCAGGCCCTCGTCGCAAGAAAGCAGGTAGCGAGGCTTCCTTTTCGTGTTCACCGTTAAAACTTCACTTCGTATATCTAGTCTTTTTTCCGTTGTGTTTGTACGCGCGTGATAAGAGCCATCTCCTTCAGGGTATGTCAAAGTTTTCTCCTGCCTTAGATTCATATCTCGCTCGTCAGCGTTTTATTTTTGTTTCTTTTTTTTTGCCTTTCTTTCCTGTCGGCAGTTCCGGCGCGACGTCTTCTTCCTTTCCACCCATTTCCACATAACCTCTCAAGGGAGCCGCTCTCTCACATGAGCTTTGTTGTCGGCCCGTGCCTGACGTCAGTTTAGCTTGCTTGCCGGCAAGCAAGCAGACGCGCGGGAAGCATCAACCATTTTCCGACTAAAGAAACGTCCTCATTACCCTCGTTCCCGACAGTCAGCCGCCATCAACTGCGCGCGTACCGTCAAAGAAAAGAAAGATACCCCGCAAGAGCTTTGCACGCTCCAACGCATTTCGAGAGCATCAGCGACAAGTCAAGCGTCTGCGAATTTGAAGCCGGCGCCTGTCTAGCGCGCCCTTATCTTCTAATGACGTCGAGGAGACGCCAGGAGCACGCCGCATTCCCTTTGAGGAATCCTGAATGGCAGTCCCGTGGGGATGTGTCGGCCATGCGTGGCGTAGTTTTCTTTTTTTTTTTTTCGGAAGCGAAGGTTTTATTTTCGGGTTTGCTGACACCGGCGATGTGCGGTTAATATCGAGACGCAAATATATTACGCGTCACGTTCGATTATTTGAAATGTCGCCTCTCTCTCTCTCTCTCTCTCTCTGTCTGATGGCTTGGCATATTATCCTTTGCTTGGTGCTCGCTAATGGTTTCAAATATTCCAGCTGATTATTTCGTTAATAATTTATTAGAACGTTTCGCGAATAAGCATTCAGCTTGCACTCACACTGCTAATGGGGACTGAAACACAGGGTGTGAGGTGCATTGAATCATAAGTTTACTAAAGTTATTAGATGAAAACGATCTTTGGTGCCAAGCTCAATGAGTGCGACAACCGGTCTTGGAGAAAAAAAAGGACAAAACCTTCTCTTTTGTGGTTTTCATTGCATTAGCACTTTTGGAACCGACGCTTTTTTCTCTCGTAGTCAGTCTCATAATGATGATGAACAGCTCCTGCATAGTGGGAGGGGGGTATTGAACATTGTCATTTCACGGAGATCTACTACATCCTTTGAAATATATCAAATTGGACAGACGTTTCACCCTACAAAGCTGGCGATCTGTTTTCCGTGCACCTTGTCCCCATCCTTTCAAAACCACCAGCTACATGGTCACGCACCTTATGTGGTAGCCTAAAGTCGATTTAGAAAAAGTGATACTTGAACTGAGCGTTCACTGGAACAAAGACCTTTAGTGCAGGACATTGCGAAATCTCTTTTGCAGCGATAGCAGCTAATGCCATTTTCACAGGATTCTTGGCTGTGTGGCGCTAATCTGACTAGTACATACGTAGCAGTGCTGCGAATGACGTCATTGTAATGGACCACTATGATTTGCCAGAGAAAATGCGAAAATGCTCGAGGCGTTCTCTGCAGTGATGTCGTTCGACATCCAGTTATTTTTAATTTATAAGCTTCATTTAATTTAGAACCTTTAAGAAACTACGTAGTTTCATTGTTATTTATGTGGACCCCCTGTGGCTCCGTGCTTACCTTTTCGTGCTCCCTAGTGCTAGCTTGAGATGACAACTTCGTACTCGTGTAGCACATGTGGAGCCAGTACACTGAGCTTGCGCCATTTAAAAGCGAATCCGAGATCACCTGCGGCCACTCTGTAATTAGGGACGCTATTTTACTAGTAGACTATTTTGTTTTATTGCAGAACTGCGAGAAAAATTGGCTATGTCTCGCTGGTTGGCATCACAACTTTCGTATCTCTGCTAAGCCCAATCTAGCTATGAGTGATGCGATGCTCCAACGCAGACTCTGTAGTAGAATTTTGCGTGTTTGAACTGCTAAATTGAAAATAGGAATATCGTCATGACTTTAAAGCTTTACCAATGACAAACTCTGTGCCAGTCTCTCATGCCAAACTGTCAAGCAATGCCCTGCCAGAGAGTGCATTCGCACGTCTTAATATGTTTAGGAGGAGTTGAACATTGAAAGCATCGGTACCGGAAACACCGGTATCGGAATTGTGGAAGAACGCAAACATTACCTTAATTCCTAAGAAATGGAACGCTAAGGACTTGAAAAATTGCTGACCAATCAACTCACTATTCGGTATGTACAAGGTATTTACTAAGGTAATCCCTGGTAGGATCAGGACAGCCTTAGACTTCAATCAACCATATGATCAGGCATGTTTTGGGAAAGGGTACTCTACCATCGATCATTTCCATACTATTAACCAGGTGATAGAAAAGTGCTCGGAATACAACTAGCTCCTATACAGAGTATTCATTGACTACGAGAAAGCATTGACTAAGTCGAAAACTCAGCAATCATACAGGCATAGCGGGATCAAGGTGTAGGGGAGCCATATGTGAAAGTACTGGGAGATATCTAAAATGGCTCCACAGAAACCGTAGTTGTGCATAAATTACGTAATAAAGTTTCAATTAAGAAAGGTGTTAGGCAGGGACACAAGATCTCTGCAGTGCTACTTATAGCTTGCTTAAAATCATATTGAAAGACATGAAATGAGAGCGGTAAGCATCAGGGTTGATGAAAAATATCTCAGTAAACTGCTATCCACTGATGACACTGCTTTGTTAACGCAGGGGACCAACTGCATCTAACGATAAATGATCTGGACAGGTTAAGCAGAAAGGTATTCCTAAATATTAATATGCAGAAGACTAAGGTAATGCTGAACAGTCTGGGAAAGGAACAGCAGTTTAAAATTGGTAGCGAAGTGCTGCAAGTGGTAGGCGAATATGTCTGCTTAGGACAGGTATAGTGACCGCAGATCCGGACCACGAAAGAGGAACACTTGGGAGAATAAGATTGGGATCGGCGTATTTGGAAGGCACTCGCACATTATGACTAGCAGCTTATCGGTATCGTTCAAGAAGAATGTATATAACAGTTGCATCTTGCCGGTACTGACCTATGGTACTGAAACATGGAGGCTAACAAAAAGGGTTCTACTTAAGTGGAAGATAGCGCAGAGGCAGACGTAGCGTTGAGATAGGAAGCGTGCATAGTGGGTCAGCGAAATACCTTGAGTTACTGACATTCTAATAGAAATCAGGAATAAGAAATGGTCATGGGCAGGACAAGTAGTGTGAAGAGAGCATAAGCGATAGTCTTCAAGAGTAACAAATTTGATTTCAAGGGAAGGAAAGCGCAACAGGGTGCGGCAGAAATAAGGTGGATGGATGAGGTTCAGACGTTCGCAGGGTTCAAGTGAATGTAGCTAGCATAAGCTAGTGATAATTGGACGAATCTGAGAGAAGCTTCCGCCCTGCAATGAGTATAGTCCGCAACTGCTGCTGATGATGACATATCGGCTAATTTTTGTCAAGGTTGTCTTGGCCGATTGGTATCTGGGACGAAAACGCAGAGCTGGTATGTAACTAAAAGTATACCGTCGTTTTTTCCCACTTAAAAAGCTCCGGTATGCTCAGACTGCTAGAGCTACAGTCCTACTTTCAGATAGGTTTGTTGCGATTATCCCATGGTTAAGCTCTGTTGCGTAACGAGCAACAGGTGCGGTCCTAGAACTCGGACTACAGCAGTGTATCCTACCCTCCGGTCGCATAACTGTAATGCGCAGGCGCATTGACAGATCTTCTATAGCGCTCCTTCAGGCGCTTTCTCCCGCCTCCCTTTCATTCCCATGTGCCTGCTGTTACAGAGTGTAAATATTAAATTAGTTTTACGTGACAGAATTTTGACAGGCGTATTGATCCAGATACGCTGAAAAAACTAATACCTTTCTTATTTATATTTTCTCTATTTAAAACATCCTCGTGGATAGCTGCAATTATACCTTTCAGTCTGCCAGCTGTACGTTGATTCGTTATCACCAACCAAGCTGGAGGTGTTCTTATTTCCATATATAAACATGTTTTTCTTACTCTATTAAATCGCTTCTCTGCCAACAGCCAGCCCCGGCTACAGCTTCAAAGTCAGCGAGCAAGATTCCGTACTAGCTGTGAATTGTTATGCTACAGACAGTAGCGAGTAAGAGTAAATCGGGTAAATAAAGGGTGTGTCCTAGTGTATATATCTCTCTTTATTTTTGCTTTCATCTACCCCGTACTTTCTCCCTGTCGCCTTCCGCTATGATTCCTTCTACCGCTTCCTCACTATCCATTTATTTCCGCTGCCCCAGATCAGGTGCTTCAGATATCAGATAGCAGATACTGGGGCTGGCAAACATCTTTTCCCTCCTTTTTGATATCTAATAATAAATAACCACATATATACCACACACACAAATAACGGGTAGAAAAATGAATGAGCGACAGCACCCGCGCTTATGCATGTCTATTATAGCATAAGGAGAAAAAAATGATCAAGAAGTCTAGCATGCTGGTAATTTTTATTTTATGTTAAGCCGAATGAATAGTCATCGGAAAGGTCTTCCTTGCTGCGGTCAGCTTTATATTTTTTGTTTGGTTAATGTAATCCGAAAAAAAGGAAGACGCCACTTGAGGCATGTTTAAAACAAAGCTGGGAAAGTTTCGTTGTTCAATTAGTTTCCATACCAAGTCTTTTCCAATAGAATATAAGCTCGAATGCAGTTCAGAAAAAAAAGGTAAGAGAGCGCGCAAGGCATAAGCGTATCATGTTCAGAATAACACCGCGCCGCTGCTGCGTGCAGCGAATGCACTGTCTGCAGCGGACCAGACTAACACAACGTGACAAGCACTCAGTTCCGCGGGCCGATGGTCCGACATGCATTCTGCCCCGTTTTGTCGCCGAGGTAGCAAACAAACCGCTTCTGCCTCGTTCGTTGTTCGGGCGAGACGACGACGATGAAGAGAATGCGGACTGGCGTGTTAGGAATTGCTAATGACACTGCCTTCCGTCCTACCACTGCGAAACAACGGAGACTGTAGGTTGCGCACAGCACAAACACGGCGTTGGGGCACTCACCGTAGCAGACACCGGCTAACTGGAGGCGGCGCTTTTTGTTCGGCGCCACGCCGATCGATTTGCGTGGTGCTAAACGAGTCTGCTGCTTCCAAGCGGTGCGCAATCGAAGCCTGTTTGTACACCAGCGCTAAAGGCTGAATCGTAAACGAGAGAAGCATTGTGGAGACAAAGAGTTCTCGCAGCGGGGAAGCGCCAAGTTGGAACCACGCGTACGTATCCCCTAGTTCTCGCGCGAGCAATTTCGGTCGAGCCTTCCACCGCAGATGGTGTCGCCTATTTGCGCCGTCCGACCGTGTTGACACTGGCGTGTAAAGCAGGCAGTGTGCGCAGTTTGCGCGAGTAGGGAGTGGCGTGATAGCTTAGTGTCGCACGAAACAATTAGGTTTGTTCCATGGGCCTTTCGGTGTTTCTTTGAGATGCAGATTAGCTGCCTGCTTTCAAGCTGTACCTGTCGAAGCCGACAGAGGCAAACAATGGTGAAAAGAAGCCTGAGGAGGGAGGAATTAGCCCGCGCAAGAGTTTTCCAGCGTTCCGGAACAAATAAAGCACACAGAGGTATTGGACGCGCTGTACGCAAACAAATAAAGTGCTCGACCTTTAACACAGGCAAGCACTACACATTACCGCTCGATATAGGTTACGGCCTTCGCCTCGCTGAAACGAAAACAATGGTTTCGAAAGTTTACAATGGTATCGCAAACAACGAGTATCCAAAAGCAAAATTGCAGACGCGAACACATGGAATAAGCAAACAGACTGCAACGAAACGCGCTGCGCTTATCGTTAACAGGTCATCAGATAAAAGAGCGCATGCCTTGTCTGGTTAAGAAATAAGCCGTGTATACAAAAAATACAAACAAGAACTTGGTCGCTCTGTCCCTAACCTCCACCCAGGAAGCCGGACTAAAATCAGGCAAAGTTCTTGTATTCATGATCACTGTTACATTTTGGCCATACTTAATATATTCAATGCTTCCACTGTGACAGCAAGACAAGAATAGGAGCAATAATGCATCTAGAGCACGGCAATAGAACTCGTAATGACTGGAATCGTAGGAGAAATTGATACACGTTTTGTCTTTGCCAGCAATGTAGGATAATGCGAAAGCAAACAAACTTAAACTGCCTTCTACTTAGGGCTTTTTCGACGTGCTTAAGAGGGATGGGCTACCAAATGTTTGCGATTAGGCCAAGCCACTATTCAAACAGTCTCTTATCTTTAAATCATCTTACAAAAGGCAACGCGATAGCGGTGGGCTCGGCCCAATTGCTCATAGAGAGGATTGTCACAGAAAGACAATATGCAACGTACAGCTTGCGAGACATGTTAAAAAAAAAAATGGGATTGTAGGCTGCGACGAGAGCTGCGAGATGTCATGCTCGTTCTCCACGAGCCACTTCTGAGTTCGTATCTGCTCCCCTCCGACGGTTTTCTCCCCCTGAGATTGAAAGAGGCTGCACGCAAGATTCGTGGTTGGGTTTCACTCTGTGAAGTAGCGCTTTAGCACTAAACTACGAACATGTAGGGGTCAATAAAACAGAAGTTTTTGTTCTCACAACTCAAAACTCGCATCTCATCCTGACAGCTCGAGGAACTTATAGGGGAAATATTTTGCTGCATTTTACAAAGGACTCACCTCATTTCAACCCACATTGCTTTTAGGTGAACAAGTGCTCGCTTTTCTTGTTTTTACGTTTCTGATGAAAATCAATGATTTATATCAAACATGGGTATCACAACATCTAGGCGCTTAACATAGCAGACCATCTATCCTGGTTTTTGCCGTACGATAGCGACAGCTGCTTACGCTCCATAAACTCCATATGACTAACTAGAAACAGAAGTACACACAAAAAGGCATATTGGGTTTCTAATGTAGAAAAAGTATGAAAGTTCTTGCCAGATAGTATCTTTAGGTGCTTCATAAAGAGCGAATAGTTCGACGCTGTCTGACATGGTTATCAATCGTCGACTAAAGGTACTTTACCGCTATTGGCACAGCCTGTTGGTGTGCATTTTGCCGGTAACTCATTTTGGAATGCCGTCACGACCCCATGGTTGGCATGTTGGCGTAAACTAATTTAGCAACGCTGTCGCCACCCGTTGGTCTGCTGTAGCCAGATGGCGTATGTATACGCTTATGCGTAATCATCCACGTTAAATGAAGGAGCGGTGCGTATGAAACTTCATGAAGACGACGATGTTTTAATGCACAGCGCGCTTCCGTTTTGTAATTGGAACTTAGTGAAGATGACGACCTTGCTGCACAGTTTGAAAGTGCTGAAAGTTTGCACGAGGCGTGATCGACTGCGGCGATAGCATCGATCCAGCATAAACCCGCACAGAAACCAAACGCCACTTACATAAGGTCATGCCCAACTCTAAACGAATAAAAATAAAGCTAGCGCATATGCTCTGGTAATGATACCTAGGTACCACCAAGGACCCCCGGTCGGTTGCCTACCCGTATGTAGGCAAAGAGGACAGGGGGCTGGACACTTTGTTCTAGCTCCACGACCTCCCCACGGCCTTTAGCAAGATTAAGCGCGGCAGTGCACCCTGCTGCGACAAGGTTACGGTCAAGTTTTTGACCAACCTTCTCGACGACGCCTATGCCGTGCTCCTCAAATATATATATATATATATATATATATATATATATATATATATATATATATATATATATATATATATATATATATATATATATATATATATATATTGTAGTGTGGTAATCTTCATCGATATAACCACTGACATGCGTCGCGTGCTGCCGCTCTCAAGGACGAAGAAGTTGTTCGCTGCCTTGCTCTTTCGCCACGCCTGACGCTTCGCTGCGAGTCTCCCCTGAGCGGCTGGAATCACCTGGGTTCACCGAATAAACACACCCCTACAATTGGTGCAGGTGCTGCTGGGTACGTTCCCATCCACCCTGGAACTTAGAAGCCGCACGTTGACCACTGCTTCCACCATGCCAGACGAGACCACCTCGACATCGGCGCCCCTACCAACCACGGTACTGTGTTCTGGCGTTCTACGGCAGCGTGATCCATGCCTCTTCAGTGGCACGGCTGACCAAGACGTCGACGACTGGTTGTCGGCGTATGAACGTGTCAGCAGTTATAACAGATGGGACGACACTATTAAGCTAGGTAACGTAATCTTTTACCTGACCGACGTGGCGAACCTCTGGTTTCGCAACCATGAGGCAGACCTGCCATCTTGGTCTGCATTTAAGAAGAATTTTTCGGAAGTGTTTGGCCGTCCTGCAGTTCGCAAACTCCGAGCAGAACAACGCTTGCGTGAGCGCACACAGCATGCCGAAGAGTCATTCACAAGTTATATAGAGGACATCGTTGACCTGTGCAAACGTGTCGACCCAGTAATGTCCGAAGCGGCTAAGATCGGACACATCTTGAAAGGTATCTCCGAGGACGCGTGTCAGATGCTCTGGCTGAAAAATCCTGCCTCCGTCATTGAAGTGATTAAACTTTGCCAGAGCTACGACGAGCTTCGAAAGCAGCGCGCTTTTACCCGGCGGTCCGGTTTTAGAGACGACACCATTTCTACACTAGCACTGGGTGGTTCTACTTCATCTGAGGACAGCCCTTTGATTCAACAGATAAAAGCCTTCGTTCGCGAAGAGGTCGCCCGCCAGCTATCCCTGGTCCCTCAATTACAAGACACTGGTCGCCTTGTTCCTGACATGGCTCCGTCTTTGGCCCCTACCATACGGCGTGCCGTGCAAGACCATATCGCTGATGTCCTTTCGCCCAGTTCCGTGCTCTCGCCCAGCCCAGTGCTTCCGACCAGCCCCGTACCACCGCAAGTAACGGCACCACTAACGTACGCCCAAGTGGCGGCCAGGCCGCTAATGCCAACCGCACCTGTTTCCTACCAGGCCGCCCCTTCCAACCATCCTTCACCATCGCCTGGGTCGGCGTTCCATGTCCGTATTCCAAGGGTACGCCAACGCCCTACGAACCCTTGGTGCACCGCAGACAACCGGCCAATTTGCTACTCTTGTGGGCTGCCGGGCCATGTAGCCCGTCTTTGCCGCCAACGCCTTCTACCTTCTTGCCCTGACCCCTGGAACTACACGTACGACGCCGACCAGCCCTCGCCGAGAACTCAACCCGGTTCCGAGTTCGTTCCTCGGGACAATCAAACGTATACCTCTCGCCGATCATCTTCCCCTCGTCGCCGTTCACCATCACCGTTTCCCCGACGTTCTGCCGGCGCTGTTGAGGGAAACTAACAGTCGCAGTTCCCGGGGCAAGAACTGCGCTTGGTTCGAACTCTTCAAGTCCTTCGTCTTCTCCCGCAAACGTAATACAAGTGTTCGTCGACGGTGTCGCAATACTCGCTCTTGTTGACACGGGCGCTGCCGTATCCGTCATCAGTGAATCTCTTTGCCGTCGTCTTCGCAAGGTGACCACCGCACTACCCGACTTTTCGCTTCGCACCGCTTCATCCCAGCGCATTCATCTCAGCAGCGTGCACGGCCCGTGTTCTCATCGAAGACGTCTTATACACCATCGAGTTTATTGTACTGGCTCACTGCTCACACGACATCATCCTGGGCTACGATTTCCTTTCCGCTCATCATGCCGTTATTGACTGCGCCCGCGCGGAAGTTTCCTTTTTACCTCTTTGTGATACCGTCTTGTGTGACGTCCCTACCCGGCCTGCAAAACTCCTCGTCGCCAGTGACACAGACATTCCTCAATTTTCTGCTGCCCTCGTTCCACTCTCCTGTGAAAGCGTTATTAGTTCGACTGTCTTCTTCACACCTTCCGACGCCGCTTCACGCCATCCCTGCCTCCTGCTTCCATTTGCTGTCCTCAAGTTCGAAGATGGCCTTAGTGCAATGTACGTCTCAAATCCATTTTCGTGCCCGTCCGTCCTGCTACGCGGCGAGTGTCTCGGTCGTATTGAAGAACTTGATCCCGAGCTTGTAAATACTCTTCCTGCAACGCCTACTTCATTAGACGTTAATGTGCTCAGCTCTTGCGATACAGCGACCGCTTCGACACCACCCGATGTTCTTCAACAAGCTATTGACGCAAATCTCCCACCCGCACAACGCGATCAACTCGCTGCTCTTCTACAGAACTTCACTTCTGCCTTCGACCTTCCTCACACTGCTCTGGGTCGCACGTCTATCGTTACGCACGCAATCGACACTGGTACAAACGCACCTTTACGACAGCGTCCTTATCGCGTGTCGGCCTCTGAGCGCCAAGTCATTGCTGACAACGTGGACGACATGCTTCGCCGGGGCGTCATACAGCCATCTAACAGTCCATGGGCTTCTCCGGTTGTTTTGGTCACCAAGAAAGATGGTTCCATCCGGTTTTGCGTCGGTTACCGTAGGCTTAACAAAATCACGCGCAAAGATGTCTATCCTTTGCCGCGAATCGACGATGCCTTGGACTGTTTACAGGGAGCCGAGTATTTCTCCTCTTTGGATTTGCGCTCCGGCTACTGGCAAGTACCGATGGCTGATAATGACCGCTCGAAAATTGCCTTTATAACACCGGATGGATAATACGAGTTCAACGTTATGCCCTTTGGCCTCTGCAATGCCCCGGCTACTTTCGAGCGCCTGATGGACACTGTTCTTCGTGGACTCAAGTGGCGGACCTGTCTTTGTTATCTGGACGACATCGTAGTTTTTTATGCCGACTTTTCTTCTCACCTTCTCCGCCTAAAGGATGTCCTCACGTGTCTCGCCGGCGCTGGGCTTCAGTTGAATTTGAAGAAGTGCCACTTTGCCGCCCGAAAACTCACAATTTTAGGCCACGTAGTTTCTAAGGACGGCATTCTTCCCGACCCCACCAAACTTCGCGCAGTTGCAGAGTTCCCGAAGCCAACCTCCCTGAAGCAGCTTCGGAGCTTTATCGGCCTCTGCTCCTACTTTCGATGTTTAATCTTGAACTTCGCCTCTATCATCGCTCCTCTGACCCAGCTCCTTGCCGGCAGCTCCGACCTTTCCGCCTGGACTCCAGCCTGGGATAAAGCCTTCGACACTTTACGCCGCCTTTTGGTTTCGCCGCCCATTCTACGCCACTTTGATCCGGCTGCGCCTACGGAGATCCACACTGATGCCAGCGGTATTGGGCTTGGTGCCGTCCTTACCCAACGTAAGCCTGGTTACAGCGAGTATGTTGTGGCATACGCCAGCCGAACATTGACAAAGGCAGAATCTAATTATTCAGTCACAGAAAGGGAATGTTTGGCCATTATTTGGGCTATCGGAAAATTTCGTCCTTATGTGTATGGTCGACCGTTTTACGTTGTGACCGATCACCACGCTTTGTGCTGGCTTGCCTCTCTGAAAGACCCATCCGGTCGCCTTGCTCGCTGGGCTCTTCGTCTCCAGGAGTTTGACATTCATGTCATTTATCGATCAGGCCTAAAGCATACGGACGCGGATGCTCTTTCCCGCTCGCCATTGCCTAGAGATAATTCGTCTGACCACGTCTGTGCCTACGATTTGTCGACTCTTACAACTATCGACATGGCTACCGAGCAGCGGAATGACCCCTGGATCAATGCACTTTTGGATTTTCTCTAAAGTCCTACTCCCGGTCATTCATCCAAAGCGCTCGTCCGCCAAGCCCACCACTTCTCCATTCGTGACGGTCTTCTCTATCGCCGCAATTATTTGCTTGATGGACGGAAGTGGCTTCTAGTCATCCCCCGTCATCTCCGTGCCGACATTTGTGCTGCGTACCATGGTGACCCACAATGTGCTCACGGTGGCGTATTGAAAACCTACACGCGCCTACGTCTGCGATTTTACTGGCGTGGAATGTACCGCTTCGTAAGACATTTCGTGCGCGCTTGCGAATCTTGTCAACGCCGAAAAACTCCTCAGAAGTCCTCTGTTTCGTTGCAGCCGTTACCCTGCCCTGCTCGTCCGTTTGACCGCGTTGGCATAGATCTCTATGGCCCTCTTCCGACTACTCCTGCTGGAAACCGGTGGATTATTGTGGCAGTAGACCATCTGACTCGCTACACTGAAACATCACCGTTACCCTCTGCCTCTGCAAGAGACGTTGCTTTGTTCATTCTCAACAACTTGATTCTTCGCCACGGGACTCCGAAGGAACTGCTCAGTGACCGCGGACGCGTTTTCTTGTGCGACGCTCTCGAGGCCCTACTGAAAGAATGTCGCATCATTCATCGCACCGCTACTTCTTACCACCCTCAGACGAATGGCCTGACAGAACGCTTCAACCGTACTCTGAGTGACATGCTGGCCATGTACGTCAACGACGCTCATTCCAACTGGGACCACGTTCTTCCCTTCGTAACCTACGCGTACAACACTGCGATACAGACCACCACCGGATTTTCTCCCTTTTTTCTTCTTTACGGGCACGAGCCAACCTGCACAATGGACGCGCTTTTTCCCTACCGCCCTGATGTTTCTGAATCGACGCCACTCTCGGACGCCGCCCAGTACGCAGAAGAATGCCGTCAGCTCGCTCGTTCGCTTACAAAGGAAAATCAGTGGCAACAAAAACACCATCGTGACACTGGTAAGGCGCCTTCATATGCGCCCAACTCCCTGGTGTGGCTCTGGGTTCCTGCCACAACCGCCGGCCTGTCAAAGAAGCTTCTTGCTCGGTATCACGGTCCATACCGAGTCCTTCAAAAAACATCTCCTGTGCACTACGTAGTTCAGCCGGTTACGCCATCTGCGGACTTGCGTCGCCGTGGACGCGAAATAGTTCATGTGGACCGAATCAAGCCCTACTACGATCCGTCTGTCCTTTCGGCACCATGAGTCGCCAGGATGGCTCCTTCTCTGCCCGGGGGGAAACTGTAGTGTGGTAATCTTCATCGATATAACCACTGACATGCGTCGCGTGCTGCCGCTCTCAAGGACGAAGAAGTTGTTCGCTGCTTTGCTCTTTCGCCACGCCTGACGCTTCGCTGCGAGTCTCCCCTGAGCGGCTGGAATCACCTGGGTTCACCGAATAAACACACCCCTACAATATATATATATATATATATATATATATATATATATATATATATATATATATATATATATATATATATATATATATATATATATATATACGAGAGGGGGAAGTATATATATATATATATATACTTCCCCCTCTCGACTGGAAGCCGGTTCTCGTGACCTTCATACCGAGGGCCGACAAACCTATTGATGTGGAGAACCTTTGGCCTCTCTCACGCCATGTGTCGGCAAGCTGATAGAGACAATGGTGCGAGACAGACTCTCCGAGGTTCTCGAAACACAGCACATTTTCGCGGACACCATGTTTACTTTCCGCCCTCAAAAATAAGCACAGGATATACTTCTGCAGCTCCACCACGACATCTTATACCAAGTCGAATGTCCCCATAACGACAAGGTGGTCGTAGCCTTGGATCATAAAGGTGCATTCGATAATATCAAACACGAAGTAATCGTCGACCACCTCAGTCATAATAAATGGGGCCCCAAAACATTCTATTACATAAGACAATTCCTTCAGACCACCAAGTATACACACGCATACAAGACGCGGAACACGGGCCACACCCAATCAGCTGGAGCGGAATACCTGAAGGCGCGGTCTTGTCTCCCTTTTTCTTCAATTTGGCCATGCTTTATCTACCCTCCAAATTGGCTTCTGATCACGCACTTTACGCGGATATCACAATATGGACCACGCCAGATAACTTGGGCCACATGGAGTTCTACCTGCAAGCAGCGGTGACCGTAGTCGACGACTATGTGACTTACTGAGGACTCCAGTGCGCCCCAGCTAAATCTGAAATTGTGCACGTACGCCCCTCCCCGGAGAAGCACTTCAGCATCTCATTAGTTCCCTCTCGGGACCGATCCGGGAGACCAAAGAGATCCGCGACCTTGGCTTGTTAATACATCATCAACGCAGGGCCGGCACCACTCTGGCAAAACTTAGCACGATGGGAGACCAGGTGGTCCATAGGGTCCGCCGTGTCTCCAACAAGTGGGGCGGATTACGAAGCAAGGATGCACTGCCGCTTGTCCTTGCTTTTGTAACGAATAGAATCCTCTACTCGACCCCCTACTTGTACCTGCGCAAAAACGATCACCGATTGGAGGTCGTTCGCCGGAGAGCCATCAAGCATATCAAGCGGAAAGCCATCAACCTTCAGGTCAGCACGTCCAACCAGAGACTTCAAGCTCTGGGCGTGGTAAACATCTTCCATCTTCCTAGAGCTTCGAGAAGTCCTCTTAACCAATACGTGTCTTACACAGACCACGTTCGGTCACCGCCCGGCTACACGAATACCACATTGAGGAAAGGGTGAGAGTACCAGAACCCTGCAGACGCACTCTCAGGTCCGACTCCTTCCCCGCAACATGTCTAAAGGCATCAATAGCGGCGTCCATAGTCGGGCCATGGAGGCCCGACTCTAAATTATCAAGCCCCTGGTGTGGTCCATGTTCCTACAGGAAATAAGCGCCTTAGCATGTTTCTGGCTTAAGTGGTTACACATCATTCATAGCGTTCGTCCTGAACAATAACAACGTAAGTGTGAAGAAGTTCTATGAAAGAAGATAAAAAATAAACACGCGAGGTGACGATACACGCGAGGCGACGAATCTAATTTAGCACTGAAGAAAAAACAATAAGTACAACCAAGAAAAGGAATATGCGCGACGAACAGGAAAATAATCCACAGAAGAAAAGGAAAGGTGCATTCATGAGTTCGTGTCCTTAGATGTGGTGTGCGTCCGGTGGAGTGATCTGTCTGGGAGTTAACGGAGTCGGCGTTTCTGGGTGCGTCCCGTACCGGCAAGTCGTGTCAACGGCCGCTCCACTGCATGCCTTTGCGCTGCAGCCTGGATCCGACAGCTACGCGTCTCATACGTTTACTTCCGATGGCGGAGCAGCATCTGGTTGGGGCGTTCGGCCAGCTGGACGGTGGCCACGTCATCACAGCTGCTGGGAATGTCCGAGTCCAGCTACGCCTGAGGCCCCGCCGGGGTGGTGCAGTGGTAAGACGCCAGACTACTACTGTGCTGGAGTACCCGGGTTCGAACCCAATTTCGGCGGCTGCGTTTCGATGGAGGCGAAACGAAGAGACGTCCGTGTGCTGTGCGATGTCAGCGCACGTTAAGGATCCCCAGGTGGTCGAAATTACACCAGAGCCCTCCACTACGGCTCCTCTTTCTCTCTCTCTCCACTTTCACTCCAACCTTCCTCCCTTCCCTTACGGCGCGGTGGAGGTGTCCACAGAAAACAAGTGAGGCAGTTACCGCGCCTTTCCCTTCCTATGAATGAAGCATCAGCTGTGCGAGTCCTGTAGCTAAGGAAGATGCGTCTGGAGCCAGGATCGGTTCAATCCGAGTCTGGAACCCCGGACGTCTGGGGCGGAAGTCCAAGCCTGGTGACTGAGGACCAGCAGACAGAGGCAACCGAGAGATGTTTTCTCCCTAACTGTTCTCTTCCGTGTCCTCGTCCCGATTCACGGTCTGGCTGCACTCTAGTCTGCATCTGTGATGGGGCTGGGACTGGTAAGTCACCGCCGCTCGCGGCGGGGGCTAGCCTGCCGTCCAGTTTTATCTGTTGTGGGTCATCATTGCACCCGCCACCGCTTCGGTGGTGGACGACGGCTGTTGCGTGCGCCTTTCTTTCCCTCTTCCCTTTCTTTCTTCTCTATTTCCTCTTCTGTCTGCACGAGGCAGCGGAGGTGGCTCAGCTACAGAGCCAGTAGCAGGCCCGTGCATTTTCTTTTCCTTCTTCCTACAGCCACAACAAGTCTCCACCTGCTGCTTGCTCCACGTGACACTTCCTTCATGTGCCATGCGTTCGTTGCTTGTTCCACGTGGCACTTTGTTGACGCGTCACGTGTCTCTTGCTTTCTCCTATTTGTCGTCCTCGGCGCCATATTTATATGGCGCTTGCTCCTTATAAAGCCCTCCTCGAAGTGTCTTTTCCAGAGGAAAAAATTCAACTTAGCCAGTGACAAACTAAGTAGACGCGAGAAGACGCTACGAAGAAAGATTCTCTGCCGACTCCGTTGTGCACTCACCGCACCATGAAACACCTCAAGCACTATCTCATGATGCACACACGATAAAAAATCTGTTCGCGCAGGTACACCGTTTGCACCAGAAAAGACAAGCACGATAGTCTATGATACAGTCGAGGTAACATAATAGCTAAATAGGCATTCATAATTTACATTAGCTCATCATGCAGTTCAGGAATAATGGCTGTAATACAGAAAACATCGATGAACTAAATAAAGGCATCATACGACACATAAATACTGCATTTTTATCGACAACTCTCGTATAAACATTCACATTATACAGTGAGCAAACATTCCTCGAAACTCATACATACAACACGCAAAACTATGTCACGCAGAAGAATAACTGTTCAGTGCGCCCCTGTTCACACTGTCTTTGAACTATAGTTTACGTTCCCCACTTCAATTCACTGTCTCAGCGCGTGGTTGATGCACAGGAAACCTTTACGCTTGTCAACAAAGGACCGTATGACCAGTTACGAGGAAGGTACTAAGTGTTACCGCCTAGCTCGACGAACAATGCCATCTCCTCACCCGGTACTTAGTCGGGAGGAGGCGGGCATCCTAAAGCAAATACAAATCGGGCCACTCCTCGCCCTAGCAGTGCTACACGTCTTTCATCGAGACATCTACACGAGGGATGTGAGAAGTGTATGTAAAAAGGGCCGGCGGACCAATGGCACATCATGTGTGACTGTGCCAGGTTCCCGACCTAAGCTATATCCAAGACATACCCGCCCGATCTTAAAAGTGCTGTCCAAAGTACAGACAAGGACCATCAACTATGGGCCATCCAGCAGGCCCAGGGTGCGCTCCTAACCCACAAGTCTCGTGGCCTACTTCAAACGGGCTGAAATGAGGTAATGAAGAGTAGGGCATAACCCCGAGTCGACGCTTGGCCAGCGTCACGACGCATTAAACCGTTGTTTGCCGGCATTTGAAGATATACATACCATACCACAAGCTTGTCACAAACGATCTGTGGTAGAGTGGCTGAAAACCGTGAACATTTAGGGTTGAGCGCTATCCACTGGGGTACAACACCTCCTTTACTGCTCGCGTGGCACAGACGAGCAATATAAACGCACGCGACCTGCATCACTATTGTGGCGCTCTCCTGCATCGCAGAAGACGCTAGCAGATCGCGTACACTGCATACACGCTTCCACGAAAGCCTGACCGATGACATAAGCAGTGTTTTTCTAGAACTGTCGTGACTGGTTCACGCAGTTCATTCTCAGCAGTCTCTAACTTAGCTAGCTGCCTGTCAGGCATGTCGGTACGTGAGTGCCAAGAAAGTCACCCTTCAGGTCTACCTGCGGTGATGTTGCTTTGCTGCGCACACAGAGCATGGAGTGCGATTTCTCTCGCCATCACTGGTACTGCATTCGTACCCCGCGAAGCTCAACTTACCATTGCCCGAACCCAAACTTTCCTGTTCGGAATCGACTCGTGCACTCAGCTGTGCTGCTGGCTCTTCGAATACCTCTACTGGAGTTTCTGCCACTGCTTGAACTATGTAGCTCTCGACACAGCTGGCCTGGCACGCTGTCATTTCAGTCGGCAACAAAGACTCGACGCTCACGTCGAACAAGCAATTGAAGTCTTTGTGCTCATTGGCGTCATTGGCCTCGCGAGCACGTTCAGCTTCTTCGCAGGGTTCGACCTGCATAGTTTGATCATCGCCCGAATTTTGCCTCAGCATGCCCGTGCCGCTTACCTCCACCTCAGTATATTATCATCTGTGGTTGATTCTACAACTCGAGACCACCTTCGAAATTACTCCGTAGCCCTCCACTACGGCTCTTCTTTCTCTCTTTCCACTTTCACTCCCACCTTCCTCCCTTCCCTTACGGCGCGGTTGCGGTGTCCACAGAAAACAAGTGAGACAGTTACCGCGCCTTTCCCTTCCTATAAATAAATCATTTTTTTTTCCACAACTCGAGACTCCGTGATACAAAATGCAACTGGTCTATCCGCACGAGTGCAAACTAGCGCAACACTGTCCGCAGGAATATGGCGTTCCTCTTTGACGTTCTCTGCGACAACAGCCATAATAGTGGTGCTCACCTCATCAATCGCCTCGACGAGTGTTTTATCCACGCCATTTAAGTCAGTGTACCGGCTTCGTTGGCTTATGTGCCGCTCTCTGGGAACGCTCCTCCATAAGCCTCACTCGTAACTTCAAATGCTCTCTCGTTCTTCAAAAGTTGTATAGATGCTTTGAGCTCAGCGGCCTTCATTTTCCGCTCAGCGGCCATTCTTTCCTGCTCAGCGGCCTTCGCTTCACTCTCAGCAACCCGTTTAGCAGCCCTCTCGGCGCGTGCTCTATTTAGCTCTTCTTGCATATACTCGCGCAGCTGCGCACCCTTCAATCCCATACACTCTCCTGCCGCCACCGGCTCTAATGCGTTCATCTTGCCTTAGAAGGAAACACCCACCTGCTAAGTTACAATAACCGCCAGCCTCGTCCTGCCGTGGACGCCAAAATTTGTTGAGGTTCTATGAATGGAAATGAAAAATCAGCACACGAGGCGGCGGCACTTGAAAAAAAAAATCTAATTTAACACTGAAGAAATAACACAACCAAAAAAAGGAAAAGAAACATACGCAAAGAACAGAAAAATAAAAATTATGAGGAACTTTAGTGGCTAAAGTAGTGAAAGGCGGAAGCCTTAGTGCCGCATTCAGGTACGCAACTGGCACTAAATAGTAATTGATTAATTATAATTATTATCTAGACAATAAATAGGTAATTGAATAATTAGATTATATGGGTAATCAGGTACATAATTAGTCATTATAGTAGCTAATCAATCAGTCAATAATTAGTCATTGATTATTTACTGGCTTATGGGCATATCAGGCACGCATTCACACACACTCTGGTGGTGCTGTGTGATTGGTCGAGACCTCTATGATGTCATTCCGCCTCAACCAATCAGAGAGCGGAAGACATTTTGTTTACCTCCGGAGGTGGTGAAGGTTGGCTGTTCCTGGCCCTGAGGGCCGGGACTGGTAAGTCAACGCTACTTGCAGCGGGGGCTAGCTTGCCACCGAATTTTCATCTGTTGAAGGCCGTCATTGCACCCGCCGCCGCTTAGGTGGTGGACGACGGCTGTTGCAGCGCGCATCTTTCTCCTCCTCTTATTTTTTTCTTTCTCCTCCATTTTATCTTCAGTCCGCACGAGGCAGCGGAGGTCGCTCAGCTACAGAGCCAATAGCAGGCCCGTGCATTTCTTTTCCTTCTTCCTACAGCCACAACCACAACATAAGCCATTAAAGGCTTTCGCCTTAATACCCTAGACAAGAAAAGGAAAGGCGCATTCATGTTTTCGCGTCCTTCGAAGTGGTGGTGCGTTCGGCAGTATGGTCCGTCTGGGCGTCCATGGAGTTAGTGTTTCTGGGTGCATCCCGAACCAACGAGTCGTGTCAACGGCCACTCTACAGCAGGCCTCTGCGCTGCAGCCTGGATCCGACAGCTACGCGTCTCATAAGCGTATTGCAGATGACCGGATGAGCATCTGGCGGAGACGCGGTCCACTTGCGTTCGGCCACCCGGCTGGTGGTCACCTCATCACAGCTGCTGGGAATGTCGGAGTGCAGCTGCACCTGAGTCCTGTAACTCTGGCAGATGTGTCTGGAGTTTGGATCGCTTTAATCCGGGTTTGGAGCCCAGGACGTCTTAGCGGAAGCACAAACCTGGTCACTCCGCGCGCCAGCAGACAGACGCAGCCGAGAGTCTTTTTCTCGCTGACTGTTCTCTTCCGTGTCCTCGTCCCGACTCCCCGCTCTTTGCCTTGTCAGATGGAAGAAAGGATGCACCAGGTGCAGTCCTCATGCCAGAGTACAGACCTCAACGAGCGACCATCATCATCCTGCGGAAACCCCAGGCAGGGCCTTCCGCATCACTCTGGTTTCGCTCTCGTCTCCACCTGCTGCTTGCTCCACGTGGCACTTCCTTGATGCTCCACGCGTTCGTTGCTTTCTCCTCTTCTTCGTCCTCGGCTTCGTATTTATGTGGCGCTTGCTCCTCACAATAAGTACTGCTGCACTGTCCCCATTACTAAACATTATAAAGAATGCATGGCTGGAAGGCATGCCTGAGAGCTGGAAATTCGCTGTCGTGATCTCTATTCGGGGATCAGGTACGTCTCCGACGGGCCTTGCCAACTTACGAGCTATCACCTTAACACCAACAATGCGCATTATGTAAGCTGGCAGAGAAAAGGCTAGTTACACGATTGCCATGGGGGTGTGAGCAGCATGGCGTCTATCAGTCCGCTCAAATTGGTTTTAGTCCATATAAAGGAGCAGACGACGGATTGAGTGTCTTGGAATTAGCATTTCTGTCACCTACCCACATCCAAAATGCGCGTACCGTTGGAGTAATGAACACTGAAAAGGCATTAAGATCAATCATACTGCCATCTTGAACTCAATTGATATGCTCCAACTCCCTCTGAGAGTGTGCCGATGTGTCGAATCATTCTTTTTAAGGCAGAAAATTTGCAATACGTGGCAATACGTTGTAAATTTGTGGTTGGGCAATTTGTTTCGTTACGCGACCTGCCTCAGATACAAGTATTTTCATCGAAATTATTTAATATTGCGGTCATTTGGTTAGCAGGGTGCTTACATGAATTCCTTGAATTTATTATTTTATAGTACGCGGAATGATATCACGGTGTGATGCCATCATTAAGGTATATTCACTCAGGAGGTTGCCCTGCAATCAGCGTTGCGTATTGCGTCTAATTGCCCTCATAAAAACCATTTACCTTAACAGGAGCAAAACTGCATACACGTCGGTCGACAACCGCTGGGGACGTCGTAAACTCGCAGCAATTTGAATTCATCTCTGCCTATCAGACACCCCACTACAAGAAAAAAAATTGAAAAATTGAACCGAGTGAAAGAATTTTGAGTTTGACGATTCACCAATCAGTGTCAGGGACTGCTTGGATCTTTCGGGCATAAAGCGAGCTATGCAGACCTCGTGCTTGAGTAGAAGATTTTTCCTAAAAAGGTCAGAGCTGGTTCATCTCTTGAACGTCAATTGGTGAGCCACGTATGGTTTCTCAAGCCCAGATTCAACTTATTACAAGAACATTTTGGTATGGCTTTATGGGCACGGAACCAGATGCTGTGAGGACGATTACATGCCTGCCACACATGCCCCCAGTGGTGGCTTCTCAATAGAATGCGCTACTAAACACCGTCGACGATCTTGATGCAGCAGCGCCGCGATGCTCGCATCATGCAACTGCACACTCCATTGTTTAGCCATCACGTCAGTTCTTCCTCCCTGGAAATTTAGTCATCTAAGCGAAACCAAGCCAACAGATAATCGCACACCAACGTTTATTAACTCGGCATCGTCGCTTCGACAGAGACTGAAAGAGCAAGAGGCTCATTGCTTGTAAGGTTATAGTTGTGTACGTGGATGCAAGCATCTAAAGTTACGAAGCAAGAGCAGCAGTCTATTGTCCGTGCAGAGGCCTTAATCAGAATTCCACGTTTAGACTAACAGAACCGTCTACATCATTCTGTGCTGAACTCGTTGCAGTTCAAGAGGCACTCCGCTCGTTGGCCGCCACAGCTATGCTCTCTACGATCCACATTCTCATCCGTACTGATACTCTGCAATTAGTTCGGTGGCTTGGACGTGTCAACCGCTGCCCAGCAATATGCCAGAACATACACCAGCTCGCGGCAAGTATCCCGCAGTTTATACGTATTGAGCAGTGTCCACGGGGTCAGCAGATCCCGTGGACACTACTCAAACATGTGCAGATTTAGCGACCCGGGTCATGACCCCGAGGTCGTCATTACCTCGGCTCCTAAATGAGGACAATACTACTCTCATTTCATCAAAAAAGGAACACTTGCGACGCCGTACACCTACATGCTCTTATCCCACTGTGTGCGCTAACCCTCACCCACGGTCTCACCCGAAGAGGTTGTGCTGCGGAGAATCAGAGTCGGGATTGCCCTCACTCCAGCCGTCACTCGGACGTGGCCTCATTGCTTGCATTTATATCCCCACGGAGGGTGTTCGATATAAAAATGCGAAAACATTGAAGCCGACATTCATTACTTGCTGTGGCACTGCCCAACACGGAGACCAATATGAATCAGGCAACTGACGGTAGCTGGTTTTCAACTATAGGAATCCTGCTGCATATATTGCGTGCACGCAGGGACAACATCATCTCTCACGCCTGTGCTTTATAAAAGTAGCAAATCTCTTTCTAATAATCTAATCATTTAATCTCCTTCATTACATAACTCTTTAATGCCCTGAGACAATAAATATCATTAATAAAGATTCGTTAGAGACACATCTCTCGTAAGTGCAGTAAGGCGAATGCTTTCTGATACTCTACGCAGTCATTTGCCGCTTTTTCACCTTTGTGCTGCGTCTTTATTATCTTTTAATCTTTTTTCTTCTCTTTCTCTATTTTTCACGTTTTACTCCTTCTGGGCTTTTCATTCGGTTGTTTTTATTTACTCTTTTTCAAATATATTTGTCCTTTTTTCTACGTTTTAATAATGACTGTTTACGATGTTGTAACGCAATGACGAGGCCTGACATTAAAGCTTTGAAGCAAGTTTTGCTCAATTTCGCACAATTTTGACGTACCTGTATAATTTCAACGTCCGTGGCTGTTTTGACGTTTGAACATAAACCGACGTTCGTCATTGGCCATTTTCACGTCGAATTGACTTTTTCGGTTCTGATTGACTAAATACTACCCATCTACGAAATTTTTCAAACTGGTACTATTTGTTTACCTCATGCAACCATCTTGCACTCAATTCATTTCTCGACATTGGCGGTGTGACATCTTCCGCGGAAGCAAAAGTCCTGTCGACGCTCATGAGCCTATAACGGCTTTTGCCTTAAGAAGTGTGTCTCGCGTTCATCGCAATATGTGTGCCGGTGCCTTGGATTCTAAGGTGTGGCCCTCTCCTGAACGTCAGACCATCTGAGTTGATGCCCGTTGCGGTGGCTCGGCTGTTGAATCTAATGACTCAGGATCGAACCCTGGCCGTCGCGACCGCTTTTAGATGGAGGCGAAAAACAAGGCGCCTGTGTGCTGCGCCTTGTCAACGGTCGTTAAAGAATCCCCAGGTGGTTACGTGTACTTACGTGCACTGATCACTGGCTGGTCAACGGGTTGTGTGACGTCATGAGGTCGCATGGCAATGGTGATTTGGAACTTGCTGCCAGCTCGGGCTTCGCTTAGAGTCGGAATGTTGAGATCGGGACCCAGAGCCCCCTAAATTTTTTCTTTCCCCATCTACCTCCTTGCTGTCTGGTTCCTTCCGGCGTGTGCCTCTGAACATCAAAACCGACAGAATATTTAGTCTTGGCGGCCTTGCACGCCTGCTCTGAACACTTTGTTGGCAAAGGACGGTGGAAAACGGAATAGTCGAGCTTAAATCAGAAAATAAACGGATGACACTGTTGGCAGCAAAAATTTACGAGATGCCGTCAGGAGAAGAGAAATTAATTCGGCGTAGTGCACTCATATTCATATGAAGATATGAAAAGTTTGAAAGCACATGCGTGCATGTTCCACCGAAAGGCAACGACACCCAATTGATAGGTTGTCGCGAGCAACAACGCTAATTTTTGTTTTCTAAAAACGCACATCTGACAAGATTTTTCAGCCGATATTAAATGTGAACGGGGTCATGTTGACAGCAACCATTCTTCAATACAAGCGAATTTAGACACAGAATAAAATAATCGTTCATGAAAGCAGCTTTTTCGTAGGTCATTATGGTCGTTAGTGTATAAGAATCAAGCGTCCATTTCCCATTTTATTAGACAGCACGTCAGCATGGTGGCAGCATCAGACAAAAGCAACTGGCGGCCAGTCGCAGAAATCTCACGATAGCAGGACTCGCCGTTCACGATAACTATTAACAGTCCCCCACGCACCAGCAAACTAGTTGCTGTGTTATACAGCCAGTGCTGAAGTCTGGTAGTCAAATAGCCAATGTTACGGGCGCTTGAAATTCGCGCCTTTGTTTCCCAACAACTGTGACCAATGCTAGAAATCTGACCGAATGTATCCAAAATGCCCAATGAATGCTTACATAATAATCCCCTGTAACATTGTTAGAACTCAACACAGTAGCTACTCAAAGAGTAAACAAGCTAGAGTATTTACATATTCGGTGGGCCCAACAAATGCAGTGCTTTTAACATTGCTCTTAAAACAGTCGTTATGAAAAAACTGCATTCACTTACTTCCACGGCTCAAACTGTCGCGGTAGTGCGTGTCTGGAAATCAGTAAAATATAAATAGAAGATCGAAAGCTGTCCTGCACTGCGTGTTTCACTGTACAACGTTTAGTCAGGCTAGCATTCGATGGACGACGATGGTAGCCAATCTGACCCCACCAGGAGCGTCAGTTCCGGTAATTTCAGGTGAAATCACTTAATTGCAGCTAAAAAAAAAATTTCCTTCTTTCAGTCAGGTACATTTAGAACGAAAAAGTTTGATTTCGGAACCTCCGAAATGCCGATGTGTGCTACTTATGCCCTCCACTGAGGACGCGACTGCATATATCAGCATGGCGGTTGTCCTCCACTTCGCCACTAGATGGCGCTACCCTTACAAAATTCACCCGTTACAAAGGGACTAGCTAACACTATCATTATCATGCAGAGCGCTTAATGAAAGGGTGTCTACTAAATTTTTTTTTGACAATCTCTAAATATTAGGGCGCGTCATATAAACCGTGCGTATTATACACCGGACAGTACGGTAATGTGGCATGTTGCCACGTTATGCTTAGGTTACGTGCGCAACAAAGATGACACAAATTAAAACACACTGATTCAACGAGCATCAAAGTGCATACTCGCTAACGAGGACCCAAAAAGGGAGCTGACGAACGGAGCCATTAACACTGTCGAGTAACGCTCTTAAAGTGGAAGCTTGACTGTACCCTTCCTAAATTCGTTCCACTGTTTGCAAAGTGCTTGCATTAATATTGTTTCTGCTGCATCAGTATGCTTCGCCACGAAACAAAAAATGGTCGCTCATAACTTCTTTCTCGTCTAAAATGAAGGCCTGTTGAAATCCTTATAAGGGATTGAAGTTTCTTCTGTTGATATCGAGAAAAAATCACCGGTCATGAGTGTGCGTGTAATCGCGTGAAAAAGACCACGTGACCAGTTATCGGGTATATCCATTTTCGCTTGCCTGTTAAAGGAAGTACTCTGCGTCTAATGCCTTTCCTGCTATTTTAAAGACGCCATCATTCTATGTGCGAGGAGAGTTTATTTTGCCCTCCGCGCACCGTCTTTTTGACTCTGAGTGTGCTCTGTCTTCATCAACGCCTCTTAAAAACAGCGAGCAGGCGTAAACACCCTATACTTTCAACTAGGACGATAACGCGGCGCTTTTTTTTTACAGTATCTTCCCCAATCCCAGATTCGAAGTGGTAGAATCGCTCCCATCGCAAAAAAAAAAAAAGAACTGGAAGGTTGAGAGCGGCGATAATAACGATGTCTCTCTGTAACGACGCGCTGATGGCTTGGTCCTGAATTTAGGAGCATTGATTTTCTATTAGGCTCCCGCATCGAGTGCATCGCGGAAGATGCGATGAAGCATAAGGTAGAAAAATGTTGTCCCATTTCCTGATTTTATTTCTTTCGTGGCTATCACCCTTTCTTGAAGACCGTTCCTCGGAATGATCTTTCGTCAAGTGACGCTGGTGTGTTAAGCCGAAAGTGATGCCTACCCCACTCCTGGCGTTTTATCTTGATGGGATTCAAGAAGGAACTCTCAACTGTAATCTGGATGTTTGTCAACATAGATAAATTCCCCTCATCGCAAGTCGTGAGTAACGCCATTTTCTGCTGTAAATTTTCATTCAGGAGAACCAAAAAGTAGCAGCAGCTTTATCCACCACGAGCGTTTTAAGTGAAAATATTTCTCCATTTATCTGACTCTTGGACTGCTGTTTTAAAAGCTTCAATATGCAGGCAGTAGAAGCCCATTAAAATTAAATGTCATGACCGAGCATTTACGAGCACTAAAAGATCAATGAACATCTTAGAGAGCATTTGGAACCAGCAGTTGATTTAGTCTTCCACTGAGAAGGCTCTTAATAGATTGCTCCGCTGCTGTGGTGCAGTGGTAAGATGCCCAATTACTGTGTCGGAGTACACGGGTTCGATCCTGACCGCGGTGGCTGCGTTTCAATGTAGGCGAAACGACGAGGCATCCGTGTGCTGTTCGAGGTCAGCACAAGATCACAGAGAGGTCCGTGAAAAAATTAGAAAGTTACGCGATGCAAACCTTCAGGCTCTTGAGGAGGGTCGCCACTAAAGGAAGAGGCCTCAAGGAGAGAATTTACTAAAACTGATCCAGGCGTGCGAATAAGCAGAATTAGTTACGTCACGCCGTGCTTGGATATTAAGGCCGGCCCTACTGAAAAAACTGTAAGGGGCAATAACCTCACATTTTCTCGCACAATCTCACACAATTCACGTAAGAAATCACGTACAAATCACATATAATTGCATAAGTTCTCATAGCTTCTTGTACATTATCATAAATTATGTACAATATTTTATGATAATGATGTGCACCGTATGAGACTCTATGCGATTAAATGAGATTTTATGAGGTTATTGCCCCGTACAACTTTTGGTTTTTCAGTAGGGGGTAAAAAAGAGAAATTAGACTGCCTGATCCGAAGATGCGTTAAGAAGGCGATAGGACTGCCCATGGGTACCTCGAGCGAACGACTGCTCGAACTGGGGGTGGATAAAGCGTGGGCAGAATTGACGGAGGCAGTGCGAGTCTCCCAATTAGAGAGACTAAGCACGACCGAGATGGGCAGGGTAATCCTTACAAAAGTAGGCCTCAACCCAGACAGAGGTGTTTAAAAAAAAGTCACAATTAGTAGGGAAAGCAGGAACGCCTTGGTAGTCCCCCCTTCCTAGAAACATGCATTCAGAATTTAATGTCGAAAGAAGGGCCAAACGAGCCGAAGCTCTGGAGCGACGGTTCAAGAACATGGGAGCGAAGGAAGGTGTCTATGTTGATTCGGAAAGCGGCAGAACAGGTGCGGCGATAGCTTCGGTGGTCGATGGCCGAAGGGTGCTGGTATCCGCGGCAGGCATCAGAGGCCGCAACATAGAGACTGCGGAGGAAGTTGCGATAGCGCTAACTTGCGTAGGAACGGAAGCAAGGTTCATAATTAGCGACTGCAAAACTGCCATTCAAAATTTTGAAAAAGGGAGGTCGTCGGGGGCAGCCAAAATCCTCACCCAAAGAACGCTAAATAGGAAAATTCAGTTAATTTGGACACCCGCTCACTCTGCCGTCCCCGGTAACGAGGCGGCTCACGAGCTAGCCCGAGCTTTCTACTTCCGGGTAACCGTCCAGCCCCCCGAACACTGGACATACGACGAGCGCATGCAAAACTACGGGGAAATCATCGACTATTGTGGTTTGTGGGGTTTAACGTCCCAAAGCGACTCAGGCTATGAGAGACGCCGTAGTGGAGGACTCCGGAAGGTTTGACCACCTGGGGTTCTTTAACGTGCACTGACATCGCACAGCACAAGGGCGCCTTGGTTTTCGCCTCCATCGAAAAGCAGCCGCCGAGGCCGGGATTCGATCCCGCATCCTTGGGAACAGTAGTCGAACGCCGTAACCACCGCGCCACCCCGGCCATTATAAATTGGGACGTAGACTGGTACCCCCGCCAGATGTTAGCCTAAGTCGCGTGGAGGCGGCTACGAACTAATACGTTCATGAACCCGGTCTGGGCGTTTCACGCGCTAGCAGACCTTAGGGACAATGATATCTGCAAACACTGTGTGGCGAGAGGGACCCTCGACCACATAATTTGGGAGTGCCCGCAATCGCCAGGGATATGACAAAATATTACAAGTAGAGTAGCCTGGGATACCCTGCTGCGAAGCGCTGACCCTGCGTTCCAGCACCGCACCATTCATCTGGCGGAAGAGGCCGCATCAAGCTTTGGCAAGAGCTACCTTCCAGCCGCTAATCTGCAGGCGCACGACTCTCCGTTTTCCCGGCAGGCGTGCCGGGGGCGGGAAGAGGACGCCCATTTCCGATGAAAAAAAAAGTTATGCAGCCAACCAACCAACCGACCAACCAACCAACCGAACAACCAACCGAACAACCGAACAACCAACCGAACAACCAACCGAACAACCGAACAACCAACCGAACAACCAACCGAACAACCGAACAACCAACCGAACAACCGAACAACCAACCGAACAACCAACCGAACAACCGAACAACCAACCGAACAACCGAACAACCAACCGACCAACCGAACAACCGAACAACCAACCGAACAACCGAACAACCAACCGAACAACCGAACAACCAACCGAACAACCGAACAACCAACCGAACAACCGAACAACCAACCGAACAACCGAACAACCAACCGAACAACCGAACAACCAACCGAACAACCGAACAACCAACCGAACAACCGAACAACCAACCGAACAACCAACCGAACAACCGAACAACCAACCGAACAACCGAACAACCAACCGAACAACCGAACAACCAACCGAACAACCGAACAACCAACCGAACAACCGAACAACCAACCAACCGAACAACCAACCAACCGAACAACCAACCGAACAACCAACCGAACAACCAACCAACCAACCAACCGAACAACCAACCAACCAACCAACCAACCAACCAACCAACCAACCAACCAACCAACCAACCAACCAACCAACCAACCAACCAACCAACCAACCAACCAACCAACCAACCAACCAACCAACCAACCAACCAACCAACCAACCAACCAACCAACCAACCAACCAACCAACCAACCAACCAACCAACCAACCAACCAACCAACCAACCAACCAACCAACCAACCAACCAACCAACCAACCAACCAACCAACCAACCAACCAACCAACCAACCAACCAACCAACCAACCAACCAACCAACCAACCAACCAACCAACCAACCAACCAACCAACCAACCAACCAACCAACCAACCAACCAACCAACCAACCAACCAACCAACCAACCAACCAACCAACCAACCAACCAACCAACCAACCAACCAACCAACCAACCAACCAACCAACCAACCAACCAACCAACCAACCAACCAACCAACCAACCAACCAACCAACCAACCAACCAACCAACCAACCAACCAACCAACCAACCAACCAACCAACCAACCAACCAACCAACCAACCAACCAACCAACCAACCAACCAACCAACCAACCAACCAACCAACCAACCAACCAACCAACCAACCAACCAACCAACCAACCAACCAACCAACCAACCAACCAACCAACCAACCAACCAACCAACCAACCAACCAACCAACCAACCAACCAACCAACCAACCAACCAACCAACCAACCAACCAACCAACCAACCAACCAACCAACCAACCAACCAACCAACCAACCAACCAACCAACCAACCAACCAACCAACCAACCAACCAACCAACCAACCAACCAACCAACCAACCAACCAACCAACCAACCAACCAACCAACCAACCAACCAACCAACCAACCAACCAACCAACCAACCAACCAACCAACCAACCAACCAACCAACCAACCAACCAACCAACCAACCAACCAACCAACCAACCAACCAACCAACCAACCAACCAACCAACCAACCAACCAACCAACCAACCAACCAACCAACCAACCAACCAACCAACCAACCAACCAACCAACCAACCAACCAACCAACCAACCAACCAACCAACCAACCAACCAACCAACCAACCAACCAACCAACCAACCAACCAACCAACCAACCAACCAACCAACCAACCAACCAACCAACCAACCAACCAACCAACCAACCAACCAACCAACCAACCAACCAACCAACCAACCAACCAACCAACCAACCAACCAACCAACCAACCAACCAACCAACCAACCAACCAACCAACCAACCAACCAACCAACCAACCAACCAACCAACCAACCAACCAACCAACCAACCAACCAACCAACCAACCAACCAACCAACCAACCAACCAACCAACCAACCAACCAACCAACCAACCAACCAACCAACCAACCAACCAACCAACCAACCAACCAACCAACCAACCAACCAACCAACCAACCAACCAACCAACCAACCAACCAACCAACCAACCAACCAACCAACCAACCAACCAACCAACCAACCAACCAACCAACCAACCAACCAACCAACCAACCAACCAACCAACCAACCAACCAACCAACCAACCAACCAACCAACCAACCAACCAACCAACCAACCAACCAACCAACCAACCAACCAACCAACCAACCAACCAACCAACCAACCAACCAACCAACCAACCAACCAACCAACCAACCAACCAACCAACCAACCAACCAACCAACCAACCAACCAACCAACCAACCAACCAACCAACCAACCAACCAACCAACCAACCAACCAACCAACCAACCAACCAACCAACCAACCAACCAACCAACCAACCAACCAACCAACCAACCAACCAACCAACCAACCAACCAACCAACCAACCAACCAACCAACCAACCAACCAACCAACCAACCAACCAACCAACCAACCAACCAACCAACCAACCAACCAACCAACCAACCAACCAACCAACCAACCAACCAACCAACCAACCAACCAACCAACCAACCAACCAACCAACCAACCAACCAACCAACCAACCAACCAACCAACCAACCAACCAACCAACCAACCAACCAACCAACCAACCAACCAACCAACCAACCAACCAACCAACCAACCAACCAACCAACCAACCAACCAACCAACCAACCAACCAACCAACCAACCAACCAACCAACCAACCAACCAACCAACCAACCAACCAACCAACCAACCAACCAACCAACCAACCAACCAACCAACCAACCAACCAACCAACCAACCAACCAACCAACCAACCAACCAACCAACCAACCAACCAACCAACCAACCCAGGTGGACGAAATTACTCCGTTGCCCTCCACTACTGCTCCTCTTTCTCTCTTTCTAATTTCACTGCCACTTTCACTCCCACCTTCATCCCCTTCCTTACGGCGTGGTTCAGGTGTCCATAGAAACGAGTGTGACAGATACTGCGCCTTTACCTTCCTGTGAACCAAATATTATTATTCTTATTCTTATTCTTATTATTATTGTCAATTGAGGTCGCTATAAAGGTACTCGAAAATACAAAGCCGAAATTCGCCGTTCACGAGTAGACATGTTAGCCTGCACAGACTACCCCGCTGGGGTGGCGCAGTGGTTAAGGCGCTCGACTAGTGTTCCCAAGGATGCGGGATTGAGCCCAGCCGTAGTGGAGGGCTACGGAGTAATTTCGACTACCTGGGGATCTTTAACGTGCGCTGACATCGCACAGCCCACGGACGCCTCTTCGTTTCGCCACCTCGGCGGCTGCATTTCGATGGAGGCGAAACGAAGAGGCGTCCGTGTGATGTGCGATGTCAGCGCGTTAAAGATCCCCAGGTGGTTGAAATTCCTCCGTAGCCCTCCACTACGGCTCCTCTTTCTCTCTTTCCACTTTCACTCCCACCTTCCTCCCTTCCCTTACGGCGCGGTTGAGGTGTTCACAGAAAACAAGTGAGACAGTTACCGCGCCTTTCCCTTCCTATAATGAATCAACCCCGGCTTCGGCGGCCGCTTTTTGATGGAGGCGAAAAGCAAGGCGCCCCTGTGCTGTGCGATGTCAGTGCACGTTAAAGGACCCCAGGTGGTCGAAATTTCCGGAGTCGTCCACTACGGCGTCCCTCATAGCCTGAATCGCTTTGGGACGTTAAACTTCATAAACCAACCAAACCAACCAAACATACTACATACTAATATATACACCTCCGCTCATTGATGTCAGTTTACGTGCTCTTTGGTCAGTTGGCAATAGAGGTACAACATAATGCGACCAAGTAATTAACTTGTAAAATAATCTAGAAAGGCGCGATTAGCGTCGTTTGCGTTTAATGCGATACAGTGTTAAAGCCTTGTTTGCATAAAATCTGGCGTTTTCGGCTCAGTGAGCAAAAAATCGAGGGCGTGACATCTTATGGGCGGATGTGGCAAGTGACATGTGCGCCCTCTGATAGGTCGGTGGGTTGTACGGCGTCACGAGACAATACGACAAGGAGTTTCGTTTCGGTGGAAATAATAAGTTTTGGTGATGATGTTGATGATGACGGGAGCTGTCAACTCGGACTTCCAGTTTATGATGGGTAGGTGAGTCTGGAATCATATCTTTTAGGACTTTTGGCCAATGAGTAAGACACGGTCCTCTTAGACCACACAGGCACGGGCGTACAGCTTGGATAAAACGGGTGTTTATATATGTGTGCCGGGTGGTTAGTAACATAACTTGGTATCTAACGACTGTAGGCCAATGGATATGTGAGGTCTAACAGAGGCACAACTCAAAGGGTTGGGAATTAGCGAGTACCAAAGCTGGTAAACGTGAACGAGGATTTAGCCGCACACATGGAGCGATTAAAGATATTGCGTAAGTTTAAAAATTGATACAATACGTTAGGCCTATGAAAACGTCCTTAAAATTAAAAATAATATTTTCGCACTGTTCTGCCTGCTCCCGAAGAGTAAACGAATGTTGCATTCATTTCTGGTGTCCATTTGACACAAAAGCTAAGACGGGGCTACAAACTCGGAAATTCCAATATAGTTTGCGCCTCTCTCCTGACCTCCTTGCGTGCGTGGGCCTGGGACAGCGACGTGAGAAAAGAGGCAGTTTCCGCGTACAAACAGAGAAAACGCAGTTTAATGAAATCCAATTCAACGAAGCCTCCAAGATGTTCATAGGCTCCCTGTAAATGAAAATGACGTAGCCTCTTTCGTGATTTGTCCGGATTTAACGAACCTTTTATCGAAAAATGATAGGGAAATAGTGTGAATTTTCGACATATTTTGTACAGAACGCCGAAAATGTATTGATTGCGAGCCAGCGGTAAATTCGTGGAGCTCCTTACCAAATAGCCCGTTCCTTCACCCTTGCATATTTGTCAAACATGCCGGGGCTGAAATTTGCTTCTGTGGTGGTTTGTAAGAAAAGAAACGCTAGCATTGTACGAAAGCTGTTATTACACTTATCATCAGGATAAAAATTGCGGGACGCCTATTCCTGGAAAACAAAAAAGAAACATTGTAGCTGAGGTTCGCGATTCGGCCACGTGGTATTGATGCAGGTCAATACAGAAAAAGCGTCACATCAGACCTTGACAACGTCCAGGCGACTGGATTGTGAGTGCGCCGAAAATTTTCTTCCATGCACTCATGTTTCGTAAACTTTTGATCTCGAAGGTGCAATTGAGGATATGCAGGCACGAATAGAAAACAACTAGCTTGTTGCCGTGGCTCTGGAAAGTGTTCGAAGTAGTAAACAATTTATCGTCGTGGTTAGTGTATGTTTTTTACCGCGTGTTCCAGCGAAGAGTGCAGCGTATTTCGTTTTTTTTTTCTGACGTTTAGGGGCTTGAAGTGCTTCTTGCAGCAATGTATTAGCAGTAATGGTGGACAAGAAATACCTGCTAAGTCAATTTAAAACCACGCGGATGCCAGAAATCCCAACTGCTACTTTCCAAGTATATGCAAGTCGATATGTGGCTGCAAATAAAGATTTGTACCCGGCCGTCAGTAATAGTCGTAATAATCAATTCTTAAGAGTTTGAGGCGCAAGTATAGGCTCACATCTTTGACAATGTTTGAGGACCCAGAAAACAAGGGCCTGTGTTCACGGGGTGCAACAACACCTGTAAAAAAAAAATACGTTTCCTTGAGCTGAAGTACTTGCATCTTGAAAAATGACGTCAGGAAAGTAAGCGGCGATCATTTGGCCAGGCGAGCGAAAACTGAGGCACTCCCAGTAAACGAGCATTGCATCAACGTAGACTGAGGTGTACTCGTCGCCAGGATCCACTGGAAGAAAGCTATGCGGAAATTGTAACATCCCCTTACGCTCCTACCTTTCGCGGCATCGAGGTCGTAGGAAAGAAGGCAAACAGCACGCTGTGACAAAGACTTCATTAGAAAGGAAAGCAAAAGTAAAGCGTCTCTCTGCCTGCACGTCTTTAACTTAACAGCGTTTTTGCTTCAAAAGCCGTGAGTTCCTTTAGCGAGCGCAACTAAGCGCTCATTTGAAGATACACGCACAAGAGTAAGTTCCCTTAATCTTCGTTATATATATTTTTTTCCCTTCACATTCACAGAGAAACCTTTCTTTGCTTGATGCCTCGAGCTGCACTCCAAACGGGTGAATACTCTTTACCACTGGTGTTCAGGACCTCGAAACAGGGGAACCGTACCTTAACTCTTTGCTGCATCGCATTTTCTTCTTTATTTAGCTCAAGTTATGTGATCCTCCGTTTCTTGAGCACCTCTGCAGTAGCAGAGACTAACGACGAAAAAGGAAAACGAACTTGTGATCTCGGAGGACGTGGCGGAGTGTGATGAGACCTCTGAAGCACCGAGACTCAAGACAGTACCGGCACAACGCGAAGGGAGACGCGATAGGCAGGGCGGGACCTCGATTACCATCGCTTAGGTGCGGCCCGTTTAGCCCGTGCCAATTCGGGAGCCTCTGGAAACGCGCCGCTGGAAACAGCGCGAGAATGCGCTGTGCTCAAGAGAAGAGAGATAAAACGGGGCCGGCCTCCTGCTAAGCCCACGCACCGAGGGAATGGAAGCGATAAAGGCCAGGGAACGGAATGCGATAGAGCGAGCCAAGACTGAAGTCACGGCCAATTGGAGAACAGTCGTTTCGCTTGAAACGTGCGACGTGCAGCGCTCAACGGTTGAGCGGGCCGCCTAGCCTGCCGTGAACCCGTCGACGCCACGCATCGTTGAGCAGATTCCTCTTTCGATGAGCGAGTTTTCCTTTTCTCATCCTCATTATTCCTTTTCTTCCCTTTTTTGAGACTCCTAGGGCGTGGAGAAAAGGTCCAAGACAAAAAAAAAAAAAGCGGTAACTGTTGCGCGAGCAGAGAAGAGAAACAAAGCCATCAATCCGCCCGGTACAAATGCAGGAAACCAAGTAAAGTTAGTCTCTCCAGCTGCTTTACGGAGCTGTTGCTTCGGAAGCGAGGGGAGATTCGGCGGGAGCGAGAGTGAGGTTAAACGAAGCCGTCGTACGTAGCCTAGACTACCTAAACAATGAGGCATTGAGAAAGGCGACAGACGGCAGCGAATAACACAGCTAATTTTCATGGCGTTCCTGCGAGGGGCAGGGAGACGAGCTCAAATAGCTGCACCTTTTAAACGAATAGTGTGAAAGACTGTTAATCATTACTCCTGACTACTACTGTAAGCAGACTGGCCCCTAGTCGTCCTTGGTTAAAGGGTTAACTGAATTATAAATAATATATAGATTGTAGGAGGCCACAGATGGTTTTGTAGTTGGAGGATTAACCATGGCAGCTTTGGCCGTTTTTGACAGGAAGCTGAATTTGGGCTTTTGGGTATTGGGAATTTGGGAATTTGGAAGAGTAGGTATTCAGAGACTTGGAATGGGAGCAGTTAGGGATAAGGGTAGATGGAGAATACCTCAGTAATCTGCGATTTGCTGATGACATTGCCTTGCTAAGCAACTCTGGGGATGAACTGCAAATAATGATTGATGACCTAGACAGGAAAAGTAGAAAGGTAGGCTTGAAAATCAATATGCAGAAGACTAAGGTAATGTTAAGCAGCCTCGGGAAGGAACAGCAGTTTACATTAGGTAGCGAAGTACTGGAAGTAGTAGGCGATTATGTCTACTTAGGACAGGTAGTAACCGCAGACCCGGACCATGAAAAGGAAATAACAAGAATAAGATTGGGATGGAGCGCATTTGGCAAGCACTCTCAGATTATGACTAGCAGCTTACCGGTATCGCTCAAGAGGAAGGTATACAACAGTTGCATCTTACCTGTTATCACCTATGTGGCTGAAACATGGAGGCTAACCAGGAGAGTTCTACTTAAGTTGAGGACAACCCAGAGGGCTATGGAACGAAAAATCGTAGGGGTAACATTAAGAGATAGTAAGCGTGCAGAGTGGGTCAGAGAAATAACTCAAGTTACCGACATTCAAGTGGAAATTAACAAGAAGAAATGGGCATGGGCAGGACATGTAGTGCGTAGAGAGGATAACCGATGGTCGCTTAGGGTAACAAACTGGATTCCAAGAGAAGGAAAGCTTAGCAGGAGGCGGCAGAAAATTAGGTGGGTGGATGAGGTTAAGAAGTTCGCAGGGGTCAAGTGGATGCAGCTAGTACAAACCGGGTTAAGTGGAGAAATATGGGAGAGGCCTTCGGCCTGCAGTGGGTATAGTCAGGCTGATGATGATGGTGATGATGAATTTGGGCGATTTGTAGTGCCTCCCTAGTTTCAGCATAAACAGACAAGGATCAAAGAGGGAGAACACACGAGCGCTGCACCGAAAAAAAACAAGGATAGTTTTAACCGTGAAATACCTTGCGCCAACCGGAGTGACATGTCCGGCTGATGTCAGTCCCGGTAAGACATGAGTGGTGATAGTCATGGTGACTAACGCGATGCCATTATAGGCAGGTAAGCCGTGGTAGGTTATTATCGGACATGGTAGCCACGGTAAGTCACGTAAAGTCGTAAGTAGTAGTAATCATGTTCGGTCATGAATCTCATGGTAAGTCCCAGCAAGTGACGTCAAGGCACAGTTTAACCTTATGCGATGCTTTCATTTCCGCAGCAATGCATATTATGATTCACACAGACAGCGAAGAAATCCGGGGTGGTAGGCTAAAACTGCAACTACACTAAAATGTAAAGAGAACAATTTAGGACCAACATTGATGCGTAAAACTGATACAACAAAAAGAAGTAAATATAGAGAAAATGCTTCGAAGAGAACATTTAGCTAATATTTCGGTGACTGAAAGCATTTTGTGAAAAACATGTAACAATATTTGCTTATATATATTTCTTGTTTCACAGAATGCCGTTGCAGGTGGCCGATGGCTAGAACTTGGTGAGCGCTTTGTAGTACACAGTGACTAAGTGCGCGGACATTATTTCGAAAGTTGTTCATGCGTGCACGCTCCGAAACGTGTGTTGAGATGCCAGACATACCCTTGTATCCGCTGGGTGTTTCTCAGAATCACGCCAGCTTATCAAGTAACTCTACATACCACCGTATTCATTTGCTTACTAACCGCTCAAACTATACAGCTTTTACTTCTCGAACGCCATTGCAATGGAACGAAAGAGAAGGGCGCAGTGTAGCACTACAGACTGCGGCGCAGACGATATGCTTGATTCGAGCGCAGAAGGTTTCGTCGTCAACGAGCGCCGCCTATGTGTAAACATTGTGTAGGTCGTCTGCTACGGTGTGCGGTTCGTTACCGTGTTGTGTGAGGCCTGTCTTTGGGTAAACATTTGTGCCGTTTGGTTGTCAGTATTGCGAGGGAATGGGCCCTGCGTGGCTGTGCGTTGAATAGAGAGTAAGTTACACCACGCGAAAAGGTTGCTCGATTCGGAGACACACCCCGCGGATCGCGGTACTCTTGACGGTATGTGCGAATTAAGAGCACACATTCTTGGGATATTTTTAAAACAATATTCCACCTAAAGGACGTGACATACTGTTCCCCACTCTTATTAAAACCACTCACCATCTTTTGCCGCCTGATCGGCTTCATTTACATTGAAAAATGTATTTCGATAAATTTTGCAACCCAGGTGGTCGAAATTTCCGGAGTCGTCCACTACGGCGTCTCTCCATAGCCTGAGTCGCTTTGGGACATTAAACCGCACAGACCAAACCAAACCAAACCAAACCAAATTTTGCGTTCATGTGTTTCTGTGACCAGCTCTCCCGACTCGCATCCCCATGCGCTTCACTGTATTTCAAAACACTCCGCCTTCAAAAGAAGTTTCTGCACTTTTACAATTTGTTCAAGGATGTTTATGAGTACTCTGAACTAAAGGACGACGCCAACAGCGGTGCACCGTGAAATCACAAAGTAATTTATTATCTTTCTCTTCACTGTATTCCATGGGCACTCAGCCTATATTTAACCCCATGCCGCCCAGCTGGGTAAAAGGCGCGCCACCATACCTTGCTTACGATTCAGTTCGGTGTATGTATATAGCAGCCTATCAAACATTGGTTTCTTTTTCGGTTCAGCGGAGTAATACACATCGCGGGTAACATAGCCCTCAGTTACCAAACGCTATTTTTTAGGTTGTCTCCTACTACACTGATAACATATAAACATTTTTACTTCAGTTCGCTATAGTTGGAGTATTTTACACAATTAACTACCGCCTATAACTGGAGTAAAGGCAAACAGTTGCTCATATTTACTCCAGGGGGTGCAGCGGTGGCGTAGCGGTAGAACATCCGCCTCGCATGCAAGAGGACCGGGGTTCAAATCCCGGTGCCGCGCAATTCTCCACCGGATGACAAAAAAAAAAATCCGAGTGTTGATGGAATTGCATATACAGGTTTGGGGTGCGACCTGATGCCGGTGAACACCTCCGGCAACGCACTCCCTCACCAGAACAGGAGTTGGCCACCCTGGTGCAGTAATTGGCCACAACCTCCTATGATAAGCTCCATAAAACCTCGGCCCTCAGTCACCAGCGGCTGCGGAACAACTGACCACGGCGGCGGTCAGACCTGTGACGCAGCAGGGGGTGCTAAGAAAGCCTGGCTCCGTTGGACAGGCCGCCATTGGAAACTGACCCTGGCAACGTTTAATGCTAGAACCCTAGCTAGTGAAGCTAGTTTAGCAGTGCTGTTAGAGGAACTAGAGGGCATGAAATGGGATGTCATAGGGCTTAGTGAGGTTAGGAGGCTGAATGAGGCATATACTGTACTGAAGGATGGGCATGTGCTGTGTTATCGAAGTTTACCAGAGAGGCGACAACTAGGAGTAGGTTTCCTTGTCAATAAGTATATAGCGGGTAATATAGATGAATTCTATAGTATTAATGAGAGGGTTGCAGGCATCGTAATTAGGCTTAATAAGCGGTATAAACTGAAGGTTGTACAGGCCTATGCACCTACAAGTAGTTATGATGACCAGTCAGTTGAAAGCTTCTATGAAGATGTAGAATCGGCAATGCGAAAAGTAAAGACGCAGTATACTGTACTAATGGGTGACTTCAATGCCAAGGTAGGGAAAAAACAGGCAGGAGGCAAGGCAGTAGGTGACTATGGCATTGGTTCTAGTAATAGCAGGGGGGAGTTACTAGTTGAGTTTGCAGAGCGCAATAACTTACGAATCATGAATACCTTCTTTAGCAAACGGAAGAACCGAAAATGGACATGGAAAAGTCCTAACGGAGAGACTAAAAATGAAATCGACTTCATAATGTGTTCAACCCCCGCCATTGTGCAGGATGTAGAGGTAATCGGGAAAGTTCGATGTAGTGACCACAGGATGGTGAGGTCCCGAATTAGCCTAAATCTGAAGAAGGAACGCAATAGATTAGTAAGAAAGAAACCCATCAACGAATTAGCGGTGAGGGGGAGGGCAGAAGAGTTCAGGATCTCGCTACAGAATAGGTATTCAGCTCTAACTGAGGATGGCGACATTACCCTAGAGGCAAGGAACAATGATTTCAGAGATATCATTACTGAGTGCGCGGTAGAAGTAGGCGGTAGGATAGTTAGAGAGGATACCGGTAAGCTGTCTAAGGAGACGAAAGATTTGATTAAGAAACGGCAGAGTATGAAAGCTTCCAATCCAACAGACCAGATCGAATTGGCCGAGATATCAAAGCTAATCAATAAGCGCAAGGTGGCCGATATAAGGAAGTATAACATGGAGAAAATTGAGCATGGGAGAAGCCTTAAAGCGGTAAAGAAGAAATTGGGCATAGGCAAAAACCAGATGTATGCGATAAGGGACAAGGCGGGCAACGTCATCACTAATATGGACAAGATAGTCAAAGTAGCCGAGGAGTTCTATACAGATCTCTACAGTAGCCAAAGTAGTCAGGACCGTAATGAGATTGGCGGTAGGGAAAAACAGTCAGACGTTCCACCAGTGACGAAGGACGAGGTCAAGAAAGCACTAGAAACTATGAAAAGGGGGAAATCAGCTGGAGAGGATCAGATAACTACAGATTTGCTGAAGGACGGGGGGGGGATATCGTGCTAGAAAAACTGGCCACCCTGTATACGCAGTGCCTGGTGTCATCGACGGTACCGGAAGCATGGAAGAATGCAAACATTATCCTCATTCACAAGAAAGGGGACTCTAAGGACCTTAAAAATTACAGACCAATCAGCTTACTGTCTGTTACGTATAAGGTATTTACTAAGGTAATCGCTAATAGAATCAGGACAACCTTAGACTGCAATCAAGCAAAGGATCAAGCAGGGTTTCGGAAACGGTACTCTACTATCGATCATATCCATACCATCAATCAGGTGATAGAAAAATGCGCGGAATATAACCAGCCCTTATACATAGCATTCATTGATTACGAAAAAGCATTTGACTCAGTTGAAACCTCGGCGGTGATGCAGGCATTGCGAAATCAGGGGGTAGACGAGCCGTACGTGAAAGTGCTGGAAGATATATATAGTGGCTGCACAGCAACCATAGTTCTGCATAAAGAAAGTAACAAAATTCCCATAAAGAAAGGTGTTAGGCAAGGAGACACAATCTCCCCAGTACTATTCACAGCTTGTTTAGGGGAAGTATTCAGAGACTTGGAATGGGAGCAGTTAGGGATAAGGCTAGATGGAGAATACCTCAGTAATCTGCGATTTGCTGATGACATTGCCTTGCTAAGCAACTCGGGAGATGAACTGCAAATAATGATTGATGACCTAGACAGGAAAAGTAGAAAGGTAGGCTTGAAAATCAATATGCAGAAGACTAAGGTAATGTTCAACAGCCTCGGGAAGGAACAGGAGTTTTTAGGTAGCGAAATACTGGAGGTAGTAGGCGAATATATCTACTTAGGACAGGTAGTAACCGCAGATCCGGACCATGAAAAGGAAATAACAAGAAGAATAAGATTGGGATGGAGCGCATTTGGCAAGCACTCGCAGATTATGACTAGCAGCTTACCGGTATCGCTCAAGAGGAAAGTATACAACAGTTGCATGTTGCCTGTACTCACCTATGGGGCTGAAACGTGGAGGCTAACCAAGAGAGTTCTACTTAAGTTGAGGACAACCCAGAGGGCTATGGAACGAAAAATGGTAGGGGTAACATTAAGAGATAGAAAGCGTGCAGAGTGGGTCAGAGAAATAACTCAAGTTAACGACATTCTAGTGGAAATTAAGAAGAAGAAATGGACATGGGCAGGACATGTAGTGCGAAGAGAGGATAACCGATGGTCGCTGAGGGTAACAAACTGGATTCCAAGGGAAGGAAAGCGTAGCAGGGGGCGGCAGAAAGTTAGGTGGGCGGATGAGATTAAGAAGTTCGCAGGGGTCAAGTGGATGCAGCTAGCACAGAACCGGGTTAAGTGGAGAGATATGGGAGAGGCCTTCGCCCTGCAGTGGGTATAATCAGGCTGATGATGATGATGATGATGATGATGACTCCATTATTCACTGAATGTCCTAACACGGTGGGCTGTCCTCATTTGGCTCCATATTGATGGAGTAAATGTTTCTGCACATGAAATTGAAGGGGCGGTGTCAACCATTTATATTCCCCTTTTGGGTTAATTACTGTTGACAGTGTAAAAATACAGTATAGATATATTAACTACGGAATTGCGCATCCTGAAAAAAGAAAAACCTGCAAACAAGATTGCTTTAGAGAAAGAGAATATTCTTGCCGAAACAGTGCCATGTCTGCAACGCCGGCGACAGTGGATTACGTCCCAGCCACGTGACAGCACTCAGAGCGCCTGTGGTGCCAAGTCAGCGCAATAAGTCCTCTCATGAGAGTACGTCGAGCAAGGATAAAAAACACGAAAGTTAGCGACACACGGCTGAGCGAACGAGCACAACTGGTCTGTTGTCAGCAAGTCTGCGACATTTATCACCGCGGAGGGGAAGGGCTGTGCGAAGAGTGACCGGCTAATAGAGGCATGCGTGCCGGATTGCAACAGAGCGTCTCCCGGAGCACCCTGCACTCCGTGTTTCTTGTCGATCTTTTCTTATTATATTGCGGCTCTAGGAAATCCTAACGCGTGATTAATAAGGCCGCTGGCGCCGCCGTGTCGATGGAAAGCAACCCTTCGTGCATTGTCAGCTTTCTTCTGGGGCTTATACAGCAGGGATAAGTGAAACATTTACCAAAACGGAGGGCATTAAGGAAAACGGAGGGAGTTAAAGACCATAGATGAACTATATTTACCGTACATATTGCTTAATAAATGAAACAAAGCGTATGCGAATTTGTCACCGTCGATGGCAAACTCCAGTAACAGAACAATTTATGCAAACAATGCAGACGTTTCTCGATATTGATGATGAGGAAAGGGAATTAGGGAAAGTGAGAAGAGTGAAAGGAAAGTTTGCGAAGTTTATCAGGGTAGTACTCTAACTCGTAGCCATAAAATTTTAGCAGCTGAGGTTAGGAAGTTGCCTATGCCTGCGCGACCAAGGTGGCGCAGATGGAGGAAATGAATACGTGCATCACCTGCCCGCCTTTGTTTTATACCTACTGCTTAGCTTCGAGTGCGGTCTGAAACAAACTGAATGCAGAAATGTTCTCAGATTCGGACGTGAGTTGTCCATGGTCTGCGTCTCTCATTGCCTGAGTCGCTTTGGTGCGTTAAACTCATTAAGCCAAACCTAGTCCATGGCCTCATCATTGCGCAGATGACAAATTATTTTGCCTGGGAGGCGGGGGGGGGGGGGGGAGAGCTTCGGAGAGCTTGTAACCGCACTATTTGATCATTGCACTCGCGATATTACTAATAGGGACAAGTTAGCAATATTTCGATGTCATTAGGCTCATAATAGCAGACTAGGCTACTTTTGTGTTACACGTGGACTAGAAGATTCACCTGATGCCTGATTTATGTGATGTTTAGTACAAAAGCATTTCTTGGCTCAGGAGTGGCGTAGACAGAACCTGCCATAAGAGACTGTTATCAAAGCCTGTCATCATGACCTGTCCTCAAGCGTGTCCACACGAACATGACGCCTAATAATAATAATAAAACCAGTAATCGAACCACCGTACGAACAAATATTCTTCCTTGGCTAAGGCACGTGAGCACTACACAATTGTCACATTTTGTTTCTTTATTTCATGGAAAACTTCCGCAAAAAACAACAACCTTAATTTACTCAAACTTGTTCATGTCTCAAGTTACCGGGCTGATTAATACGGGCCCGCCATATCCCTAACCGAACGCTGCACCACCACCAAAACATCAAAATTGAGGGAGGCACACACATGCATCTAGGGGCGGCAGCCAGTTTGGAGGTTCTTCGCTTGCAGCATATACATTCCTCACCGAAGGACACTAATCACGAAATACGAATTTGGACGATCTTGGAGGCTCGGCATGTCTGTCCATTACAAAGCTTTTCCAAAGAATGAGTAGCTTCATAAACACCAGCAGATCATAAGGCACAGCAGAGTTTTTGTCAACAGGCAAAAATCTATAGTATATGGTATAATTTCAGTGTCCTTCTTATGAGGCCTTTGTAGTATTGCCCAAAATCACATAGCGTCTTGGCACCGAATAAAGAAATGAGTAATTGTCTCAGGAACATTACACAGACAACAATTCATCGTCCAGGGAACAAACATTTTATCATGAAGAAATCTCTTGACAGGCAGCGTTGCTGCGTGTAGTTTGAAAGAGAACGTTTTTGCGGCTGCCTGAATGCACATTCCCCTAACATGCTTTATGACACTGGTGTACAAAAACCTCAGATAAGGATGCCGATACAATGGTGCAGGGAACAAAGATTCACTCAGAACCTGGGTCATTTGGTTTCTCGAAAGGCTATGAAGGTAATCTAGAGAAGCGCACAGTGAGGAAATTGAAAGTGTCAGCAACCTCGTTAAGGAATCCCCTTAAAGCCTCCTCACGAGCCGGTTCATTCGGTGCAAATAAGTAAGGCAAATGAGAACTTAGACGCCTAATAGGCTCAGCTACAAGAAACGAATAATTTGCTGATTTGTAGAAAAAAAGAACAGGGAAACAAGTTGATGCACGAACAAGTGAACAAGGCCCACTCCATCGGATTCTAAGGGAAGGAACACGTTGTCACGCCTTATTGGCTCCCATTGAGAGCGCCACACGTATGTTGCAAATATGCTGTGTATTTTGTACCTTCCTCCTCGCAAAATGCAAGACCTAAAGGACATACGCAAGCTTTGCAAGCAACATATATTACAGACCTGTGCCATAGCATACACTGAGAGTTCCCTACCTATCCGAGCCTGTGTCTGGCGCCTCAGAGGCACGATTTGCAAATCCCAGTAGGCTGTACTGTTGCCAACTTGGTGCAGCGGAACCCCTACTAAAGAGGGCTACAGTCCCAGCATATGCCACCAAACTGGCTTGACCTAGTGCCCCAATGCCCCAACCAAAAGCCTTTCAGTTTATATATATCAAGAAAAGAACTATTTAGTCAAGTGCAATGCCTCAAGTACACTCTTATCAGAACAAAAGAGGCGAAATCATAACTTCAATAAAATCTTAACTTCACATTGAGCCAAAGAGAAACCACGGATAGCTGCGCTGTTAACTATACTGAGACAGATGAGCTCCAGATATAGGGCAAACAACAATGGAGACAGTGGATATCCTTGAGGAACAGATGATTCCAGTGGTATTGGTTTGGCTTGCTCCTGGTTAACATTTAGCCTCGTATAGGAGTCCTTTTAGAGCAACCTTATGGCCCTGAGCAAAGCGTCACCAATATTTGCAACTCCAAGACCACGAACGAGAAATCATGCTGAACTTTATCAACCGCCTTCGCCAGGTCAATTTCAATCATAGCTATTTCGCTGGTCTTATCTGATATTGTCTTCCCTACGAACGAGCAACGAGCAATGTGAATATGTGTTTCATTATTGCGGTATCTGGTACCGCAGACCTGATGCGAACCTAGAAAGCTCATAATGACCAGCTGCAGCCAAAAACAAAGAACCTAAACAAATATTTTGTAATGTACATTACAGATAGAAATTGGACGATACCCTTGAACAGTTTTCAACAGATTAGTATCTGTGCGTTTGGGGATTAATATTGTGTGGCAGGAATAGAAAGTAGGATGCAGGAAGACCAGATCATAACATGCTTGGAAAACTTTCATTAAAACAGGCGCTAGGCAAGGCGAAAATGTTTTATACAATTCGCTAGTAATGCTATTTGGGCCACGAGATTTCTGGTTCTGAAGACCAGAAATGGCTGTTTAATTTCGTCCAATGTAATGGGTCCCTCCACTACAGTAGACTTGTCATTTTCAAACTGAGGAAAGTTTTCTAGCAAGAAATTGTAATAGGAACCCTGATTTCGATCATGACAACTGCCAAAAAATTTCCGATAATAGTCGAAGAAAGCAGCAGGAATACCAGGAGCATCGCTGTATGTACAATAACCGTATTGCGTTTCCAATATTTCTTTCGCAAGGGCAGTCTCTCTTTCATCGCTCAGGGCCCGATGTGAAGGTTGGTCGTCAGCGCAATTTGGATTGTATATTGGCACTGCGCAGAGAAAATATGACGTGGGTCGCGGTAAATCAGTGCGGCAATGAAGGAAAGCATCCCGCGTAGTAAATCTGTATTGCGCGTTAGGTAGCTGCCCCTATACGGTTCATTCGCTGTGCGCTTCCTTCTAATGTTACCATTGCAAGTATAAAATCTAACGAAAACAAACATGCTCATAAATAATTGTGACACTCATATCTAATGAGCGTTCGGCCTGTGGAAGCGGAGCGCAGTTCTTGCAGTCGCGCTGACCACTACTGCTGCTTCCAACAGCTTCCGCCGTGCGAACCGGGTGGTATGGTTTGCTGGCATGCTCAAACATCACGAAATAGCCTCACTAGGCCGGACAGCTTTCAAGAGCACCGCAGAGCAGCCGTTGTATAATCCTGCTACCGCAGCGCCTACGGCGCACGCAAAGGCCAAAATGGCGTCGAGTGGAGTCAGCGCGGGCGTCACTTGTTTGACGCATACGGGTGCCACCACCAGTAGAAGATGGCGGTGCCTAGGCGTCAAAACCTAAATGGTCTATAGCTGCTGACACAAAAAAAGCATATTTCTCTTCTTGTAGCAGCTAAACAAAAGATGCTCGCCTCACTGATTTGCGCAACGAAAATGTTTTTTGAAATGCACGCGGCTGATCATAAAACGCATTACATATTTAAAAGTCGAACAGCAAATATAGACAATTGGTGTTGCGGAGCAATATGTATTGTGTGCTTTGTAGTTTGTCATTTCGCATTGTTCATATAAACAGCGCGAACAGGAAGACACAGGACAAGATAAAAGGGAGCTACAGGACAAGCGCTGACTCACAACTCAGCCTAAGCCTGTACAAAAAGTGTAGCAGATGAACCCAGGGGTTGTTTCACGTGAAGGCTTCATTTTCGGCACATTTGTTTTTGTCTGGGCCTTGGAGTAAATGCTTAGGTTGAGTTGTTAGACAGCGCTTGACCTGTAGCTCCCTTTTATCTGGTCTTGTGTCTTCCTGTTCGCTCTGTTTATATTAACAATGGATGTTTACCAACTAGCCCAACAAAGAGTCTTGGTATGTCGCACCTATATGTACTCTCCATGATCGGTACCGTTGTTGTGAATGCGTGTTACCTGGCAGTTCCACCCTTTAGGCTATTTGCAAGATAATTAAGGTGGACATTCTCACCGTTAGGGAAGCCATAATTGAAAGAGTTGTCGCTAAAGTTCTATCATGCTAAACCGGCGTTGTGGACGTTTCACTCTTTAGTTACCTTTGTCCAATGTGCTGAAATAAGATATAAAATTGTCAGCAAATAAGTTTCTTCTTTTATTGACTGGTCCTACACGACTATGCGGGACATGATATTTCCTCAGCAACGTGCTGCAGTGCTGTGTTATGCGTTTGGTATGCACATCACCGTGTTACTGAGCAGCTGTTGCCGTGCTGTGTTGCTATGTAAGGTCGTCTAAGTAAAGCGGCTGCGCAATCAAGAGGAGATTTTCGTCGGGGTAGTACCATCAGGATTGGCGCTTTCGCCCTAAATTGCAATCCACTTATGACCGACTTTTTCCATGATAGTGCTTTTGGGATATGAACTTTTAGACCCCGCTCGACTGAGCTGTCGTCGCCAGACATTGAGCAACGGTGAATGCGTTCAAGCTCGCCACTCTTGTCGTGGTGGTCGGTATTTTTGTCAGATATGTCTCGCGATTTACACGAATGTACTTAATAATTAGGCCGAATTAGGAAGGCCACACGAGTATGCGCCGAGACGGATCGAAATCTACAAGTGCAATTGTAATGAGAATATAGATGCGTGCAATATAAGAGGTAATATGAAAGCGCGTGGCCATTGGCCAGTCTACGCGCCTAAGGCCAATTGAACTGCAGGAAACAATCGCCAATGCAGGTGTGCATTCTCTACCGGACAAATCAATAGCGCAATGAGCCCGAAAGAACTCGTTGGAAGCGGATATCTTTTCTGAAATTGGAGGAAAGCCCCGTCGTGCTTACGACGACATTTGTCCCAGTTGTTAGAACGGCTATAGTCGACCTGTAGTGGCACCGTTTAGCAGCAGTGCGTTGCAATTCCCAAAAACGATTATGCTCGAATTTTTTTCACGTAAGGTATGTTCGTGTTTTATCGCTCACAACGCTCACCCACAGCGCCAGACTCCCATCATCCACCTTTCACCTTGCAGCTCCACTTCGACACAATCGGCGTGCACGCTTCGTTCGTTTAAAACAAGGTTTGGCAGGATGCGTCAACGTAAAAGCCTAGGTACACGTTACCATTCGGCGAAAAATGTAGCTGCGTTCCGTCGGCCGAAAGCGACAGAAGAACTCGCGTCACGAGAGGATCTGGCATATGAAACCGATTGCAAACATGACACATAATTTGAAGTGAGGGTCACCATAAAGGAACCTTCCCAAGAATAAGTGTGTTTTGGGACATGCTACTTATTTACTTCATATTTTTAATACTGTTCGAATTTACTTTCCTGTTCCAGAATATAATAAAAGCTTAAAGTTCATATAGTATGTAGTCTTGTTTTTGTCGTCAGATGGCCAAAACGTTAGCGATTGCGGCATTGCAGCGGGTGAGAAGAGAAAGGCTCAGGGACGGGCTCAGCTTTGGTATACATACTTCAGCAATATGTTCAAATAAGTGACCAACGATTACAGCGAAGTGGGGCGGCAGGGATTATTTTTTTGGCATATAACTAATTAGACCTGCCACACGTCGAAAGTTAAAAGGAAATAATGTTTCTTGCTTTCGAGCTTTTCAGGTACACAAAATTTCACATGATTTTTATTTGAGAGCGAAACCTGTACAACTACTTGTACAGCAATGTTTCGTAAGGCTCTCTCTAAAGGACTTTGAAATCAAATCAAGGTCACACCAAGCACGCACCCCAAGGCTAACGATGTATAGACAATATGTACGACTATGTATGGCACAGCACGCGAACGCCTTTCAATTTCGTGTTTATATAGCGGTGAAATGCAAAAGCATTCACTGAGAAGTGGCCCGAAAGACACTGACAGAAGTCTCCTCCGCCACGTATTGGGGTTTGATTCATTATCGTATTTGCCGGAGAACCGGAATAATTAATTGTCTTGCTCATGTGGCCACGACGCGATGCAATTACTGTCTTATTGCGAGTCAAGATTTCCTGCATAGGCGTGCTATACACCTTCTTCTAGAACCACTTTGAGGCCAGACTGGTTTGTTAAGTCGCATAATTTGAACATCGGAGCCTCACACCTGGCAATGTTTAAACTTCTAAGGAAATTAAAGCAGATATCAGTAGGGACAAAAAGAAGAGAATACAGAATAAGAAATTGACATATGAAATCATCTTTGTGCTAAGTTCAGATACAACTCAAGAACAGACCGGTCAATTTCTTCCAAGGCGGCCTTCCCACCATAAGCGTCAGGTTATCCTTTTGAAGTCTCGGTCAACCAAATTGCATCTTATTGCATCACTCATTGCGACGTCGTCGAACGATAGGAAAATAAAATGAATTGCGTAACATTTTTTAAAAACAGATTCATCCTTTGTTTTGAGTTGTACATAGTTATATATATATATATAAGTATGTAACTCAACGTACGAATTATAGGCTATTATTTGACTGCCTAGTAAGGCTCTCAAATGGGACAGCTTTTTTATATGAGCGGTTCCATTGAGCAGTGTACCTGCCACCCTTGTTGAGGATGATAGCCCGACACTAGAGCTTGGAGCTATGCATGTGGCAAAATATTTTCCTCTGTCCTTGTCACTGTTTTGTAAGGGACGATTTTTGCAATATGGTTGCGATGTTTGCGGTGTGGAGTGGCGCTTTGGAAACAAGCGAGAAGTACACTTTAGAAGCAGTGATAAAAAAAAAAATAATTAAGATAAGTTGCCAGCCAAAGTTGGTCGGAACCATACCGCGAACCGGTTCGGAACAGTTCCTTCGATTTGTCCCGGTTCAGGTTAAGTTACAAGATGCGAAAAAAAATGCGGGTTAGGTGCGGCTCCGGTTTTCGGTTCGGTTCCGGTTCGACCCTATCCTCTCTTGCCTCTTTGCCGGTTGGACAGCAGCAGGAGACAGGACTGTAAACAGTTCCTCGGTGCTTCCCCTCTTCCTTCCCTCCCGCCTGCGCGTGGTTCGTTTGCTCCAAGTAAGATGTAGCGGCTGTCTCGACTCGAAAAATACAGGTTAACGTAAATGCGGTAATATAAACACAGGCTGACTCAGCCCGAAAACCGATACCCCCGAATTGACCGGCTAACTTTAGGCTCATGTACACAAGGCTAGTGAAAACCGCCTGAGCGGGTGCCTAATACACCTCTCATTTAAATTAAAACGCCTTCTTTAAACTATTGCAGATAAAATCCAGCAAGTTGCGACTCTTGGCAACAAAATAAATAAGAGGCGTCATGGGGCCACAGGGGGCTTGTCAATGTTTCGAGAAAAGGACGTGTCTTTTCTCTTTACTAGAAATTGTGTCTTAACGTTGGGTAAGAGAAGAACGTGCTTCCTGCACCGTGGTACTTTTTTTTTCTATTGCAACGCGGGCAGTAGAATAAATTACAATAACGTCCCTGCATCAACGGCAGACATGAGACAACGAAATGTCGACGCATGTAGAACAGAAACTACCTTTTCGTAGGAGTCTGTTCAGCTGGCTGTGCCGTATCTTGCTTCGTAATCTGGTGCAAAAAGGACAGACAGTAAAGGTGAAATAGTGCATTTTCCATTCTCCCGCCCAGGTCTTGCAAAGGCCGGAACACTACTACGAGCACTGAGCACGACATTCTCAACTCTAGCGCGGGTGGGACCAAACAACGACACAGTAAATCATGGCGCGTCTAATGAGAAGGAGCAGACTGGAACCTCGGGTCCGGAAGAGTGCATTAAGGAGCTAGTTTGCGCAACCGGTCGCAATCTATCCAACGGGCACTCTGAGAGCCCTGCGACGATAGCGCTGGCCTTTGCTATTTGGCTTTTGCCGTACTCCCTTTGCTACACACCGTACGTATTCGCTTTGAGCCTGGAACTGGCTGTTCAGCTGAAAGGTCACGTCATCGACAGAAGACTGCGGGCTGACTGGATACAACTCGTTTTCTCCGCCAAAGCAGAGCCCATGTCGAGTTATGTTGGTGCTCGGTGCAAGTACGGTGGCAATGTAGGCATCAGCGTTTTCAAATTGAATTTTATAGTAATTTGTGAGACGATATTATAACTCCTTTCTCAATAGCCACGCAATACTCCCTTTGATCGATGGCTGTGCTAATATATTGAAACCGAGATTACCTGGAACCGAAATAGTCGTGAAACATAGGGGGAAAATCACCAAAACGTGCAAGAAACTGAAAAGGGGAAGAATTAAAACGATGCAGTTCCTGAATAGCCAATGGTATATTAATCGCTTCTTTTATTTCGCAAATCGGTAGCAAGTTGAAATAAGCCTAGGCGGACAAAATAGAACTTCTTACCTCGAACTAAGAGTTCAATGAGGCACTTTAACTTGGCCTGTAATGGTATCAAAAGGCAGCGTGAATAGCGGCTCTCTACTGATTACCTTGCGGGTCTTCGTTGAGGTACTATGTGCACTTTGTGCAGGCGTAATCACTCATCTCTTAATTTGTCATTATTATTTCACACATTTATGTTAACATAGTTGCAAGCTACCGCTTGATTTTAATCATCACTTGACATTGATATACGGCCCCGCTTTAACCACGCCTGTGGACAGGCCCGCATTTTCTAGGAGTATAGAGTGCCTGCTTGAGGGTCTAAGGGTCCTGGGGTTGATTCCCGTCTCATAATTCCATTTGAAAGGCGTTTTCCGGGTCTTACAGCTCCTTCCAACCATGCCATGCAATGAGGTCCTCTGATGTCACTGAAACCGAAGACAAGTCAGTTCGTGCATGTGCCACCTGGCACCTACTATCTGCCGGAACCATTACGATAATTGTTTGCTCGAAACATTGACGCCGGCCTTTCTGTAGAATGGACCCCTTAACGCGGTTGCGTGAAAATACCTAGGACAGCTAAGAAATATTTGTTCTTCTTAAAGACGAAAATCGGAGAATTCAACCTTGGCCTCGGAGGCCCTCGTTTCCCTGAAAGCGAAATCCAAAGACTCACTCGTGCATTGTGTGTAGTTCGTGCATGTTAAAGAATCAAAGTGGTAGATAATGACCCGCAGTGCTGCGCTGTGAAATCTCTCATAGTGCGCATCAACGTTCTTAGAACGTTGGTGAGCATGCAGCTTTGAGGCGGAAAACATCAGACAGTAAGTATCATACAGCATATAATATTCCGCAAAGCCACATGCGCGTACACGGGGGGCGTGTAAACACTTTGTAAAAAGACGTTGACCTCACAAGCGCAAGATAAAAAAGATAGGTTCGTTATGACACACGTATGAAGGAAGCCAACTGGCAGGGAAACCGAGGTAAGTGTGGAGAAATGTTTTTATTTGTTACTGTTATTATTCTTGTTATTATTATTATTGGTTGGAATTCTTTTTCGACAGTGATGTGATATGCGTTGGCAGAATTTCTAGCTACCTTACATCTACGATGAACTTTGGAGTGCAGCGTGGTGGCTTTCAATACCACATTTACTAGTCCATTTTACAAGTAACTAAATTTAATCAACTAATGCGTCTGCTATATGTCCTAGAGCCCGCATTCTGCGGTACGGGATTATTTTTTCGTTTTGTTCGGGCAGCTGGTGAAATTGAGTGGGCGTTTAAGGCGAAAGCCTTCCTGCTTCACGAGACGATAACCACAAGCTACGGAAAGGGTGCGAGGACAGAGTGCTTTCACATTCTGCAGTCAACAATTGGAAAAAAACAACAACTCTGAGAGCACTGTGGAATCAACACTGCAGAAATGCGAAAGCCCGGGCGTTGCGTTGTTGCGGCGCAAATTGCATAAAATTTGCTCTCATTATAATTATCAACTAAATGCACTGTCATTATTATCGCTACTCTCATCATTGTCATCCCGGCCTCGGCGGCTGCGTTTCGATGGTGGCGAAACGAAGAGGCGTCCGTGTGCTGTGCGATGTCAGCGCACGTTAAAGATCCCCAGGTGGTCAAAATTACTCCGTAGCCCTCCACTACGACCCCCCTTTCTCTCTATCCACTTTCACTCCCACCTTCATCCCTTCCCTTACGGCGCGGTTCAGGTGTCCACAGAGCAAGTGTGACAGATACTGCGCCTTTCCCTTCCTATGAACCAACCCAACCAACCCATCATTGTCATTATCACTAATTGCAGCGTCATTGTCATCGCTACTATCATCCTCAGGGCAAATAAAAGAGTATGATGATGTGCATTTTACTGTCCCGGGCGTGACGCAGTTGTTTAAAGCGCTCGACTGGGGATTCGAGGGATTAAGGTTCGATTCCCGCTGGAGGTAAGGTCTTCATCTTTTAGATAACGTCATGAGGATGATCGACAGCTAATTCCCCTCCTCATACATCCGTCATATAGTCAAGTGACACAACAGCGCACAGATCCGATGAACAGATCCGACGCACACATCGTGAGCACTCTCGCGAACAACTTTCGCGCACAGGATTTTGTTCCATGAGCCTATGAAAGCTTTCGCCTTAAACATCGTGCGCACGTTAGAAATTGAGCCACCATCGTTTCGTGTCCCATCCGAGCGTGCTAACCACTACCCTACGCCCATTTCCTGCGAACGTGCCTATAAGTCTCATTGTCTAGCGTAAGGACGCTGGAAGGTGTTGATGAAAAGGAAATTAAGATAAAACTAATATAAAAAGCAAAGAAGTATGTAAGTAAATTAGAATAAAAAAGAAGTAATGAAGTGATTATTTAACATATTAAAATACCAAAACGAAATAAAAACAAGAACGAAGGTAACGAAAAGCCAATAAAAGAAAACAATTAAACCTAGCTTAAAAGTAAAGTCAAGTGATATTAAATATCTATACATAGCAAAAGCAAGAAAATGCAGAACGAGTTTATAACGGAAATATGGCCGGAACTCGTAGTGTTTTCGCATTACCGCAAGAACCGATACTTAAGTGTATGCGTGTAATATTTTTCAGTAAGAAATGTAGCATGCAACGTCCCTTTTCTACACACGATGGTATATTCGCAGCCATTTGTATTCCATCATTTCAGGCAATCTGTGGGCCGGGCACAGTGGTACAGCATTAACAGCGTAGCAATTTGACACAGTTTCCCGAAGCCCACGTAGTAGCATTCCTTTCGCGACTCCACATCGGTAGACAAGAGTTGGAGAAGCCAGGCGCTGCGTTTTTGATCCCACCATTATTGAGCGTAGATCTTAAGCCCCCATTCGGCGGTTGTGCCGTGTCCCCGTTGTCGCCGGTGTAACCGGGCGAGAGACAGCCACGTGCCACGAGCTAAACACAATAATTTCTCAGGAGAGAAAGGGGAGCCACGAGCTCCGCGCCACTCACTCCTCGGACCCCGAGAAGGCCCGCCGGACATGATGCGCACCTCACCGAGACTGTCATAGATGAAGGGCCCAGACGCTCTGTCTCCTACCCCTTGAATTTATAAAAATGCAATGGTGCCAATGCATGCAACCAAATACTGGAGAGAACGCAACGTCCGGTCATGTTCTTTCTTGTGGTTGCATGCCTTTGCGCTGTTAGATTTTATAAGTTCAAGGTGCACCAGCTTATCCAAAATGGAGTATTATTGAAGTAACTGCATCTCTGTCGATCTGGCTTCCCGCAGTCGCGTCCTCTTTCTCTTTGCGAAAAGGTTTCGCGACACTTAAATCTGCCTAGGATTGTATATACAAAAGCTGCCTCATGCTATAGTTTGCACGACAAAATGCCCGAGCCGGTCATGCCACTCACACTGCTGCCTTCCAAGAAAAAGAGAGAAGGAGATGCTTCTTCGGTCGCTGCTGCTAAATGCTCAAAACCCGCTTACGTACCAGCACTCAAATTTTGCATTAGGGAGTGTATGTAATCGTCTTTAGGCAGGAGGACCCGCTTCGTCGTCCTGTCTGCCTCTCTTGTGTCCGTCATGTGTTAAGCGCTAGCTTGTTTTCATGCGTTATGCACCAAGTAGACAGCAAAAAAAGTTTTGCTTCTATGGCATCAAGAGACCGCATGACATTGCTGAACTTGAAGGAGCTGCCGACATTGGCAGCACATTTCAGCCGCAAGGGTTCACGATATGCCGTCGCACACAGCATAGCGTCAGCAAGAAAGCATCGCACGATACACTTGAGAGGGCGAGGTGAATCTAGGACAAACGGTGCCGCCTGTACTGTCTTCGCCTCATCCTCTGTCGTGCATGACCCTGTATGATTTAGGTGAGAGTCATAGCGGCCGGTGTCCTGTCTGCCTCTCTCGTGAGCGCCCCCTTTTTGCTAACTTGCTTTCATGCGACATAGCAACCTCGCCCAACCACTGTCCGGCCATTTTACCTGCCTACTACCAATTGGTCGTGAGAAAGTGTCTGATGTATGTTGCTTAAGTTAGACCCCCCCCCCATGCGAGTCAGAGCTCCTCAATACTACCAGTTGCAAAACTTCTCATAGCGCCCATGTATAAAAAAAAAAGCGTTTTGATTGGTCAAAATTCGGGTGTCTACGAATGATGGCGGCACCCGCGGCCATTACAGGAAACTGCGTCTAAATTCCAAACATTCTGATTGTTGATAAATGCACAAACATTATGGAGAATAAAATTAGTTGAAGACTTGCAGCGGCAAACATTATTAGTATAACAGCCATACAGTTAGTTAAGATGGAAAAGAGGAGAGAAAATTTTTATTTCCAAAAGACAATGGCGGCAATAGCAAAAAGCTTGCATTGAGCACTTCCAGATAGCGCGACAATTCATAGACACCCAAAAATGCGCACAAAATCAGGTCAGTTTTTGAAGCGGAGTTTCGCAACTGGTATGATCCAAAAGTTCTGATACGAATAACGTAGATATACAGTTCCGCTTTAGCCAAGTTGTTCGACGTGCCTGAATGGGCTATATGCAGCGTGTATGACTCAGGGACCACGGCGTTCGGTGACTTCGATTTCGGTTCAGATCTGCTGCCCATGTCGGCAGCTATAAAATTCATTCATGACATTTCCTGATGTCATATGTTACCAGTCTTTTCATACATACGCACATATGACATGCACAAAATAAATACAGACAGACGCACGGACAGATGGACGGGCAAGCACGAGTTCCGTTCGTTTATGTCCGCAATTTTCTTTGGTAAATTAGGCGTGTTTCGGTTCGTGCGTTCGTCAAAATTAACGTCATTTAGCTTTTCCGTTCCCCGTAAGGAATATATTATTATCTGTTCTATCAGAGTTGAGTCTTGAAGCATTTTCAAGAGACTAAGTTTCGGTAATGTTTCCGTATTGTATTTCTTTGTGGCCTGGCTGTACAGGCCCATGAGAACACGCCGAAAATCTACACTCCACTCTTTTTTCCGGTATAAATTTTGCTACAATTTATTTGGCTCCGGTAATGCATGCGAGGGTCTATGAAAGATGGTCTCCATCAGGTTTAGTGGGTTTTCGTTAAAGAGATGACCGGTAAAAGGTGGGCGTCTGCCGCTTTAGTTGAACTGGTGTACATGCTCTTTATTAGCGATATTTATGTTGTTTGTCCGACAACGGAGCGCCAAATGAAGCGGAAAACTCGGTTTTCGTTATCGCTCTCGAGCAAAATGAGATGCTTCGCTCAGGTAGCCTGACGGGAGAGCAAACAAATGAAAGATAGGCCTCGCTTTCAGGAACCAGAAACTAATTTCCCGCCGTCGGCCGAAGAGGTTACCGGAGTGGAGTTCAAGAGCGCTGAGATAGGTTAGCTAAGATGAACGGAACTGGCCAGAGAGACCTCGGGGCAGAGGAAAGTCACGCACCCCATCGCACCAGCAGATGGCCTTTCCTCCAGCGGGAAGGGCTGCTGGCGAGCCCCGTGAGAAAATTGCGAAAAGCGCGGAAGTACTTTGGACGAGAAAGCAGAGGGCCGCTTCCTTGACTAAGTTTTCGTCGCTGACGCAAAAAGGAAATAAAGGTAGGGGTCTTTCATTACGCCGCGTAGTTCCTTGTTAGAGACCTGAGGCAAATAGTCTTCTTTGCTTGCGTTCTATTATCTTAGACCGCCCGCCAGCCGCAAGGACTACTACTCGGTAAATCGAATGCGAGGCCAAGGCGTGATTCTGAAAGAGGAGATCGATGTGTGTAGGCTTGAGGGAAATCGAATAACGAGAGGTCGTGGACGCAAGGGACGAGAGGTGCTGAAAGATTTGAGATGTAAAAGCAAAGAAGAATCGCGCAGTACTGAAGTTATAGCCGTAAGGAGCGCTCTGAGAGTCGTGAAGAGAAGTCCGAAATTGCGCCACCCAACATCGAACAAAAGAAAAAGCAGGTCGAGAGGCACGCTTGAAACGAGGCTACACCAAGCCATGGCGTGTGCGAATGTGCACAAGCAACTGCTATGCTGGTGTGCGGCTTTTCGGAATTGTATTTCTGCCAACACCCTGCCAACACCCTAAACATTCCCACAACGGCCATTCATGAGAGTTTGGGACTTTTATTCAACAAATGCGCCATTTAGAATGCGCTGCAAAAGGGGGGCGGATTTATATCCAGGAACTGGAGTCAGTCCGTTCAGTTGTGTGTACTGGTGGGCATCGAGTGGGATAAAGCTGTGAATAGCGCTTGTTGCTGGCTACTATGTACTCAGATGAGTTCATTTAGTTGAACTTTAATTGAAATTATCGTATATGGAGCCTAGGTTGCCTGTGACTGCGTTCATTATCGCTAAACCATAACGGCTGTGCATATTTATACTAGTACATGTACCGCTAAACACTAGGGGCATTACGTCGCACGCAGCCGAGATGGGCTCCTTATAACGCTACATTTCTATTCCAATCGTTAATGTTATAATATCGTCAGTAATGGTTATGCAATAATAAAAAAAGTCTCATTTTATCTGGCAGCCCTCTAAGGCTACATAGCTTTCAGCAAGTATCGACAGATACTTCCAAATCTCAACATTATGACTAATGGTTCGTTATGACGTTGCTGTAGAAAGAGAGCGACCATTGTTGAAGTATTTCTCAGAACAGCGAAGTAGACCGAGTGTGATCTTTCGAGGTGACGCTGTGTTGGCCTCATTGTTGCAAGAAATACTGAGAAAAAAGAGTAAGGAAGTCACAAGTAGGAGACTTGTTTGTGTGGCTTGTGTCTAAACATTACAGTCATATGCACACCCCTTCAAGCTTTGAAAATAAATGTGGAGGAATTCACCATCTCAGTGCTGGGTCAATATTTGCTGTCCCGTTTCCAGGCCCGGGAAGAGAACATATTAGTCCTGTCATGCCGGGCAGCATTTGAATACTTTCCTTGAAATGTCAACGTAGTTCTCAGTTCTGCAACTTGAAAATAACAAGCAGGGGCTCAGAGTTTCCTACAGGTTACACGCTAAACAAATTGACAGTACTTGTACCTATGTGATCTTCCTTACGGATAATTTCATATTTGAGAGGCAACTCTCTCTCTTGAGGTAGCAAAAAAATTAGACGAGAACTGACACTAATATTTAGATAAAGGTAATAAATACCTTTCAGTTATCTAGATAGTATATAACGTTCACTTTGTCTTCAATTAAAGCATTGAAAGCATGACGTTCGCAAAAGTGGCCATCTACCTTAAGACATTCACCTTATGTGTTAGCTCGATTATCGCTTTTGTGGTCGGTTTTTCATAATATTGTTTTAGGAATATTGAGCGATCGGTGTATAACGAACAGCTTGAACGTAAAATTGAATATTAGGGACTATATCTAGGCATAGGTGATTCTCGGTGGTTTGAAGACGCAGGAACTTGCACCAGAGGTGGTCCCCGTGCGATGTGATGACGAGAGACAATGAGGTAAGGATAGCGTCACTGCTTGAGATGTAAAGAGATTAACTGTGGTTTATGCACAAACGTTTACATTGTATACAGCAAGGTTAGGCAAAACAAAAACGGATCTGGCTAGGTTGGTGTAGCCGAAGACGTACGCATCAGACGTACGCATAAGAGCGACCGACTAGAAATTCACACCCAGTTGCGCGAAGTATCCACCTGATTGCCCTCTTGCTGAATTCAATGCCCCATTCAACTTTACTAGCAGCTGCAACGCTGTCGGATGAATATATAAAAGCAAATTAAGAGTCGACCAGCTGCAAGAACCGACCGGCATGTGACCCTAGAAACCACGGTTGGCCCATCAAATCTTGGGTCCTGCCCCACAACTTTGACAGCGTATGGAAACCCTCTCTTACAGAGAGAGAGGAAAAGCAAACACAGTAATGTAACATTTCCTTTGCCATGCGTCGCCCATGTGCCGAAATTGCACCTGGCCATCTCAGCGATACGATTGTCGCAGTATCATTTCGAAATCTCCCTCCCCGTATATCTAAGTGACTACTAGAGTACTTCCATCATCTTGGGACCCCGGCCGTCCAGAAATCTTCTATGCCGGTACCCTATGCCTCGGCGACAGCGCTCTTTCTTTTCCGAAGCAGCGCGCAATGAACTCCGTCCCAGCAGGTGCATGTCCTTTCCTTGGCCGACCAGCATCGACATGTCGTCTTGAGGCTAAAAGACGTCACTACAGTATCGAAGTTCGCGCCCAAGCCACCCGTCTCCAATGCCCGCGTCTCAATTATTTGCAGGCCTACACAGTTACGGCTGTTATTACAGTCGATACCGCGCACCTCGCGCCACGACATTGGTTCCTTGCTGGCGGGCGCCTTTGTATTCTACAGGAAATAGCCGCTACCAGACGCAGACCCTTGGGTAGTCTATTCGAAAAGATGCTGAGTGCGTACACCTAACTTTGCAGTAAATGCGTTTTGAAGGAGAACCGGAGAGAAAGTTGAGGGCTATTACAGGAGGCGTATTATAATTGATAGAAAATAAAGGTCTTCAAGATCAGAAAAGCTAGCCACAGAGGAAATTACCTGATTGCTCAAGTTGGGCCAAAAACTATCGAGACTTAATGTTCTGAGAAGTTGATCGCAGTCATGTCCAATAAAATGTTTTGAAAATTTGATGGCATCACAAAATCACATAACATGACAGTGCTGATTTACCGGTAGCATGTTGCTTTGCATTGGAAGCGTATGTAAGCTTTCCTTTCTTCTGTTGCAGTCCTATCGAAGCTTAATGTTCCGAGATGTTGATCTCAGAAATTTCCAATAAAATGTTTTCAGAATTTGAATGGCATCACAAGATCACATAACATGACAGTGCTGATTTGCCGGTAGCATGTTGCTTTGCATTGGAAGCGTATATAAGCTTTTCTTTCTTCCGTGATAGTCCTAGTGTGAACAAGAACTCCGTGTGGGTACAGACACGCCATTTTCATCTTTTTGACTTGCTCAGTGGGCCAATGTTCACATGTTGATAAAGCTTCACCGTGACGAGGCAATGTTCCGTCCAACGTTAGACTATATTAATGCAAATGTGTCTATTGATAATTTCTAGTACGAGTGGAATTAAGCCATCATCGCCGCCGCATGTGTAGGCTGTAGCTGAAAAATCCGCGCGAAATCGTTTGGTCAGATCCGCAATCTGTAATACGTGACAAAAAAATTGCGGTGTATGCTTTACACTTTCAAAAAATATAAAGGCGAAAGCTTTGTTGGACGTTTCGATAAACTTTTTACGTCTCCGTTCCCTCCCCCCTGGTCATTTTATACTTCGGGACCTCCTTATGTAATACTGATAATCATGTACATGTATCTCACAACGAAAGTAAAGATCACAAAGATGATGACCCTTTTTTCACGCTTTAATAGATACAACTGCCATAGTAAACACTTGGATTACCACAGAACATATCTTCCAGACCGACTTCCGGACGAGGTTATGACGATCGGTATCACGATGTGCCTCTACAGCCTCTTCTGCCGTAGCATATTTTTCCATTCTTTCACGCCAGCGACAAGAGCTTGATGCCTCGTAAGTGTTCTGCGAGTGTTCTGCCGCCGTTTCAAGAATGGCCAACGGGGTCTCGTTGACATTTTACTTCAACGATGGCACCATCTCGCATCACCACTGACGTCTGACTTTTCCATCCCAGCTCCGCTGTGTCCTTTACAACAAGGCATTTCGGCAGTGCCACTGTCATTTCCCTCAACTCTGAATGCTCACCGCTGCCTTTTTTTGGGACCCCTCCTCGAGCGCTGTTGCTTCTAGTTCGCGGTGCGCCCCTGTTTTCTGTATACGGTCAACGCTACTTTAAAACATAAGAGATTTAAAAATCGGTAGAAGTAAGCTTAGTGGTCTAGTGCCTCAATCGACGTGACCCGAATGGCGTTTGCAGCCGAAATATGTGCAGCGATACGAGGCTTCAAATTTGGGCTGGGGACGCAAAGAGCAGGGCTACATCTCCATCCCCGGTCTTTCACACAACAAACACGTAAAGCAGTCTAAAAAAATGTTAGAGCTCTACGGCGCGGCAAGGCTATCCACGGGGACGAGGCTTGCTTTTTATAGCTTTTTTTTTTAGTTTAGCTAGCTCGTGCATGCTTTCATGTGTTGCTTTGGGGGTGACGCGCACACATAGAAGTTTGTGAAGGCTACGAAGCACAGCGCGAGAAAGTGGATGCTTAACACATGCGACGTGATGCTGCCGTAATGGAGTCTTAATTTCACACCTCATTCTGTACGATACCTCACTGCACTACTATTTGTTGAAAAGCCTTTAGACACGCTGTTTCTAACAGCATTACAGAGCCTCAGGAAAAGGCGCATGATGAAGTGACATTATGAATCTACAAAAGACGACTTAAGCAGGATGATTGTTCATTTAACTGACTTTTGTGCACTGGCCCAGTTCGAAATGGAGTGGCACTCACTCTTAGTGATGTGCTATGCATAGTCTCTTCTCTATAGATTTGTTAACATGGAGTGTCCTATCGTGCGTCGTGTTAACCTGATGCTGATTTCTTACAAAAATATTTAGAGGTCACTGCAGAAAGTGCATTGGGATAATACGAAGGCATTGGCACTGTCGTGACGTTGTTTATTCCCAATCCATGATTTTCTACGTCTGCTTGCCCACTCCTATGAGATCGGATCACCAGTTTTCGACCTCTGATGATACCACTTGACGGCGTGTAACTTTGAGACGTCAGGTGTCTGTGTTTCGCGGCATTAAGGGTACAGTTTAACGTAGCTTCTGACTGGCTGGCTGTGTGGTGCCATCGAGCTGCTGACGTCCCATGACTCATGAATTATGACTATAAAAATGTCTAAGTAACTTATTATTCCACTGACTTCAATCTATAATTGGGAGCAGCTAATTAAAAGTTTTGTTCGTTTTACCGTTTTTTCTTCTAACCTCCGCTTTTGCCGTTTCTCTCAGCAACCTACGGCTTGCTTACGCTAGAAGAATTACTGAACCGTGTTCACGAGCCCGGCGTAGCGTAGTATTTAGCGTCCTCGTATTGGAATCGGAGGGATGGTGGTTCGACTCCTTTCTTTAAGTGTGAATGCGAAAGACGTTTTCCGGTCTCAGTTTCTGCTATCACTTTCAAGTCGCATGAAGCATGAGGGAAGATGACGTCACTTGGTGATGACATCACGAGGGCGCCAATTTCCGACGACGCATTTTGTAGGCACTTTTGGTCCCAACATAAGATAGAAAAGCGTTCGCCTTAATAATGAGTACATAATCCATGTACATGTAACATCGTTTTAGTGTGATAAATATCATGTTAAAAACGATGATGGATTGGTTGGTTAACGCAGCGGCAACGTAAGCTAGATTGTGTGACTGGAAGTTGGTTAGAAGCCTTTAAGAGGCTGCACGATACATTTGTACCTAGTGTTTTGTTTTCTGTGCGCCAATCACGGTGCAGCTAGCAGTATTTACTGAGAGGATAGTAGAGTGAACGGCTTCGTTCCCTTAGGGGTTCGTACCTAGCCTTCGCTGACGCGGGACTCGCGTTCTGCGCATGCGCGCAAATGAAAGAGTACTTATACGAACGTACAATAGCACAGCAAAACCTGCCGTGTTCTGTTCTGCGTTTTAAGTTTCGTTCAGTGTTTAGTCGTAGTTTCAGAAGAGTCTTGAGAAAGGAACCGGATGTTTATGCATGTTGATCCTGAAAAGCACATAAAAACATACGGACAACCACAAAAGACGGACACACGAGCGCTTATTTGAAACCAATTTTTTAAGCAAAACACTTCAGAAACGTTTGGTGGCACGAGCAAGCATCAAACGCAGTTTGCGAAATTCACAGAATGGATTGTGTACAAGGTGCCATTGACTCATGGTAAATATTATATAGGTCCAACCGGTAGACGCCTAAATGAGAGATTAAGTGAGCATAATTACATTGTGGACAATGATAAAGGGGAGCACATGAGCATTCATTGCCTCAAATGCAAAACAAATAAGGATTGCCGTCATTTTTTATCTCAATGCTAAGTTCTTTTAGCAGCAAATTTAAAATAACGGGCAAAATTGTCGAGGCGTTAGAGATAGCAAGAAATGGCGATGATTGTGAAAGTGATCCGTCGATTAGGTTGTCTGAGAAAGAGATAGCATATCTTTCATCTTTCACATTTGCAGCCCGATAATGTCTTTTCTTTTCACTCTGAGTTTTAGTTTTGCATAATCATGCGACCTCAAAAGTACAAATATGCTGCTTCTCGCATGAAATAAAATAATTTGGAAATGTATTGTCGTGTATTGTCGTGCATTGTCGTGTATTGCCTTTTGCTTTTGTCCGTGTCCTTTTATGCGCCTTTCAGGATCAACATGTCTTGTCAACTCGCCCAATCGCAGCTATTAAATATTACGCACTTAAACACTTTGCATGCGCAGAGCAGAACAGCTTTCTTAAGCTTTAATAATGGTTTGTAGGGTTTAACGTCCCAAAGCGACTCAGGCTATGAGAGACGCAAGCTTTAATAATGAAACCCAGCTGCAGGAGCTAAAACAACGCGAAAGCCGGCACTTCGTGCTGCAGTGACAGATATATGAAGCCGGAACGATGCATTTGATGCTGTCTCACTTAACTATAATGGTTACTTAAGAGTATGTATATTTTTTATGATTCAGTACCACTGCGGTGTCAATAGGATCTATCCTTTGAGTATCGTTGTTCACATATTGTGCCCATAACAATGATCGAACCAGTTGACTTCCTTCCTCTAAATATATTGCACACGTAGAGGAGACAACTCTATCAGCATCTGATCGCGTCCTATCAACTTCGTGGCTGACTTGCCACATTTACTTTTCTGGTGCCTAAAACGGACTATAGTAAATAATTGGTTAAATACGTTAGCATAAAACCATAATTGATAAGTCAAACATCGATTGACACATATGTTACAAATAATTCGATTGATTAACCTTACTGGCCTCACTGAAACGGGTGGAAACTGTGCTAGTTAGCCACACCTGCGGGTATTGTTGAAAATAAATTGACGCTGAAGTGCCAGATTATGAGGCAACGTGACCTACATCTGTTTTAAGTCCATACGAGCAATTCGGCAGTGGCACCAAGTACCAGCGGATGGGTACAAAGCTTCATTAAAGCTCCATGTGTCACTAATGCTCAGACGAAACCCAGAGAGTTGTCGCTGTACTGGGAACTCCTGAGTACTGTCATTTTCCAAAGCAAGTAGTTCTTGTATTGGTCAGACAGGGAAAGGTGTTGCTGGTAGCGTCGTTTCATGCCCATTTCTTTGGATGGATCACACTAGGGAATAGTTAAGTCAGTAAAGCTTCAAATCTGCTTCCAATCTTTAGAGCACGCCTTCAAAAGAAGCGGTTTAGGGGTCGAGTAAAATTCGCCGTCTCCACCCGCCTTGTCTTGTTACGTCTTCGTTGTCGGCTGCATACGGCTCTTTATTGACCCCGTGTTCAGCCCTAAACTTAGTTAGCAGTGCCATGAGACAGACGTATGTGACTCTTGCTCTACAAATTACAAGGACAGGCTTTCGTTTAGGCTCAGAAGAAAGCACAAAACTTTCATAAGAATACTCCAGTATCGGTCTCATCTTCGGTGATGGTAAATGTTTAGTTACAGGCTGAACAATAATAAGCATATAAAAGTTGACATTTAAGCGAACCATCTGTGAGTAAAAATTTCACTGCTGCTAAGAACACGCAGTAAATTAGGTGCGCTTCGTTTCAACGTGAATGATCATGGGAGAATCGTTTATTTCTGTTTCTCTTTGCTTCATTGCAGTGCACGCTGGCCCACTCCCTGGCGGTGTGCGTTGAATGTTGTCTTCCATCCAACGCTGTTGGATACGAATTGCTTCCAATAGAATATTACCGCTTGCGCGGTTTTAGCGCCCTTTAAGGTCTCCAGCAACCTATTTTGCCAATCGTTGCTTGAAGTCTGAATCTGAAATAATAGTGGCGAACCAAAACACGAATAAAATGTGACGTGCTTGCGCACATACTTCACCTTTAGCCAACTTAGCTATCAGAGCTGCAAATATTTAACCGTTCGCCAATTTGCATTTTCACAGCTTTTTGATGTACCGTCTTTGCCAAAAGTAACCAGGCTGCGTGTCCCGCTTCACAGATGGATAGTAGAGAACTCGTACCACTTTTGAACTTGTAAATCTGTGCAAAGTAAAGGCAAGATCCTGTCCTCACTTATTAACAAGTTCTGTCACTTTGGGAATCTATGTTGGCTTTAGAATACAAGCGACAAGCAAAACTTGAAACCTGGTTTATTTTTTGCAAAGACGGTACGTATTTGCGCAGGTAGGTTTCAAAACAATACGGACCTCATGTACGGGATAGAGCCTTATATATGCGCGATTAAATAAAATGACCTATTTATTTATATTTTATAACGTTCGATATATTATATTTTGACACTCTAGGCAGTCAGCTGCGAGGGTAAACCCCATTTTCATACTTTCTAATTCGGCACCACGGTTCCAAATTTAGATAAACACGTTTGAAGCGTATGTAGTTACCTATCCAGGATTTTGAAATCATTAAATAGCGTTTGTCACAATTACGCCATCTATTACAGATGCCCTGTGTGCATTTCGTTGAGTTGAAAAAAGTCAACATTGCTTTGACATAAATACCAAGCACGCAAACGACGTGAAATTGTTAGGCAAATCGGGTAAGCCAACTAAACAACCTTTGTCACATTCCACAATTCCAACCACACTGCCGATTAAGGTTATTTAACATCCGGGCTTACGTGTGAGGTTGACGGCCTTTCAATTCGCAGTATAACAGGCCTCTCGAAATCAGAAACAATAAGAATATTAGGTAATTCTGATAAATTATCTTTTTACTCATCACCTCGTGATGTACGTTATATCCATGTTGATGTAGAACCCACCTGACGGCAAACAGAGACGGATTTATCAGCTTTTAAATAGAGCTTTGGAAGCACTAATAAACATTTCCCTGAAAATGTCGGCAATGATCATGAAAAATGTCTTTGTAGGATCATAAAAATCAACTGGTATAAACCTCTCGATATTAGGTACACATACGCATACACTTTTGCTTTGCATATCTTCATTGAGGTCCTACTTTCTGGTTTTATCGGTACGTGTTACCTACTCGGGACATATTACATCGTAGCAAGCTCAAACAAAGCTGCATGTTTTATTGAGTACATGGCATGCTTTTGCATTCAATTTATTGGCGCTCTGTGCATTTGACGAACAGACGGGCACTCATAAACGCTAGGCATTTCTGATAGTGTAAAAATTCAAAGAATTAAACACATTATTTCAGAGCAGAAGTGTAATATGCACGAATTATTCTTGTCAATTCAGGGCACCATTCCTTCTCTAAAGTTCATTGTAAGCTTTACAGCATTACAGTGAAATAAATGTGAGATGAAAAATTCAGAAACCATTTCAAAAAGCATGGTCGCAGAAGAACACTTCAAGGGAGGGAGATTGCATGCACAGAAGCAGTTCAGGCGAGTATCGGTAATTCGACTCTACCCTTGATGACTGCTGGAAGAGGAAACGCGAGGTAATGAGCACGTTCCGTGCCCGTGTTCATTAGCGGTGGGGTCGATGGTTCTGCGTTTCGCCGAGAAAGTATTCTGTTATATTTCTTTAATTTGTCTAGTGTTGTGGGTCCACTCTGCAAAGTAGCTGCGCTTTTGAAGTAAATATAATAACAAACCAAGGATTTTGTTCAAGTGGACCGGCACTAGCGCATTTATAACGAAGGAATAGAACTGGGAGCGATAATTACATCCAGCTAAAGCCGGTAGGTCCAAAAACAAGAAGATGACAGACCGCAGGTAGCATGTTAATGCGGGTCCAGCGGGCAAGTTCTTGCATAAAATTATGGCTCTTTTTGTGTAGCAGTAGTCGTGTTCTTCATTCTTTTAACATCAGGCGTTTGTGGTTGCGACATTAAAAAGCAACACACTTACGAATCCAGTGACCATTCCGGATTAAGCCTTACGTTGTCAGGCAAAAAGCGTCCTTTCGGACCTTACAAGAGTTTCGTATTAGTTATATCACGAACCTGCTTGGAGGAGAAATTGGTAAAATGTAGAATAACCTCAGGATATAAGCTAAATGTGTCTAACTATACCTAATTTAGCCGCCGACGTTCATGCATTATCTTTTACCGCCAATCAGGAAAAATTAAACGACATGAATACACAACGGTGGTTCATTCCAGCTACCGGGAACGATCGCTCCAAAAGCTACCACAAACGATCCAAGAACGATCGCTCTACGAACGCAGTATTCTGAGCCTGGGCGTCTCTAAGGACAAAAATTATACTTCATATAACACTTATCAAAAATGTTTAGAAGGGCACGCAGTGCGCATCGCTAGAAGTACCAGGGCACACCGAGCTCCTGGGTAAGCACAAAACCCTGCGTATGAAACGTGTTTTTACAGTGCGCCAAAATTTCCCGTTTCCGTTTAGTCATCATCATCATCATCATCATCAGCCTGATTATACCCACTGCAGGGCGAAGGCCTCTCCCATATTTCTCCACTTAACCCGGTTCTGTGCTAGCTGCATTCACTTGACCCCTGCGAACTTCTTAATCTCATCCGCCCACCTAACTTTCTGCCGCCCCCTGCTACGCTTTCCTTCTCTTGGAATCCAGTTTGTTACCCTCAGCGACCATCGGTTATCCTCTCTTCGCACTACATGTCCTGCCCATGTCCATTTCTTCTTCTCAATTTCCACTAGAATGTCGGTAACCGTTTAGTTCCAGGTCCTAAACTAAGGCAACAGCAAAAAACCCACTGTAGCATCGCAGAGTCGAATAGCGGTGTCTAATCATGTTCATTCTTAGTGCATTAGTTAGTACAGCATATATACACAGAAAAGAGAAGCAAGTCGACCACCATAATCCCGTTCAAGCTGTTCTGCTACTGATCCACAATTTTTTTTCAGGGCAGTATTCTTTTTCTGAAATGTCAGCGAAATTTTCTTTATGTCTGCTCGTATGCACAGGTACTTCTAGCACACGCCATGTGTGTTACGAAAAGAGTATTGGCGCCTTTCTGCTTAGACTACCTATCTTCAACGTGAGAAAGTTCTTGAAAGCTTAGGCGCAGTTGCGCACTTATTTGTGGTTGCACCCCAATACATCGGTTTTGGGGGGACTGTGCACCGTCAAGAGCCCTCCACAAATGCCTTACAAAATGCCGCTTGCGTAACTGTGGAAGAGTCAAACGAACGAATGACGTCTTCTACGAGAAAAGCCAAACGAACCATACATATTGGAGACCTGAAGCCTTGGTCGCACACTTCAGCCAACTACACATACGGCTGTACAGCGGACCACAGGTTACATCCCGTTTTTTCTCGTTTACGGACGTTCTCCTGCTACATTTCTTGGTGCCTTTTTCCTTTCTACACATGCCAGTTCCTCATCCTCTCTTCCTGACCAGTTCTTTTCCCGAGTGGCCAAATCTCGCCGGCTTGCTCGCTTCAATACGGAAGCTAGCCAGGAAGACCGCAAGTGCCGCTATGATGCAACCCATCGCCAAGTTTCGTTCCGTCCCGGCGACGAGGTGTTACTTTGGACCCCATTACGCACTCCTGGCCTTTGTGACAAGTTCCAGCACCGTTACATTGGTCCTTACACAGTTCTTGCAAAAACCTCCCCGGTCAACTATCGCGTCTCCCCCGTTTACCCTCCTCCGGACAGTCGTCACCGTGGCACTGAAGTTTTCCACGTTTCATGCATGAAGCTTTTTATTCGGCGCAATCCTGCGGACTAACTGCGGCCCGGCTGGCCGTTTCAACTGCGCGGGCGAAATAGTGTGAGCACTGTGTGGCGCTTCATCTTCCACACGGCTGAACGTGCTGTTTCGTCTTCATCCTGCTCTCTTTTGTAAATACCCATCGTCATCGCGGAGTGTGGTTGGCTGCAGTGTGCGACCAAGGCTTCAGGTCTCCAGTAAAACCTGATCCCCCAAGTACGACTTTCGAGCTACCTTACAATATATATATATATATATATATATATATATATATATATATATATATATATATATATATATATATATATATATATATATATATATATATATATATATATATATATGTATATTGTAAGGTAGCTCGAAAGTCGTACTTGGGGGATCAGGTTTTACTGGAGACCTGAAGCCTTGTGTGTATATGTATATGTATATATATATATATATATATATATATATATATATATATATATATATATATATATATATATACATACACACAATGGCAACTTGACGCGAACCTATAATAAATTGTAAAAGTGAAAAGAAAATTCTTGTTTTTTGGAACGCTAATTCCAGTTACTGCTGTGGCGCGATATGCCCAAGCGTGTCTCAGTGTTTCTTAGCTCTGGTTAATGAATTTGTTTTTGTTGGTTGGTTTGGTTTGCTTTGATTTCCCAAAGCGACACAGGCTATGAGATTCCTTACTGGAGGCTTCCGCAAATTTCGACCACCTGGGGTTCTTCAACGTGCACTGACGTCGCACAGCACACATCGCCTTGCTTTTCGCCTCTATCGAAAAGCGGCCGCCGCGGTCGGAATTCGATCCCGCATCCTTGGGAACCACAGTAGTCGAGCGCCCTAACCACATCGCCAGCACAGCAGTGTAGTTACTGAATGGGTACATGCGTATAACACGAAATAACGTTAATTGTAACGTCATTTCGTTAAGAGTGGTTAGCTACTGACACTGCTCAGCCAGCGTGACCTGTTGTACCTGACGTGTTACGCTTGCTTGTGACACATCTTTATATTGTATAATAAGTAGAGAACGCCGGCTGGAAAAGATGATTAATGCCGGCCTTGCGTGGTCAGCCTCGCGCTTGCGGGCTCGACGGCCAAGCGCCATCTGGGTCTCCTTCGTCTAGCAGTCGATGAGAAAGGCCTCCCAAGCCTTTTTAGTGGAGGGTGGGATAAGCAGAGTACCGGGGACTGCGCCAAAGCCGAAGGAGCATCATCAGAAATCCTGGCCTTAACAGCTCTCCTGGAAAATTCTTTTGATCTCGTCTTCAAAAGTATAGGCATCAGCATGATATGGTTTTGAAATATAGGCGAGGTATCTTCTAGTACGCGATAGATGATACAAGCCGTCGTTATGAAAAACTTCGGCCAAAGGTGTGAGAAAGTTTTCACTCGTCTTCCTGAGCCTCTAGTTTAAAAGCGTGAGAAATTTGGAAGAAGACAAGGAAAATGTGTTTTACCAGAACACAGTTATGTAGATGTGCAGTTGTGTAGACGCCAATGAGGAAGAACTGACGGTGGCGGCGGTAGAATGGATAGCGACAAACCATACGCCCTGAGAGCGCCCGTTGCTTGAGAAAGGGTGGCCTTATGCCTACGAGCATCACGTCGTTGCTGCACTAGTTCATCTATTGTGTTCAGCTGTTCGTTTTCTTGGAGCGCCGCGTTTTGGATGATGCGGGGAAGGAAGTGATGATTCTTATTGGCTTTCAATTGACAGCTTCAAGGTGATCTCGTTGTGCCCTTGTAAAATGTTGATATGGGCTTAATAAGTGAGGCAGGGTTGCACAACTGCCCTCTCCGACAGTCGCGTAATATTTGAGCGGGTGCCGTTTGTTTTAGCCGCGAAGGGTCTGACCGGACCCAGCGTCTCGATCGACCGTTTCTTATCGCGAGACAGCTATGTAGTTCCAGTTCCTGACTCGCAGATTGTTAAAACCAATATTTTTACTGTTGTACTTTCCTCTAGTCAGGTTTCGGACAGATGTAGACGAATAAGTGTGGCAGCTAGTTTACGGTGCGCCCAGCGGTCGGCGACTGACATGAACGTAGTTGCATTCTCGGAAATGTTGAGCTTTATTGAAGAAGAATATGTAGACGTAATATCTAAAGCTGAATATAGAGCTTTAGCTAGTAGGTTCTTGTGTGTGCTCCACACAGTAATGCTATTAGTGCATATTGACACGCTGCATTCTTTATCTTCCCTCTGCGCTGATCGCGAGCGTGTGCCTCCTCGAGGCGAAGAAACCGACCTTCATCTCCCCGAGCCGAAGAAACTGAAGGTCTTCTGTTGAAGCGGGCCTGCTAGTTTTCCTGCCGCACTGTGACTTCTGTAACTCCTGTGTCCCGCGGTGACTTCTGATCAGAGACTTCACACCGTGACATCTGGTGGAGGTGCGGGGTAACGCAACCCATGCTCCGAACACCTCCAACCAGCCGAGACTCCAGCCCTCAAGGATCTCCTACCATCGAGATTACGCCTACCCATCAGAGTAGCCGACGGCTTCGAGGTCTTGATCCCGAATTCGTGCCTCTACAATTTTCTCGTACTGCGAGGCCGCCACCATCTTCTCCAGCACCACCTTCGGAGACAACACAACCACCCGCAATGACGCACGTAGACACCACTGCCCCCTCCTTCGTGTTGCAGCAGCCGCGGGAGATACCCATCTTCCAAGCCTTTCCCGGCGACGACCCGGAAGACTGGCTAGATAAATTTGAGCGAGTAGCCCAGTACAATCGCTAGGGCGACGACCAGAAACTGCAGCATGTATTTTTTTCGCTCGACGGTGCAGCTCGTACATGGTTTCAAAATCATGAGACTACTATCACAACGTGGAGTTCCTTCAAGGACCAGTTCCTGCAAGCTTTCACCACCGCTTTTCGCAAAGAACGCGCCGAGCTGCTCCTACAGACGAGAGTTCAGCTCCCTAACGAGAGCGTCCTCGTATACTTCGAGGACATGGCGAGGCTATTCCGTCGCGCTGATTTAAACATGTCCGAAGAAAAAAACTTCGCTATCTCATGATGGGAAATAAGGAACAGATCTTCGTTAGATTAGGGCGATGTCCCCCCAAGACCATCGGGGAATTTGTATCCGAGGCCACTACCATTGAGAGGGCTCTAGAGATGCAATCTAAGCACTACGAGCGGCCGTCCATCCCTATTGCTGCCGCCATCGCGGACACTGGTAGCACTGACGTGCTCCGCGAGACCATACGGGCCGTCGTACGCGAGGAGCTGCAAAAACTATTTTCGACGGCAGCACCCCCTCAAGTATCCAGCCTTTCTCAGATGGTTCGGGAAGAGGTCAACCAGGCACTCAATCCACCCGAGCCGCTCCCGCCAATGCAACCACAGGCCATGACCTACGCCGCAGTCACTCGTCGTGCCTGTCCACCTCCCAGTCAGCATCCACCTCCCAGTCAGCACCAAGCAGCCCCTGCATACACTCGTCAAGCACCTCCCGCTCGAATTTCTCAGGTGCGTCCACGCAAAAGCGACGTCTGGCGCACTCGCGATAATCGCCCGCTGTGCTTCCACTGTGGCGAAGCTGGTCACCTGTTCCGCGATTGCTATTACCGACGAATGGGTCTGCCGGGATTTAGCGCCGACGCGCGAAAGCCGCAGCGTGGTGAACGGCTCCCTGCCATCGATGCGTACTTGGCTGAATCATCCGGAACGCCCTATGACTACTCGCGGTCGCTTTCACTGCGCCAATACTCCTCGCAGACACGTGGTAATGCCGGCCTGACGCGGGTCCGCTCCCCTAGCCCCCATCGGGAAAACTAGACGCGGCAACCTTTGGAGGGAAGGTTGCTCATCGACGAAATTCTCAAGCTCCTCCACCGCTGCAACCGGATGGTCACTATTTCACGACGACACGACGCGCCCCACAATGATCCGCTGCCTCGGCGCTCCAGTTCTCCGACGACACGAAATCAGCTAGTACCACACCGCAGCCGTGACCGGACCCCGCGACGTTCCGGCAACACCACAGCCGTAACCGCCGACCTGAACATTTCAGTGGACGGAACCGACGTGACAGCGCTTGTGGATATCGGCGCCGATTATTCTGTGATGAGTGGGCCTTTCGCCGCCACTCTGAAAAAAGTGACTACACCCTGGACAGGACCACAAATTCGTACTGCCGGAGGCCACTTGATAACGCCGACCGGTACCTGCACTTCTAGGGTAACAGTGCAAGAAGAAACGTACTTAGCAACCTTCGTCGTACTTGTCCAGTGTTCCCGCGACGTCATCCTTGGCATGGATTTCTTAGCAGAGAATGGAGCCGTTATCGACCTGCAGACTAAGTAAGTGACCTTATCGACTGAGAACGCAATACACAGTGCTTCAGAGCGACCGACAGCACTGCACATCCTTGATTATCACGTCACTATTCCGCCCCGTTCCAGTGTTATGACGTCTGTGGCTGCGAATACACTGCGAAACTTTGAAGGTGTCGTGGAGAGCAAACAGATCTTACTTTTCGAATGCAGTCTTGCTGTAGCCAGAGGAGTCGTTCGCCTCGAAGACGGCAAAGCAGATGTCCTACTCACAAATTTTGGCGGTGAGCACCAGCATTTAAGCACGGGGACTGTCGTTGCCCATATTTGCGGTATCACGCATGTTCGAAAAGCCTCTGGACTTGCGACGCTGTCATTGACCGAGATGGAGAGGCCTACCACCGATTTACACTTCGACATTAGCCCTGCGCTTTCTCAACTGCAGCATCGCCAAGTGAACCAGCTGCTCCAGCGCTATCGGGCGACCTTCTCCAACTCTTCACGTGTTGGCAGAACCGATCTCGCCAAGTATCGCATTATTACGGATGATACCGTGCCACCTCTCAGACAGTCACCATACCGAGTGTCTCCGACTGAACGCGCCGCTATTACTCGCCAAGTGAAAGAGATGCTTCGCGACGATGTCATCCAGCCCTCGCGGAGTCCATGGGCTGCACCTGTCGTTCTTGTGAAGAAAAAGGAAGGTACGCTGAGGTTTTGTGTGGATTACCGCCGGCTAAACAAAGTTACGAAGAAAGGCGTCTATCCCCTGCCACGCATCGACGATGCTCTGGATCGTCTCTGCTCCGCGAAATATTTCTCTTCAATAGACTTGAAATCCGGATACTGGCAAATAGAGGTAGATGAGAGGGACCGCCAGAAAACGGCGTTTATTACTCCGGATGGGCTCTACGAGTTCAAGGCTATGCCCTTTGGTCTCTGCTCTGCGCCGGCTACTTTCCAACGGCTTATGGACACCGTACTTGCAGATTTCAAGTGGCAGACATGTCTCGTTTACCTTGACGACGTTGTGGTCTTCGCTCCAACGTTCGAGGAGCACCTTCGGCGCCTTGAAACTGTTTTGCAAGCCATAACGTCCTCTCGCCTTACGCTAAAGAACGAGAAGTGTCATTTTGCTTATACGGAGCTCATGTTCTTGGGGCACGTCGTAAGCCACGCTGGTGTCCTGCCGGATCCAGATAAAACCACAGCTATTGCCAACTTCCCTCCGCCCCAAGACCAGAAAGCTGTTCGACGATTTCTTGGCTTATGTGTCTACTACCGGCGCTACGTCAAAGATTTCGCTCGACTCGCCGAGCCCCTAACACGTCTGACAAAGACAGACACGCCTTTCACTTGGGACGCACCACAGGAACAAGCATTCAAAGAACTTCAACGCCGCCTACAAACACCTCCCATATTGGCTCACTTCGACGAAAACGCCGACACGGAGCTTCACACCGATGCAAGCAACATAGGCCTGGGCGCCGTTCTAGTTCAAATCCAGGGCGGCCAAGAACGTGTAATCGCTTAGCGCAGTCGCTGTCTATCTAAAGCCGAATCGAACTATTCTGGAACAGAGAAAGAATGTCTAGCCATTGTGTGGGCGGCGTCGAAATTCCGGCCATACCTTTACGGGAAACCATTCAAGTTAGTGACTGACCACCAGGCACTATGTTGGCTTGCAACCCTAAAGGACCCTTCAACCCGTCTTGTAAGATGGAGTCTACGATTACAGGAATTCGACATAACTGTCACGTACAAATCTGGCCGTCAGCATTCGGACGCCGACTGCCTCTCACGTGCCCCTGTAGATCCCCCCGCAGATGAAATTCCTGATGAGGCCATACTGTTAAATGCCATCAGCACAGAGTGCCTCGCTGAAAGACAATCTGCAGATCCCGAACTTCGGCACATCATGGACTATCTAAACGGTGCATGTACAACCGCTCCGAGAGCTTTCAAGCGTGCTCTGTCATCGTTATGTGTGCGCAATGGTGTCCTCATGAAGAAAAACTTTTCCGCCAGCCAAACGCCGTACCTGATTGTTGTACCTATGTGTCTACGTGATGAAATCTTACAAGCTTGCTACGATGAGCCAACCTCTGGACATTTGGGAGTCACCCGCACGCTTGCAAGGCTCAAGGAAAAGTACTACTGGCCTCGACTTAACTCAGACGTTTCACACTATGTGAAAACGTGTCGCAACTGTCGGCGTCGTAAGGTGCCGCCGACTAAGCCCACCGGACTCTTGAAGGCAATAGACCCACAATCGAGGCCTTTCCAGCAGATTGGCATGGACATGCTGGGACCATTTCCCCTTTCACACTCCGGTAACCGGTGGGTCATTATTGCTACGGATTACCTTACACGATACGCGGAAACCTCCGCTCTACCCAACGGTACTGCCTTAGAGGTTGCAAAGTTTTTCATCAATTGCGTTGTCCTGCGCCATGGCGCACCGGAGATTTTGATTACTGACAGAGGAGCCGCATTTACAGCCGAATTGGTGCAGCAGATTTTAATTCAGTCATACTGAACACAGGAAGGCGACACCTTACCATCCTCAAACGAACGGCTTGACCGAACGCTTGAACAAAACACTCGCTGACATGCTCTCAATGTACGTCGACGTAGAGCACAAAACGTGGGATGACGTTACCTTAGCGTACGTTACCTTTGCATACAATACAGAGGTCTAGGAAACAACGAACATGACACCTTTCCGTCTGGTCCATGGCCGTGAAGTGACCACAATGCTTGATGCCATGTTACCACATCTAGACGACGGCAACCAACAAGCATATGTTCACACCTTTCTGCACCTCGCCGAAGAGGCCCGTCAGCTGGCCAGGCTGCGAATTCAGAATCAGCAACGCCGCGATGCCCAACGATACAACCTCCGACATCGTGACGCCCGGTACACAGCTGGAGACCGTGTCTGGGTTTGGTTTCCTGTACGTCGACGAGGCCTCAGTGAGAAACTGCTGTGTCGTTACTTTGGCCCGTACTAAGTGGTAAGCCAAGTTGGGGACCTAAACTATGAGGTTGTTCCTGATGGATTTAAAAAGTCCCGACGCTCTACGCTCCCGGACGTGGTCCACGTGGTCCGCCTGAAACCGTATTGCGACCGATAGTGTTGACTCTTTCTGTGCGCGAGCAACTGCCCTTCGTGCAATGGTTGTTTTGTTTGTGTGCTTTTATCTCTACCCACACTTCCAGCATCGGGGCGATGCTTCTTGTACCCGGGGGGGAGGGGGGGCAATGACACGCTGCATTCTTTATCTTCCCTCTGCGCTGATCGCGAGCGTGTGCCTCCTCGAGGCGAAGAAACCGACTTTCATCTCCCCGAGCCGAAGAAACTGAAGTTCTTCTGTTGAAGCGGGCTTGCTAGTTTTCCTGCCGCACTGTGACTTCTGTAACTCCTGTGTCCCGCGGTGACTTCTGATCAGAGACTTCACACCGTGACAATATTATTAATTAGCGTATATTAAGCAGTGATTGTTTACGAAAACTAGATCTCTCTATTTCCGCAGTAGCCGTCGTTACTGGTTCGCTACCTTTGTGCTTGTCGCTTGCTCCCAGTGAGGATTCTATAATTTTAAACACCCTCCTATTACCGCTCCCTCTACATTTGAGCCTTAGACGCAGGACATGAATACCAGGGAAGATGAAATTACTGATAGCCTGGAAAAGGCGTACCTGAATGGCCTAATGTTGTCGGCCCTCCCAGCTATCGTATATCACAGCAGTGAGGTTTGGAAGACGTATCTTATTAAGCTAGCAAATTGAACCTCTGATGGTTACCAGCATACCAGGTATTCATGGAGCCCGAAATTGTTTTTTGGAGCAGCCTAAGGTGTATCTAAAAAGGCTGAGCTGCCATATCCCACCAGTAATTTGCTTTTCGCACAGGTGTGGTTTGGTGTATCTCCCGTCTGAGCATTTTGCGGCCAACAGGAACCACGAGACAACTTATTGCTGTTTTGCCATGGCTTCACTGTGTTGCGAATACAGTTATTAGAGAAGCCATTGCAAAAGATTGACGTCAATTTGAGCAACCCGATCGTCATTTGGCGCCGCCATAAGTGACCATTCACTGGTCTACGTTTACCGCCATTTAGAATTTTTTGCTGGTGTATAATCGTCTCTTTTACTGAATTTTCTAACATTTCTTGGCTGCAAATACAACGGTGTCGATCTCCCGCACGCGCTTTGAGTTTTTCTATTTCGCTGCTTCACATTTTTGTTTATTTTTTGTTATTGATTTTATTTTTGGACACGTGAATCTACAGCTAAGAACTCCTTGTGTTCCCGATCCCCCTGTGTGGGTATGCGCCATCCGTTATCTAGTAAACAAGAACTGTCCTAAGAACTGTACGTTTATTTTTTGTTTACTTCATGACGCAATTGTGGCTGGAAAGGTTCTCTTTTGTGATAGAAGTGGAAGTTGATGCTGCTGCGACTCTCATTTACAACCGGGTTTAAATGAAAGCGGTGGCCCATATAGAGCGGCGTGTCCCCGCGAGCAATGCAAAAAAGCCACTGGCGATGGTTCTTTGACCGGCAACACTCTCTTCGGAGTTCTCTGCTCAGAAGCATGGAGAGCCACGCTGCGTTCTTTGAGGGTCACCTCTTGGGAGCAGTCATAGACGTGACGGTGAATCATTATAGAAATCTAGATGCGATTGATATCGCGGACTGCAATACGCATCAACGCACCTTGTTCTGAGCAACAAAATTGGGACAATTTCCGGCGAAGTATTCATAAGTGTACTAAACTTCATGCTCTGCACAGTGTTACCTTAAAGTTTTGTCCTCGTCATAAGGGAGAATGGGTTGGGCTAAAATGAAGACCAGTCGGCTATCAATAATGAGAGCCGTCGCCATTACCAAAGGCGAAAGTCATCTAGATACCGGTTGTGAAGAATACTCCACCTGCTTCTGCAAATTGAACATCCTCCAACAAGCCGATAATAAACGACGGCAGCCCGGAACGTTGTGAAGTATGAGTGGTTGCAGTTAACGGGACTTGACCCTCTCTTCCGACCTTCCGATACCATGCATGCCCGTAGCGATCAAGCAGTTATCGCACTCTCAGTCTCCGAACAATGTTATAAAAGATCATGCTGAATATACATTTTTAAAATATGCCATACATGCCTGGCTGTATAAAAACACAACAAGAGAGAATGGATAAACTAAACGTTTCGATAAAATGTATCGAATTCGCCTTGTGTATTATAACAGGGATGTGTTGTTACCCCCTATACCTAGTCATGAAAGTGAAACCAATACCTATCAAGAATATTTAAAACAGGCTAAGTTGTCGCTATTGAAGAGTTTGATACTCTTTATGTGAATAACCTAATCTGCCGAAAGCAATTGAGTTTCTTCACAAATAGAATGACCTCTACAGCAATTTACTTCTTCCGCCGTGTAAATATTGCTCTTCACTGTAATGTAACTACAGTTCGAACTTTTAGACCAAGGTAAGCATTCTGCACAGATACTCATTTCATATTACTGCTTTTTTTCACTATTAACCAGATTAATGAGCAAGTTAGCAGCCAGGTTTCTGAGAGTTATCGTTCATCTAGAGGGAAAAACATGACAATTAATAATCGCAATAATCGCGAAAGCACATATCGAAATTAAAAATGCGGAGTACTTTCAGAGTCTTTCTCTTCATATATACAGCCTTAGGCGTGAAGGATTATGTTGCCTGAGTACTCAGATCACTGAAGCTATCAGATGCGACTTTTAAGAAAAATGTTTCTTCTAAAGAAAAATAGCATGGAATAATTATTGGCCATGTTCAGCTGGTTATGCGACGTTCATTTATTATTTAATGCTGAAAAACCTAATGATTTTTTCCACATGTAAGGACAGAAAAAGCGATCCTAAACAAAATATTTGTTTCAATAAAAATGCAAATGCGTGTTTGTCTTCATTTATATATTTCAGGGTCACCTTGGAATCTGGAAGAAACAAGCTAGCAGCGTTTCTGGTAAAGCGGCGTTTAGGTTCCTACGGCCTTGCTGGCGTGCACAACACTTCACTCAGAACACATTACGCACTCAGCAGAATTCTATTTAATAATGCGTAACCATTGTACGGTTATGTCGGCGGGTTTAGCAAGGGCGTGACCTTGTCGGAGTTGTAAAAGAGGAACTAGTTGTATATCGGAAAAAGAATGGTGCCATGGGATAGAGCGTCAAGGTAAGATGTGCAAGAGAAAATGGTTGATGTGAGTTATTTACGTATAATTATAGCTAATTAAGTGTGTAATTGGAAGCCAAGATGGCCGTCAGCCAACTTATAGTTTTGTTTCTAAGCTTCCGGTTGAGTATCTTTGTTGGTTCCACGTCTCAGTGCAGCACCCGTTGTCGTTCCTTTGAACGCAGCAAATAATGTTCACCGGTGTATTAAAATTGGTTTACAGGAAAGAAAGGCGCAGTATCTGTCGCGCGCGAAATCCCGCTGACACATATCACTGACAACACAGCAGCGCTCAGGTTTACGCATTTCTCCAGTGCATATTCTGCAGTGATTTCGGAACATGTCCAGTTACCTATTGCAGTAAGTGACCGAAAGAAGCTTAATGAGCTTCTCTAATGTATCTCCAAAGTTTAGTACAAACTGCAGTCCAGATTATACCTTTTCTTCACTAAATCTTCCAGCAACAGTTCATGAAGAACTCCAACAGCTAATATTGTTTTAGCTTTCCGATCATAAAATCCCTCGCTTTGTAAACAGTATATTCCGAGAAAAATTGCACGCAAGTTCTGTTTATTGCTCCTATCTGTTTACAACATTAACATGCTACTTACAGTTTTTTAAAATTCTGCGATCCGCATCAATACATGCGGTGAGCTGAAAGAATCGCTTCTGGTTCTTAAATATGCACGATGTTACCCTGTCTTCAGCGTTACTTTACTTGTATATTGAAATAAAAATTAGATAGTTTCTTGGATGTTTCTTAAGAGGAGAATGGAGAAAGCCTACCCGTTCTCTCCTATCATTTCCTTCTCATCGCTTGCCTCTTATTGGCGTTCGTTGCAGTGCTACATTTACTTATAATTGCTTTACAGGAAAGGTAAGGTAAGATCACTCAGATGGCTGAAGCTATCACATGCGACTTGTAAGAGAAACATTTATTCTAAATTAAAATTGCATGAAATAATTATTGACCATGTCCAGCTGGTTACGTCGTCTTCATTTATTATTTATAGCTCAAAATCCTAATGATGTTTTCCGATATGAAAACAAAAAAAAAAGCGATCCTAATCGAAATATTTGTTTTAATAAAAATGCAAATGCGTGTTTGTCTTCATGTATATATTTCAGGGCCACCTTGAAACCTGGAAGGGACGTGCTAGCAGTATCTTTCACATTTTTCTCCGGCAAGTGTGTTTGGACGGAATACCATAGCTGCTGTCGCCTGGCGTTCCTTGGCGTGCGTTCAAGTGAGAGATTGCTGATGGCAGAATCGCTATACAAGAAGAACACATCTCCCGGAATATCGCGCACGGATTCAAAATATTCTAATAGGAGGCGATGGCAGATCTCGCGCACAACTCCCACGCACGAGAATTCGTTTCATGAGCCTAGAAAGGCTTTCGCCGTAAAATGTGATTCGTTTATTTCGATTGCCTGCTAGTGTTTCACTTGAATTAACTGCCCAGCGTTTATTGAAACGTTGCTTTGCACGATGTTCAGACAGTTGTCCAATTTCCTTATGGAGTAGCAGCCGGTTATTATTGGAGTTTACTGGTTTGCTTGTCAGCATTTTTTTTTTACTTCAAATTTTGCATTTTGTGAAAATATTAGTTCATACAGTTGTTGTTGGACTGCACAATTGAATACTTTCTATCGGGTCGAGTATACAAAATATAAAAGTTTAATATGAAGAACCAATATTGCCTTAGTCAATCAACAACTGACCTGTTTGCAAGGCACTATTATCACTAAAAGCGACGCTCGCGCAGTTTCCACAATCTTTCTGCCCAGCATTGTTGCCAAAAACTACTTTTTACTGTATACCGTACACACGAACTGCACATTACCAGAAGCTTTCCTCTGCTATGCTGCCCCAATTCGGAACAGTATACTCCGGTGTATAAGTGAAAGAGTGAAATTCCCACTTACAAATGCAGAAAAAGAGTGGAGGCAAACAGCTCGCTTCGCCCAGTGTGTGGTAATAACACTGATGTTTTGAAACAGCTGTTTGGTTCTGAAATAGGAGAGGCAGCAATGAAAAAGGGCGGTGCTGTATTTACATCGCAAGTCAAATCAAAACAAGTTGGCAGAAACAGGCTCACAGCCCAAAGTTGTCCATGTCAACACAGCTGCCACCACACCTCACCGGTGACAGTATCGATCTTTGCCTCCCTTTAGGATGCTTCAAATGTGCGGCTTATTCACCGCAGCCCCTATAAGTTAGCTGACGCCTCTGCACCAGCAGGATAATACCGGCCAGTCGCGCAGGGCCTTGCAATAATGGTTCCCCCGATAGGTTACACATTCGCTGCAGCGTCTCGCTGCTGAGCAGAATGACAATAGCACCCGGTCGGCTGAAAAGAGCAGTATGAGAGTCGGCGAGTACAAAGCCTGCCAGCTCCACATGGGAATGATGTCAGGCACGAAGCTTTGCCAATGCAATTCGCCTACGCTAAGTGGGCTGCGCTTCGATCTTTCGACAACAGCTGGTAGAGTTGCGAAAGATGATAGCCCCGCAAATACTGTAGGAAGGACGAGTATTGAAGTAACTCACGTGAAAGCACCCATGGTGTAGCCATTGCATAATACACCAGGGAATCGGATATGCGAGGAAAAGTGCGAGACTAAGTTCTGCTTTGTGCAATCCAGCCAGGCTACCGTCAGGAGAGAAGCTTTATTAGATGGCCATTGTAATCTCTAAAGCTGCCTGTCGGGCACGCGAAACACTGAAATGGAATGGCGGTTTTTACAGCAACAAAGAAATTCATATTATTCTACCATTGCTCATGTTTGACGCACTTGAGATTTTATTTTCAGATTGACGCCACGGGATAGCGTGGTCACTACAGCGCACTGTTTTAAGGGAATCGGTACTCACTGCGTCAAGTTACTTACGGTTGAAGAATTGAAGGCCATTTCTGAAGGACTTTTTGTGTAAATTTAGGGTTAATTAGATGCAAAAAAAAAAGAAATACTCGATAGAAAGAGTAGTATACAGGAGTCGAATAATAGTAGATTGACAGAAAGAAGCCACAGTTTTGTATGTATGTATGAATTCGACATTATCAAGAAACCTAAAAAGCATCGCATAACGAAAATTGAACAGCGTTAAAAAGACGAAGAAAACATACAAGCATTATAGTAGCTAAAGTGCTTACAAACAATTATTGTGTTGCTACATCAAGATGCGCCCTTCTTCCTAGAAGGGCGCATCTTGATGTAGCAATTGTCGGTTCGTCATCACCAAGTTATGCGTATCTTATACTAAACCACCTTTGCTCTGATAAATGTTTTATAATTCTTTTTACGCTGTGATTTGTGTTGGCGGCCGAACATAAATATTTGACCGGCCGCCACGCGTGCTGTTCAGCGCGCAGATACTTCACGCGCGATTTCCCCTACCTTCTGAGCAGGCACGGTGTCCGGTGGTATCAGAACAACGCGGATATCTTCCACCCTCTCTCGTCACCTGCACTTAATGAGCACCTTCCCCTCTGATCAACCCAGGTTAACGCTGAACATTAGCGTTAAAGACTCGCGATTGCTATGTACGTTTTCAATGAAGTGGACAGTGTATCTCCCCCTTTTTAGCGAATTTCTTTCTTCAGAGGCTTCTTGGCAATTCCCTGCCTGACAATGCCCCAGTTAGCTGACTCTTTTCAGTCATTCTAAAAACCAATACGTGTGCTCACGTGCTGGATGAATTAAGCGGCAGCCTGGGTGGCTGATGTCCACTATTTCAAAGAAATCAGGCCTACCGGCTCTCTTATTTACGTTGCGGTTGGTAGATGAATGAACAGATCGACTAGCTCTACATTCACACTCTATTCTTATTAACCTCCTTTAGAAGTGCATGACGTAGTTGCCATTGCTGCAAGGAAAGATGCTTTCGCTACAGTGCTCTGCTCCTCTGGTTACGGCGCTGAACTGTTAAACCAGAGAAAGCGGGTTTGGTCTACATAGGCGTCTATATGAACATGGGATGGCAGCGGGGAGGGACAATGGTCGCTCAAAATCATTTCTGCTTATTCGACCTGGCTACTGTAATCGCCATTTGCCTTCCTGAATTCGCCTTGGAGCCGGTGCCTGTCTGCGCTGAACCGTCTACACAATGACTTCAGACTGACGTTTGCCTGCCTCGTGACGGCCTCAAGTCCCGTGAACCTGGCCATTCAGCTCGGCCTCATCTGCGGTGCAGCATGACGTGGGAATTCATTGGAACAGCCACGTCGATATTGACAACCTTTTCAACCTGCTATAAATGCACTCCGCAAACCTTTGCCCCGTTCAGTGCGCATGAAATGACGGCGGTGACAATAATCGCTCAAATTCATTTCTGCTTACTCGTCCAGGTCAGTGACATTCCACCTCTTTTGTCTAAGCGTTCTGACATTTTGCTGCTGAAAATGTTTCGTTTCTACCAGCGCCGAGTGTGTTCACGTTAAAAAACTGTTTAATCTAAGTGCAGACTTGAAGCTTAATCCCGGCCTGAACAATTAGTGCAGTAAGAACCACAGTGAAACGTTAGTTGCTATTCAGAATCTAACCGTGAGTCTTGACGAGCGACCCGACAAACTGATAACCAGTATCGATGAAATAAAAGAATGAAAAACAGTTGGATAACATAGTATTTGCCCTTATGAGAGGCTTGCTATATTTAAACAAACGATGCACTCATTCGAAAGTACCTACGATGAAACTTATTTGGAAAATTAATCAGAACTGTAACTGTTAATGAAAGTGTCGCTCTTCAATCATGCATGGCTAGAAGAATATGAAGACCGGTCTCGTAGGGACAGCCTAGTATTTTACGAGATATTCGATTGTGTATCAGAGAGTTGGCTGCCTCTGAAGAACAACTCCGGGAAATAATTGACTAATGGTTTGATTTGCACTTAGCCGACGGCGCTATTTCTCGTGCTCACGGATTAGGTGTATTCGTCCAGGAGAAGCAACGCCCTGTTTGTAGTACGTTTTTTTGTTGATTAAAACTAAAGACGCAGAAACATTCTGAACAGCACCTATCTTGTAACACAAACGTTGTATGCTCGCTGCCTGAGTTATTTCGGAAGAGATATATTGGCCAAACAGGCAGGTGCATCAACACCAGGCTTCAAGAACACAAAAATAACGTTAGTATAGTATTGCTATTTCCGGGCACAAGAATTGCACAAAATGTAAAAGTGTGAACAGCAATCCTGAAAAAAAGTGTATACCACAATTCAACCGTTGCACAATTATAGGCAGAGGACGGGATATGTCCAGGGAAATTAACGAGGCACTTGAAATCCATCGTGCAAATAACGAATGTGTAAGCACACCTTCCTTGTGTTTGTCTCAAAAAGAGCTAGAATTTCTTAGATGTACGGGAATTGTCCAGGCTTTCACACGTGCTCTTTGCTGATTTTTAATAGCCTTAAGCCTCAAATCTCATTCTGGTTTTCACCACCCTTTTTATCGCTTTTAAGCGCCGTTTTGGCTGATAGCCATTCTTTCATCGGTTTCATTTTATTTTTTGTTCCTGCCCTTAATTTACACCCTATGTTTATCGTTTTGAGCCTTTTGAGCTTTTATCTGTTTATTTTGGACGATACTACACTGATTCCGGTGCTCACGCTTTGGCTCCCCCCTCCCCCCCCCTCCCCCTCCTCCCCAAATGCTTGCTTATACGTGCGCTTAGAACAGACCAGCCAACATCGTCTATACGGCGGATCTCTACCATCAGAGAAGTAGGCTAAAATGTGCTCTTCGCAAGTAATAACCCTGCCAAAAAGACAGGTCGAAAATGAATCCACCCTGAGGATTGACTGCGGATCCATACCAAGCCCCTGATAGAAATGATAGCTGCGATAAAGGAAAATATTTGCTTACAGACGCATAGAAGCTCCCACCGACGAGTCTAGGGTACCCTCTCGGGATACTATGGCTATACACCACTCGGTATGCTTGGCTCCGTTGTTGAGGCGTCGCTGAACGCAATCATATCTCTATTATATTGCAACACAATGGGTTGACCACAAGACAACGTTATGCACCGACTGTTTACTACAGCGCTAGTCAATGCGAAAGTTCCCCTCACCATTTCTCCGATCCGAAACAAACTATCCCCAAGGAAGTACAGGGAGTAGGCATGGCAGAGCGGCGCGCCATCCGCAGCTTTCGCAGGCGGAACACTGAGGTAAGACGGCAGTATCCGGTGTTGCGTGCGGTGTGAACTTCTTTACTTTCACGTTGCGCCTGAAGCAGAGCGCGTTTTGACATGCCATATGAGAGCTCAAAGACCGGATAGGGTTTCAGTACGCTGTTGCTTCACCTTAGGGCAGTACTCGAAGATTACGAAAAACTGCACTGTACGCAACTCTATGCATTGCCTATTATCTGCGTTGTTTTTATAGTGTGATTTCCGCGCAGATTCTATGTTGATGAAGTGGGCCCAGTAGTCCATTTGTTGCACTCGGGCACTGACACGCACCTTCTGTCGAAAGACCACGTTATATCCTCGGTCAGTGACGCATACCGTGGTCATCAAGTTCGGTTTGTGATGACTTAGTTACCGGCGTAATCTTGTTCGGTTCCGTCGTGTGAGCGGCTGCAACAGCGGTTACTATAAGCGCAGCCATGCATGAGCGAATTTCAGTTGTATTGCAGTGGCCTGCATCCGAAACCATGTGATGAATGCGAACGCAGTATTTACAGAAACCACAGCCGAAGAAGGAAGCTCGAAAGAGCACCTACAGTACGCGAAGCGTGAAAAAGTAACAACGACGAACACACAGAATCGTTCGCACTGGATTCGTCACTATTATTACTTCCGCACAGCTCACCTGACGAGACAAAACGCGAAGCAGACCCACACACAGCAAGCGGCATGTGGAACAGGAACCATGTAGCCAAGACGAACTCACTGCACCAATAGCACAGGCAAGAAGGCTTTGTCGGCTGCTGAATGGCACGCGTTAACCTGCAGAGTCGCAACACAAAAAACAATACAAGCAAAATGATTGAAGCGTTGCAGCACCCTTTGGCGGCTGAGTTTAAGTGTATACTCCTTATACTAATGTCTATAATCTTTTTAGAGCGTCAGCTGTATTTTTCGCATTGCAACTCCTAAGGTCATTCGCTTGCGTATGTGACCCTGTGCCATGGCCCTGCACCACTGGAGCGGATACGCGGTAAGTGACGCCACTCATGTGGCACGCTGCGGTTCTTTCTGGGGCTCTCCGTCTTCACGCCATGTTTCTAGGCGAGGAGGGTGTAGGGGGGGGGGGAGTTAACGACTGCGTCATTGGTGTTTGCCTGGCGCAGTCTTGTCACAGATAGGTGAGGGCCGGTCAGAGTACATGAACGCTTCTGCTCAGGCATCAGGCCTACGTGTTACTGCGCTTAACAAAGCTTACGCTCGGTATAACGAGGTTTAACAGGGATAAACATTAGCTTTTTTTTTTACCTTCATGATACGCATCTTTGCTGTAGATTACGGATTGACAATCCCTAGAGCGTTTAGTTTATAATTCTGGGTGTTTTAATATTAGGAATGTTTAGGTTTGTTGACAGTTTGAAATAAATATTTTATGCGTGGATAAAAATTAACTATTGCTGATTTACACTGCATTAACGTTGAAGTGATGTGCTTGGGGTTGCGTATGATATCTACGTCAGGAAATGTTTGTTTCGAACGGAAATTATAAAGAAACACCTGAAATGAATACCCAGCTGAACTGTAGCAATATGTTGTAGCCTTGTTCTAGACCTAGAGCCTGCGCAGAAAGGAGCAAGAGAAATGAGCATAGATGGAGGAATGCACGTTAGTTGCACCAAGAGCTTTCTCGTATCGCGTTTCTGCCATCAGTGTGCTTTGAGATATCATGTGTGCGGGAAATTGTTGACCTTAGGTCACTTTATCTGTAGACGTTCCTGTTGGTTAATATCTTCCCCTGGTGCGCTTCACTGGCAGAGCGCACCAGTCTTCACTGGTGCGCTCTAAAGACTGGTGCGCTCTATTCGCTTTTTGCCACTGAAGTCACGTGTGTTCTGTTTTCTCTGTTGCTAGCGCCCTATGTCGCGCGTTTTCGGAAGGTGTATATCCTTATGCATATGCTAATTTTTCGCGGAAAGAACCAACACTAATTCCCACTGTTTACACGCTTTCCTAATGCATTCAACTAGGAAATCAACAAAAGAAAATAGGTTGAAGAGAAACAATGACAACCACCTCTGAAAGTGTAATAAAAATGGCAAGGTCTGACAATCTATATTTCTTTCTGGTTTCAATAATTTGCGTGCAGGCCGTTACAGACGGTGCCTGTACACAGCTCATTAAAGCGACATGTTCACACGTTTGGAGGTCGGCGGGCCCCGGCGCCAGAGGTGATAGCGTCGGACCGACACGGGGAACTGAAGCGCGAAGGTTCGAAATTGAGTACAGGGAACATAAAAATGTAAATCACCGAGCGCATTGTTCGGACGCTGCCCATTTTAATTACGCCTTCCTTCTTTTCTAAAAGGAGCGGAGGGCCCTCCCTCCCTACGGGAGCGCTTTTTGTCTCCTTTTCTGTATTGTCCTCGCTTCGCTCTGTTTAGCTTTTTGTTGCGTCGCATAAATAAGATGATTTACAATGTCCCGTGCTGCTCTTTCTTTGGGTCCGGCGCCCATTTTCCTGTCGCCGACTGTGCGCCCAATAATCAGCACGCACAGTGTGAAACTTTCCGTTTTTGGCGCTCTCCCCGCTACCCGTGCGATGCATTTTCTTCTCGACAAAAGGGTCGCGTTCGAGCTTCTTCCGTTATTTAGTTCAAACTCTCCCGTTCTGCTTTTTTGGCTCCTGCTACGGGCCCTTTTTGGAGGATCGGTCTGAAAGCGCGGGGTGCGTACGCGTCATTTCCATTTGAAAGTGAACCACAGCGGTCTCGCTTTTCAAAAAAAGGCACACTCCGGCAGCGAACCAATCGCATTCGAGTGCGCTTCACTCTTCGCTTTGTCGAAAGAAGAGAAGGTACAAAGACACCACATGAGGTCTCCCTGGTCTCCATCCATCGGTTGCTTTTTCATTTCACCGCCTTGTCCAGACAGCCCGATATCGAGTCCGTGTCGAGCGTAGGATTGGTCGACCCGTTACTATCATACGCGAATAGAACATGAGTGAGCTGCAAAAGCACGGACCGTTTTGCGATCAGTTAGAGTGTCATTAGCATAGGGCAATATCATTTCGATAGCGCCTCATCCGCATATGAAAAAGGCCGGACCAAAGGGTCTTTTTCGTTTTCAAGAAAAGATACCAGCTTTTATGTCCAAGCCGCGATTCAAGTCCATTCGGTCTCATTTCGTCTTCCCCTCATTTGCCTAATGATATTTCTTAAAATGCGTAATTTATTGGGAGAATGTTTGCGAGGAATCACTTCAAGTGTCTCAAAAGTGTGAAATCTGCCTTGTCTTCACAATTCCTCCGAATGAAAAATATGCTAATAAGAATGTCCGGACACAATAGAATGAAATAATGAAAATTTTCATCGCTAGTATTTATTTTGACTATGTGAATGACTCTGGCACAATTATCTGTTGAAAACTGCGAAGATGCCGTAGAGTACGAAAAGTATTCGTGGCTATGCAAATTACCCTTATGATGAATTTCATATTAAGAATTTAAATAGCTTGCGTCAACAAAGCAGACATATATGTTTAAGTAACGTCGTTTATGCGACCAGTACGTGTTAAGAACGTTTTTTCTTTTTACATGAGTTCAGCACCCGTAAAAATATTTATTTTCAACAAAAGGTTTATTGGTATCTGTCCCTCTTATCGTTTTCGTATTTTGCCATAATCAATTCTTTTACTCAATATATATGCGAAATCAGTGGAACCTTTAATACTTAGTAATACAATAGAATGCACACACAGCAAAATAATTACCACATATTCACCTAATCGTTTTAATGCGCGTTCACGCACTCTCCCTAGTATGGGTTGACAGATTATGCTCCTGCTCGCAAGTACTTAATATATACTTATTCAGGTTTCAAGAAATGTATAAAAAACGTTCCAGGTTGCGCATGATTGCCCGTGAAAAATAAAAACTGATGCACGCACAATTCGTTGCACGCAAGCAAAATATGCTGAAAAAGAGATCACTCAGTGAAACGTTATTTTGCGCTTTAATGGGGATCTGGAAACGAAACCTGAAACTACGCAATAGATAGCAGATGAGAAAAAGATGAAAACAGATTTATTAACAGCCTTAATTGAGACGATTAGCATATTGATTGCTGGCCGGACCACGGTCGGCTGTAGTTCCTTTTTAGTTTCGCCAACGAAGTATCGTAGTTAGTAGTTAGAGTTGGGTTTTGATAATGGTGGGGGATTAAAGCTATGTGACAAGAGAAAAGACAGTCTTTTCATTCGTATGGGGAACGGCAGATAAGACAGTATTTAGTCACTGCATTGAATAAATTCTGATTCTGATAGAGAAGTCCAAAGCCCCTGGAGTTAAGAGCAAGTTTATTTTAATGGAAGACGCAAACGTGTCGCGTCGTAAGAGAAGAATGGGCGAAATATGATGCGTTCGCATGTGTGCAGTGCAGTTCGATGGCCGCCATGATGATCACCCCGTCACCAAACGTCAATTAATAGAATAATGCTCTCAGATCGGTTATACTGGTCGTTGGATGGCACACGCATACAATCATCATCCACCACTAGACAGAGCCGCAGTCTCCTGCACTGATGTCTTGCACGCAGTCGCTAGTGGATCTGGGGTTGTGATCCTCTCACTGTCCCTTGAGGGCAATTCTCAGAACCTGCGGACATCCTTCTGTTTTAACTATTCAGCATTGTCGGTAGTATGTCCTATAATCTCTTTCTATGTTACTTCCCTGGCCTACATGTTTTGGTATAGCTCGCAGGAGGTCCTTAGGGGTTTGAGCAGTAGAGCGGTTCCGTTAAAGCTCCGAGTGGTCCTGCACGTAACTGCAGCCAAACCCTGCACCTTTCACTAGATTACCGGCCATGCGGTAATGAGGACGCACATTAGCTTGCTCACGAAATTTTTTATGGTGAAAGGGAGGATCTCGATTACGTATCAAACAAGAGATAATGACACGCGAGCTAAGATTAGAAGAAAGAAGAAAAAAGGGAAAGACAAGGAAAAGAGGAAGAAACCAGAATATGAACCGAAAATAAAACCAAGGATAACAAGAAAGCGAGGAAAAAGCTCCTGTTATTGTATGTTTGCGAGCGCCCCATATATACCTTAACTGAGCGCTCAAATCGGTGACGGTTGTTCTCTGGCCAAGTGAAAATAAAATTATGTGGCACATTCGCTATGCTATATTTACAAATCGCAGAAAGCCTGACCTCCACAAAGGATGCGCTGTTTATGCAGGCAGGCGACCCGGCCTCTGTGCTCCAAATCTGGCCTCTTTCCGGAGATGCAACAAGAAATCTCACTTAATTTCACTGACCGCCTTGCCGCGTTCCTCGATATAGGTGGATTCCATAACTGTGGTAAAATCTGCGTGAAACTTTAGGGAAATTCCAGCGTCATTATCTATGTTTGTCAGTAATCAACAAATTAACAACAGCCAAAGCCACGGTGCGGTACAAGCATCATCTTAAACCCCGAGCAACGTGCATTCAAAATATTGATAATATAAAAGAGGGGAGGAAACAGGCGAGCGAAGCTAAGGTAAGTAAAGGGCGACCTAGTCTTCTCAATTTTAGCATACAGGCAACATAAATTACTTAGAAAATAGAAGATTGAACAGCCACCTCGGTAGCTTAGTTGCAAGGACAGGGTACGCAAAATAGGATGGCAAAAGATTCGGATCTCAACCAGCAGCGTATTCTTGGGGATATCACTTGGGGATATTAAAATTAATAGCACTACTGTTTGATGGGTGCGAGATAAGCGGCGACACTTAGGGCGAAAGCCCTACTTTCTCGCCAGTTATCACTCGCGGTAATGCTTATAACATCTCCTGAGCAATAGCAATAAAATATAATAAAAATTTAATAGAAATATAATAAAAAATAAAATAAGGCTGACCGCCGAAGAATTGACGCGTTTGAATTGTGGTGCTGGCGAAGACTCTTGAGAGTTCCTTGGACTGCCAGAAGATCAAATCAGTCGATATTGTCGACCATAAACCCTGACTGCTCATTGGAGGGTGAAATTCTAAAGTTAAAGCTCAGATACTTTGGTCATCTGATGAGAAGAGAGGAGTCGCTGGAGAAAGATTTGATGTTGGGAAAGGTTGAGGGTCGCCGGAGAAGGGGTAGGCAGCGAACGCGATGGTTAGATGGCATCATCGAGGCGCTGCAGATGAAGTTATGTGATGTTAGGAAGATAGTGAGAGACCGGAAAGCGTGGCGTGACATGGTCTATAGGGTGGGTCACGAAGAGTCGGACACGACTGAACGACTGAACTGACTGAGCAATAAAATATACTCTGTTCTCACCATGGTTTCCCCGACTGTCGGCTCCTATAATTTGCATGTTAAACGTACCCGTCATTCTCTGCAAGTGTCGCTCAACACCTTAACGGGGGCCTTCTTTCTGACTTTCTTGATGTCATGGGCAGCATAAGAGCAGTCTCGCACAGCTTCTTCCCTCACCGTTCACTTATGTTTAACATGACAGTCGTAAATATTACACGTAATACTGCAAATTACTCAAGGTAGCTGGGAATGCAATTAAAAGGGGCAGTTAAGAATACCGCTCAACGTCGTAAGTAAAAATATTGTTACAGGGCGGCAAGCCGATGAAGATAGGAGACAGAACATGACCGATGGCGATGGTAGATGTCGCTTAATGAAAGATAGCGGACCTAGCGCGAGCGTGCCTGCTCATGTCAGGGCCCGCTTCATCTTTCCAGAAGTTTTTCCAGAAGACAGGGGAATGGAATGTGAAGAATATAAAAATGGAAAACAATTTCATTATTTTGTATTAGGAACAGAATATATTCTTCTGTCTTGCATGCGGCGACAAAATACTTTGTTAGGCAGGATGCTGCGTAAAAAGACACTGCAGCAGCATACATTCAAGAAAAGAGGTAAGAAATCCAGGAACGTGGCCATAGACAGCCGTGAATACTAGTCTTGCAAGTGCCGCCCACCAAACTTCACGCGGACGAGCGCAAAACAAAACAAAAAGAAAAGAAAGAAAGTAAGAAAGAACGAACCAGGTCAGTCGTGAAATTATTGTGGCAGCCATCATGGACTACATAATAGCAGGCTTTTCAAGCTCGCCATCAAAAACATTTAAACAAAAGCTGTATTTTCTGGCTGGAACAATATCATTTATTCGTTTCAAAAGTTGGGCCAGACTTCTTTTCCACTTTTAATTGCATTCCAAGCCATTTGTAACCCTTTTCATGATTTTTTTTTGTTTCAATCGCAATTTTAGCCTTGCGGTTGGTTATTGGCGCACATATATAATTCTATTATGTCTTTGGCAGAGCCTCATGAATTCTTGGTCATTTACACTCCTTTCATATGGTTTAATCAGCGCTTAACGTTTTTTTTTTCATGTTACATGTCGGCTCAACTATGCCACATTTGTACTCCTTTTACGCCTCGCTTTCGGCTTTTCGCTCATTTAGGCCGTGTTAATCGTTGTGATTTTTGGTCTTTTTTCCCCCGCAATTTTCTTGCTAATCATTTTCCATAACAACAGCGCACTTGACAACACAAACGAGTACAGGACAGGACACAGCTCTAGCACGACTAATCGTTTGTGTTGTCAAGTTTGCTGTTATTATGGCTGTCCGAAACCACCTCGCCATACCTATTGTTTTGTGGAATTCATTTTAGTTTTGTTGGGGATTTTGTATTCCGAGCTGTATGTATGACGAGTGCTGTATGTATGACGATTTGCTGATATGGAATTTCCCGCCTCGTATCTGTGGCTGTCTACAAAATATAAATTGCAGATCAAACACGTCAGTAAAGTTTAAAGTTTAGCGCAGTTTTGTGGTCGTTCCTGTTCTCGGTTTGTCTGCAAGTGATGTGGTCCTCTGATGAGTGGAAAACACCAACTTGCCCTCAAAAGTACCCTGCCCAGAATTATATCTATCTTGTATTCATTAAGAAATAGAAGTAACCAATTACAACTACAAATCCTCAAATGGAAGAAATTGTAGCATATTACAATGATCCTTTAAAGACTCTGACAGGTAACTGAGAAAACAGAAAACGTTTTGATTACATACATTACTCCCTCCCAGAATTTATTGTCATATTACAAATTTCATTGATACTTGACAGCCACTGGCTTGAAGGACTAATTCTGTCTTCCTCGTCCCTTCTCTCTACATCCTTTTAATCCTCTCCTCCTCTTCCTTAGTGTCGGGCAGCCAACGTCTAAGATATGAGTGACAGTTTGCTATGTGCCACCTTTGCGATAAAATACAACTTAAAATACTAATTTGTCGCAAAGGTGATGCCCAAGAAAGCGTATGCTTGTGACGTTAGCAGTACAAAACGTATGATCTACAATTCAGCACATGGTTTCCTGCTGACAACAAACTAAGTTTTTAGATCGGAAACTTGTGCTAATGGTCGACCATATATATTGAATGTACTCTTCGTTCTCACAGAGGAGTCTTCTGCCCTTACAGTCTGCCCATACAAAGATAATTAAACATGCGGTAGCAAAGTTTGGCAAGAAAATCGCTCTGTACCCGTTATGCGTACATAAAACCCGGGCCAGCTTTGAGACTCAGTTCACTATGCTTGCCACTGCAAAGAACCCGACGAAGATGCTGTCAAGCGTAGCAGAGTGGATACTAGCCGAAAGCAGAATTGAGAACGCTGAAGCCAGACTAAACAATAAGAAAATGGCGTCTACATCGTATGTTCACAAAGCCTCGCACAATTTGCAAAAGATTGTGAGCAAAACCGACCTGAAGCTCATATTTTCCAATGGGAATACAGACGTTAGGAGGGCTGTGCAAGAGAGCGAATCTACAAGTTATGAAGATGGCGGTTCATAGCAAACACCGAAATAATTTTGTCAGATGTCGTTGCGGTGTTGCCTATAAGATTATTGTGTCATGCAGTCGGTTCTACAGCGAGGACACCTGACGGTGCGTCAGTCAGCGTGTACGCGAACTCGTAAAGAAGTAGAAAAACAATAGCGCCGAAATATCATAGCCATTCATTCTCCCGATCGCAAAACCTGGGAGGCGTTTTTGAATGAGACCACAACCACCTCCAAATATAAAAATCAAACTTCAAGCCTGCCTTAAGGGGCTTGCTCTATGCACCAATTTAGTGGCGTGTATTTCAGCCAACCGTATGTGGCTCACTTCACACAGGAGCTTAACTTTTTTACCCGGTGACGGTTTTGCTTAGCTCCCTGTGTTTGTGACGATTATGATTGCGCCGCAATATTTTTACCCCTTGTGCTTTATGCTTGGCCTTCTGCTTTATATTGATGGCATTTTAGAAATAAATATTTTAGGTTTCTTCTTTTCAGTGTATGTGTCTGTCTCTCCTTCTCTTCCGTCCCGCTAGCATTGTTTTGTCGTTCCGTTCCACATGAAGCAGCCAGCCCAACTCGACAATTTTCTTGGATATTTTCAACGGGAAAATCAATTTGCCTATTTTTGTCAAGCTGGAAGGAGCAAACATTTTAATCTGATTCCTCGATGCATCTATGCTTCTTGTCGTTAGTATCTACATATGTATACAGAGGGAACATACCAGATTACGGGAAAGTACTATTGTGTGTCTAAACTACAGCAATTTTGATGCCATTTCGGACGCAAGGTGTAAAAGAGGCACAAATGAAAATACTGAAACACAGCTACAGAAGCTACAAACACCATCAAAAGGGATTCACAAAGAAGTTATTAGCTGATTTTAGGAAATCTTACATAATACAGTAAGCCCATGATCCAAGTAAGAAAATCTCAATCAAGAAATCTCACTAACAATGGTTATTGAGCAGAAAGACGCGACTGTTCAGTGTTCTTCGCAGCTTGTTTACAAAACGTATTCAGAGGTGTGCATTGAGAACAGTTGATGATAATGTATTTTGGAGGAACCGCCGCTGTGGCTTACTGTTTAGGGCACCAGACTGCTGAACCCAAAGAGGACAGTTGGATTGCCCTGTGGGGGCCGCTTTTCGATGGAGCTAAAAGCAATGTACCACTCAAATTCGATGTGCATGCAGGTCAAGATCCCCATCCGGTAGAAAGTTCTGTGGCCAGCGTCTACGGTTTTTTCTTAAAGGCCTTAGCCGCTTTGGACGTTAAATGCTATGAACCAAACCAGACCAGTATATAATTGAGAATACGTTGCTATTTTGCGATCTACTGACGGCAATGTATTGATAACTATCCCTAACGAAGAGTTGCAAACCATGATCAGTGACGTAGTCAGACTATTAATGCAGACCGACGAGTCTAAAATTGATTTCCAGTAATGTGGACTGCACTTCAGCTATCGCAGAAGGAAAGAGCAGATTATGACATGTAAGACTTACAAGGAACAAATGGTTAGGGCATGCGTTGACTGTAAATCCGGACTAAAAGAATAAAGCAACCAGAAGAATAAGAATGTGGTAGAGCGCATTTAGCAGCTTTTCTTGGTTTGTGAATTTCATTTTTATAGTATCCCTCAAGAGAAATGTGCACAAAGGCTGCATCATAGCAGTATTAGCACATAGTGAAGAAATGAGGAGGATAGCGGAACGAATCTATTTAAACTAAGACAAATGCGGCTTTGTGTAGAAAGAAAAATGGCAAGCGTTACGTTAAAATGCAAGGAGCGAGCAGAATGGCTTAGGGAACAAAGGCGGGCTAATGACATCCGAATCAAAGTAAAGAAGAAATAGTTGTAAGACATACAGACATCCACCTAGCATGATATTCTGCCCGCTCAGGACAGCAATTTTATGTCTGCTTAGCTAAAAACATTCTGCTGTTTATTGTTTTGTTAGTCTTTGAATTTACCTACATATTTGTTTCCTAAAAAGAATTACATCGATGCCATGCAGTCAGCATTTTTGTCCTTGTGAGTAGAGAGTAATAGATGGCTGACAAAGATTCCTCCATCTGGCAGTACCGCTAGCCGCAAGATGGCTTTACGAAATGTGAGCTGGCCTCAATTTGCTACCGATGATTCTTGTAGATAACAAGAAGTTCGCTATCCTTTCGTCGCTAATTACTGCGACAGGTACCGAGAGCTGCTCAGATGCACCATCCATGTGCTGCAAGAATATTTTCCTCCACGCCGGTGAAAATCTACAATTAAGGCAGCAAAGCTTTTGAAGATCATAAACTGTTTGTTTTTCATAGGTCGCAATGTTTGCATTGCAAACGGCAGCGCACCATGTACGCCGGTAATGTATGGCCGTGATTCGTATTCAGCATACGAGCAATGTCCTGTTCTCAGAGCACAACAGCTACACGAGATATTCAGAAGCGAAAAGAATGCCGTGTGCGATGCGGGACAAAGGATAATTAAACTGTGGCGAAAATAGCCGATGATTGGAATGAACAGAAAAATAAAACGTTTGCCACTAACAGAAAGATTACACTAATCAAAACGGTAGCCTTATCCAGAAGGTAAACATCACATATTCTGCTCTCAAAATGCAAGGGCACGAGTCAAGAATCCCAGGGTAATGATGTGCATTTCCATTCGCGGCTGTGTAATGTTACTCATGTTCACACTTTCATTTTTACCTTGCTGAAAGTTCTGCTTAACGAACGTGACTATGAAGCTCTGAGCCCCATCGACAATGGCCAGCCTATCTTATTCAGGAAGAAGTAATCTAAATATTAAGCGTTGCCCTTTAAGCTGGTAATTTGTGTAGAGCAGCTTATAAGCCCGCTGGGCCTCCGAGCACTGCTTCCAGAGGTTTTTTCGTGAAAAGAACAAGTGCGAAAAAGCAGAGCAGAGTAGATTAGCAGCCAAGGCCCTTTATTTTCTACTGGAATCCTCCAGCATTAAGGCGTCTAGAACACGGCACCGTCACTTCATTATGCAAAGACACGGCTCTTCTAGAAATGTACGCAGCCTGCTGGAATAATTAAAACTTCCAAGGTGGCCTCCTGCAAGGTGCCGTCGCTGGTAGTTTGGCAGCACCAGAGAATGGGGACCGATTAGCTTAGAGATATCCTTTTGTTAATTATTTCGTCAAATGCCGGAAATTTGATTCTTGTCTTATTCGGGGAAAGTTTTTCGCCTGCAAAACAACGCTTCTATTAGAAAGGAAGAAAAGTAAGGTAAGGTTCAGGTAGCTTTCGTTGAACCTGATCATCATTGCAGCGGGATATTTCAGACATGCTTTATGACACGAATGTCGACAAATGTACAGTATAATTTATTCAAAACAGTGCTGCCAGCCCTAGGAAGCTCGCTCCTTCAGAAATGAACAAAAATTTCAAAAGGACGTGTGTTTGGAAATTAATAAACACACTTATCATATTCGAATTTCGCTTGGAAAGTCTTTATACATGCAGTGGATATGACGTGAGGATCCCGTGGTGTTTGAGAGAAGCATTATCGAAGAGTTATATATGCTGAAAAAAGAAGAGGCGATTCAAACCGTTATAACGTGAACCAATTATTATCGGGCAGAAACTCCGACAGTTTGATAGCACAGGGAAATGCTTGGCAAACACTTGCAACATTTTATGACTTATTCGAACAGGGGAGCTCATACTACTCCAGTGGTACCTTCGGACTGAATATAATGTGGTTACCTTAAATGGCTGCTGGAAGTAGTGTTCGTTAAATCTGGCGATGGTGGCTGGGATATTGCGCAATTAGAAGTGTAGCAACACCAAGCATCCGAAACATTTCAAGAGGGAGAGGGAATTAAAGAAACAAAACATAAAGGCAGGGAGGTTAACCAGGAAATGTCCAGTAGCCCCATGTGGAAAGGGGAGCAAAGCGAAAAAAAGAAAGAAAGAGCGGCAAAAAATTAGATTTTTACATGTCCATAGTCCGCCGAAGTTACTGCGGGGAATTAATAAATAAATTAAAAAAAAGGTTGCCCATTCCGGAGCGCCAAACACACAACGGTCTACCAAGTTAAATAGACAGATGGCGCACATATAAATTTCATAAAATGAGCATAAATTATAAAAATGACTAAGGACCTTGAAACGGCCACCGCCATCGTGCTCGCTACCTTGTGGCCGCTTTGTGGCAGATTGGACGTCTTCAAAGACTGGCGTAGAAAACGCTGTATGGTCGCCTGTGGGGCCATGCCGACGCATTTGAAGTTGAAGTGATATACTCACTTTCATACTTGAACTAACTAAAGGCTGCCGAACTAAAGATTCTCTTTTGCACACGACAGTGTTCAGGGCACCACACAACTTGCCGCCAAGGAAACAATGCTCTATATATTGAACACGAATTACGCGGTTCTTGTGCTGCCAGAAATACAGATTGAATCTATAATACAATAACAAACACTCAAAAAGTATCCATAAAATTTCCGGCAGTCCTAACACCCAAGGCAAACACCTTCCAAAAGCTCCCTGTACATAGCCAAAAAGAAAACGACACTTCAGTATGTATGTATGTATGTATGTATGTATGTATGTATGTATGTATGTATGTATGTATGTATGTATGTATGTATGTATGTATGTATGTATGTATGTATGTATGTATGTATGTATGTATGTATGTATGTATGTATGTATGTATGTATGTATGTATGTATGTATGTATGTATGTATGTATGTATGTATGTATGTATGTATGTATGTATGTATGTATGTATGTATGTATGTATGTATGTATGTATGTATGTATGTATGTATGTATGTATGTATGTATGTATGTATGTATGTATGTATGTATGTATGTATGTATGTATGTATGTATGTATGTATGTATGTATGTATGTATGTATGTATGTATGTATGTATGTATGTATGTATGTATGTATGTATGTATGTATGTATGTATGTATGTATGTATAACTTTATTGAGGTACCCGCAAATTACGGTTTAAGTCGTCATGACGCTGGCCAAGCGTCGAACCGGGGTTATGCCCTACTCTGAATTACCTCATTTTGGCCCGTTTGTGGTGGGCCGCGAAGCTAGTGCTTTTCGAGCGCACCCCGGGCCTGCTGGACGGCCCTTAGTTGAATGTCCTTGTCTGTGCTTTGTACAGCACTTTGAAGTTCGGGCGGGTATGTATTGGATATAGCTTAGGTTGGGAACCTGGCACAGTCACACATGATGTGCCATTGGTCCGCCGGACCCACTTGACATACACTGCACATATCACTCGTGTAGATGTCTGGGTGGAGGACGTGTAGCACTGCCGGGGCGAGGGGTGACTCGGTTTGTGTTTGCCTTAGGATGACCGCCTCCTCCCGAGTAAGTGCCGGGTGAGGCGGCGGCATTGTCCTTCGAGCTAGGCGGTAACACTTAGTCACTTCCTCGTAACTGGTCATTCGCTCCTTTGTTTCGAACCATCACTCGGAACGGTCACTCTCGAGGGCACGAAGGTAAGCGCTCGCGCCGTTGAATAGGCCATCTCGTTGTGATTCAGTGAGGATACACACTCTGCCGCGTGCGCCGGGAACCACTTGATGCGAATAGTGTTGTCGCGGTCTTGGAGCTGGAGCTTACCGATGATGGCGGCCGCCGACGCGCACACTCACCCCTTGGCAAAGTTGCGCACAGAGCGATTGCCAACCTCCTCGGCGTCTGTGGCGTCCGTGCACCGCACGCTATCTGCCGTTGTCTTGATGGCCGTAGTCGCCGCCACGGCCCCTGTCACAAATCCTCCTCGCTTGTATTCCGCTGCGTCTCCGTACCGATCATGCGGGTCCTGGGCGTGTTGTTCGACGATGATTTTGGCCCGCGCCTGACGCAGTTATTGGTTGTAATCGGGATGCACTTTCTTCGGGATGGGGTTCACGTGGATGTGGGCCCACGCCTCAAAGATGATCTCGCACGATTGCTGACTTGGAGCTCGGGGATTGTAACCTAGGGACGTCAGTATACTGCGGCCTGTCTTGGTTGTAGAGAGGCGCTCCATTTCAGTGAGCTGCGCCTAAGCTATTACTTGTAAGGTAATATCAACACCGAGCTGCAGGAGCCGAGCCGAACTCGTGGTCCCCATTAATCATAGGACCGTCCTGTAAACCCGCCATATCTGCGTCTTTATCTTTGTCCTGTCAGTGACCTGCCAGTTGAGGTAGGCCGCAACGTGGACGATGTGACTGATCACGAACGACTGGACGAGGCGCAGAAGGCTGTCTTCACGCATGCCTGCCTGTCGTGTCGAGACTCGGTGTATGAGCCGAGTCGGATAGCGTCCATTGTCTTGGTGGTAATCTTGTTGATGGTCTCGTCATTGCGGCCATTGTTGTGCCGGTGGGGTTATCACACAGTAGCCCACCGTCAACGGAGGTGTGCCAAGGAGTTGGTTGCGTAGCGCTCGTCACCCGTTTCGTGAACGAGGGCTGTCAGCTCCCTGGGCGGTAGCGATGAATCCGAATCGGCGCTGGTGAGAGTAGGAAAAGGCTTTATACACTATTTACAGGCATTTACACAACGCGATCGGCTCTGGGGCCGAAAGCTAACATAGCTATACGCGACTGTTCTCGCGCAGCGACGGCCGGGGACATTCCACCGCGTCCGCTCTCTCGGCGGGCGAACTGCTACCAATGGACGCCAGTGACGAACTCAACTCACACTCGAAGTCTCGAACGGAAGCACTTGAACTTCGTAAACTGGAAAACCGCTGACGCTCAAATCGTCCAATCCGACGGCAGCACTTTCGCAGGGCAAATATGAGAGCTTGCTGCGCCGTTGCTTCAAATATGCCGCGGGCCGAGAAGGGTTCCACTGCCAGGGCCATGGCGCCGAGCTGTCTAGATGCTCAGCTCATGTTCAAACACGTCGCTTCTCTTTCCTTGGCACGGCTCGCCTCCAGTACACCGGTGATTTCCAGAGCAGTATCCGGATTTTGTAAAGGAGGCGTTCACCGCAGATGTTCGGCATCCGGCTGAATTTCTGGGCACAACACCGTTCTTGTTAGGCACAACACCGTTCTTGTTTAGCAGCAGGCCCGGGACCCTGATCTTGGGAACTTCGGGGATGCGTTGCCCCAATGAAGTCACGATCTCTATGTGATCGCACTCCCGAGGGGGAATGCGTTTCCTTCCCAGTCAGAGTTGTGTGAGGACGACGAGCCCGGATTTGGCCTGCGAGCACACTAGGCCTGTGCCGCAAGGTGCTGCTCGATGGCAGTAACAGCCTCTTGGAGCTGCTGCTCAATGCTGGCGTCGGTGCCACCTGCCGCCCACAGGGTAGTGTCGTCGGCGTAGATCGTATGCCGGACGCCGGTCCCCTCTACTGCCCTCGCTACCCCGATCATAACGAGGTTAAAGAGCAACGACCAGATGACCGAACCTTGCTGGGGACCCGTGCTGTCAAACTTGTGTTCGAGGAGCTTAAGGTCTACGGCGTGTAGTTCCACCGTGCGGTTGGTCAAGAGGTCTTGGATTTAATTGTAGCTCGCTACCCCCCTGTTGAGTCTTGCTACTTGTGCTCACATGGCTGAGTGTTTGACTTCGTCGAATGTGCTTTGTAAATCAAGCCCCAGAATTACTTTGCTGTCTTGTGCCTTGTCGATTATTTCTTGTTTGAGTTGTTGCAAGGTGTCTTGTGTGCTGAGTCTGTACCGGAAGCCGATCATCGTATTCGGATATAGGCCTTCCTTCTCCAGGAACTCCTGCTACTGGTTGGCAACCACGTGCTCCAGCACCTTGCCCACGCAAGAAGTGAGCGAGATGGGACGCAAGTTGCCGATGTCCGATGGCTTGCTCGGTTTCGGGATTAGGATTGTTCTTGCCGTTTTCCACTGTAGGGGGAGCTTGCCCGAACGCCAGCATTCGTTGTAGTAGCGGGTTAGGGCCTCGATTGATGCATAGTCCCCTCGTTGCCCATTAATACGACTTCCGTCAACATGGACGATCGGAATAAAGGACAGTCTTTCTGGGGCCAAAGGTTAATTGCGATGCATTTACGCCTAGTTTATGCATAAATTTGCCGTCTGGGCAATGGACAGTGCAATATGCACGCAGGCCGTTGAAGCCCATGTATCTCTGTTCCGTTAATGAACTGGAAGAAAAATTGAAACTCGATACGGACATATTAGAACAATCTAGGAAAAAGTGAACACAAAAACACCGCAAAGACGTCTTGCAATCTCGATTTCTTTTATGACAAATGCACTGAACTTTAAACTATCTCAGAAATGTTACATAAAATGAAACAGAACTGGCACCAAACATACGTGTATTGATTAGAACCAACAGAGAAGGAATTTTCAGAATTCTTTCAGAATTGTAAAAATATTTTACCATGTCTTATTATATACTAGAAAAGAAAGTAGCAAACCTTGAACTGTCAGGATTTCACAAAGGAAAAAAGGAAGCATTGACTAGAATGTAGTTTAAAAATGCAGAAATATTTCGATTACTTATTTGAATATGCTTGATATCGAGGAAAATGAGATAAACTTTGAAGCGCAGACTTAGGTTCACACGAAAAAAAAAAGGCACTAGCAAGAGGAGGCACATATAAAAACAAGAGGTACATACAGAAATGCGACCAGAACAATTAGGTACATGTTTGATGCGAGCAAATAGGATATAAACCTCAAGCACTGCAAGGGAGTTTAACTCACTGGAATTTAAGAAAATGTATATCTGAACGTAAATATAAAGTACCAGGAAGAAGAAAACACAGGAAAGTGGGCCGACCTCATTCCCACATGACCGACTGCAAAAACAAAAGTTAGATACAGATTGAATCGCGCCTAAAATTTTCATTCGCACTACTCCGAATCGCTGCTACTGTTGTTTCCGGCGCTGCTCATCAAACCAGAGGCTTTAAGCTGTATGCTAGAGCCAATCAACATACCATTTGTAGTGTGTGTGTTTTGAACCTATTCGTGCACTTCACGTCCACGCAGCCGAATGTAGACCTCTTCCTCTCACATGCAGCTTTGAAGCCTGCAACACACATGGGAGTATTTTACTAAAACCATGAAAGATGCGATTTATGTCTTTAAGCTGCCAAACAGATGCACAAGCAGAAAACTCCAAGGATAAGAGATTTTTTGCTGCTTCGATTACGCTGGCTTCAAGCTTCAATGCAGTTATACTTCTTGATGAATACAAATAATATATATTTTTCAAATGTTTATAATATTTCTGGAAAAAGCAGTTTTCTTCCTTCTTGCTTTGCGTTCTGTCTTCAAAAGTTCTGGAAGTTTTACATCCCTCAAGGCTGAAAAGAGGAACTATAGGCTTTCATTCGCATATAGTACTGTTTTCTGGAACCGAGGTTAAGAGAATCCGGCTTACAGCAGCATGCAGCTCTGCGCTCTACAAATAAATATAGTAATCTGCCTTGCTCTTTATATTTTCACACGTGGAACGGCAGTTACGCGAGCTCACGGAAAACGAAGAGTAGCCGGACGCTGGTCCTCTCACAGTAGGGTTATCGAGAGCGGAATTTTCTCGAGACCTCTTTTTTTTCTTATTGCTGCTTCAGCTTTCGCTCTAAGCGGCGAGAAAAAGAAGGAAGTTATCGAAGACGGGCGCCAGCACCATTCGTAAATGTTAGGTAAATAAAATAAGAATAAGGATAACGTTGACTTCGAGTTAGTTCATAGAAAGCTTGCTCTTAATACAGCATTTAGGCTGAGCATTGAGATAAGCGAAGAATTGGAATTGCTGACGACTAAGCGTGATTAAGCCGTTTACGAACTTGGTGCGCTAATGCATGTAGTTTCGCTTCGGTTCCAATTTTGAGTACGTACGAGGCTCGATTTTATGAGTCAAGGAGGCTTCAGACAAAGATTGGAGACGTTGGCTAATGGCATTTCAGGGGACACCACAATAACTTTTGGGGTAGCTTAACGCACTCTAATAGTGCAGTTCGATGGTGGCGCGTTCTGCGTACATTGCATTCGGACGTAAAAGACCGCGTCATTCCAAAGATAGCGCGAGAGACTCGCAGTTAAGCATGCCTGATGTTCGACTGCGGCGATGGCGTAGTGACCTAATGCAGTGAGCAGCGAATAAAACCTCTTCGTATCGGCGCAAGATCAATACCTACTCGTGACCGGAAAGCTTCTCCCTTTACTTCAATGGCAAATTTTTAGATTGGGTAATTTAGTGCGAAAGCTCTAAAAAAAGCTGCCTGCGCCAGGATTTATGACGCGCCTCGTAGGTTCGCACGCAGGAGTCAAATGTCAATCACATCGGTCACAGGACACTGACGTTGCGAAACCTAAGAGCACTCGTGTTGTCCTAAAAAAATAGAGACATTGTGCACTTGGGCGCAAGTAACGCTTATGAAATCCATCGTCAGGCACCTCAGCGCACCCTGAGGGAGACACTTGCTTCATCGCTGCACAGCCTTTCGTCATCACGCAATTAAAGCGAAAATACGCAAAATACGACGACTGCCATTCTTCTGTTCTTCCACTAAGCTGGCCAAGCTCGGAACTGGTTCCCGACATTCCAGGGAGGAGGAACTTCGACGACTGCCTCGCCCGATGCAAGTGTCTATAAGGGCATTGTACGCATAATAGCGGCGGTGGTAAATGAATTCATGAGTCGCAAAAAGCCCCCTGAGGAACATCAAAAACGCGCCACATCCCACTGCTCTCCGACCGCGGCGGCTGCGTTTCGATGGAGGCGAAACGAAGTGGCGTCCGTGTGCTGTGCGATGTCAGCGCACGTTAAAGATCCCCAGGTGGTCGAAATTACTCCGTAGCCCTCCACTACGGCTCCTCTTTCTCTCTTTCCACTTTCATTCCCACCTCCCTCCCTTCCCTTACGGCGTGGTTCGGGTGTCCACAGAGCAAGTGTGACAGTTACTGCGCCTTTCCCTTCCTGTGAACCAATTTAACTTATTTAACTTAACTGCTCTCATTTGTACAGCCACTATTTGGCGTCAAGCATCAAGCTGAAAGACCTAAATGTTCGTCACGACTACTTCTGAGAATTTTTGTTATGGTAATGAATGTGATAATGAGTCGTGACGATCATGGTGGATTTTATTGGCTAGATCCAGTCGCAAAAAAACTGCAGAAACTTTTCTGTCATGATAGAATATCTGTGCGGTTTTTACAGGAAACGTGTTGTGACAAGACACATTTCTGTACTAACATCAGAAGGTTCTATAGTTACAACACCCCGCCGAGGTGGCGCAGTGGTTACGTTGCTCGACTACTCTTCCCAAGGATGCGAGATCTAATCCAGGCCTCGGCGGTCGCTTTTCGATGCAGGTGAAAAGCAAGGCGCGCGTGTGCTGTGCGACGTCACTGCACTTGAAACAATTTCCCCAGGCGATAGAAATTTGCGGAGTCTTTCAATAGGGCGTCTCTCATAGCCTGAGTCGGTTTGCGAAGTTAAACCCGACAAACAATCCGAACCAACCATCTATATAGGTACAACGGAAAAGAGCTAAAAGACTACAGACAACAGAAAACTATTACTGAAAAACTACAGAATTACAGAAAGTTACAACAGAACCCCAGAAATATTTGAAGTTTGCGACAGAACTGAAGAATATTTTGTCGTACTTTTGACACGGTTCTGTAGTTTCGTTCGACTGGGAAGGGCAGCTTTGACCGATGAACGCCTTGCCACAACGCACTTTGTTTTGTTCAAGGTATAGTCAGAGACACAAATCCTAAGCATATCGGCCGAGGAAAGCTAAGCAGCAGACTGTCGGAAAATGTTGCTTTGTATGCCCGGCATATACGCGGCGGACCTAGGATAGGAAGATGCTCAAGCCACTGGGCTTGACTCCACTTTTCGGAACATTTTTGATGTGCAAGGGAATAAAAAAAGCACTTCTTTTTTTCGGAAACAGCCGTTAGAGCACAATGTGTTGCTCTGGGTGATTGTTGTATAGTAATGCCAGTGAATGATTTTCAACATCGGACAAAGGCATGATTTCGCATTATGGCTATTGGTATGACGCGAAATCACTTGAGGTGGCACATCTCTGTTTTGAGAGTGGGTAACTAATTATTTGTGAAAACGACGTTGGGCGACTTAGAACTGATACAAATCACGGGAATTTCAAAAATTCTCCGCAGAGCATTGTTGGTAATTTTTGTGCTCCATATATCTTGTTGTCGTATTCAGCTCGTATGAAGTAGCGACGGGTGAGACGGAATGAATTGCTTCCTCCACGTCCGCTGTCGTTCGCCCTCCGGATACATCCTTTTGAGCAGTAAGAGAACCAAGCTTCCGTATTGGTCCATAGATGGAGCCACGCACGGCCGGCTGTTGAAGCGGAAAGCAAGCGATGTAGGCTCTTTGGCAGCACTGGTAGCGCCGCCAACGGCCTGCCTCGAAGGGAGAGCACGCTTGCCCAACGGAGAGGGAGCCGCTTCCGGGGTAGCACTCTCCCGTTGCCGCCGCGGGAAGTGGTGCTCCCGCTCTAGCTCAGCCCGCGCTGCCTGGGGAGTGCGCACGCGCGCATTTTGGCCTTTTTTACGCTCGTTGAGTAGGCGTCGCGCTCCTTCTCGATTCCTCCCAAATCCCGTATCCTCGCCGGGAGCGCAGCCTCGTGCTCCCTCCTTCGCCCGCTGAGTTCTCTACCGAGAGCGAGCAAACGCGTTCGCAAAGCGCCGCCCGCAGTATCGGCTGATCGGCCGACCAGTGCGAGCCTTACCTGCGCAGCGGAAAGTCCGTGACGTCTTGCTTGCTTTTCCGGCTCATTTCAGCACTTCGCAAGCACTGCTTGGCCGTATTCTTCTCGGTTAGGTCAGCGGTGACAGCCAGTAGCGTTTCGCACTGCGTTAGTCGGACGGCACTACTCGGGCGAGTTTCAGAGGATGCGGATGTCAGATGTGCCACTCGATTCCGTTCTTTCATTTCGGTCATTCATGACCGAGTAATGTTATTCGTCATGTGAAGAGCGCTGACACGTGATAGCACTGGCAGAACACCGAACAATTGACTACCGGCATTCGGCGCTGCGAAATTTATTTTCTTGTATTAGGGAAAATTCGATACCACTGATGGAGTCATCTCGGCGTGCGAGTCAGCACGTTGTGTTTACATGCATGACCTATGTTTCTGGAACTCCGATGCTGGACTAGCGAAATGCTTGCGCGACCTTTCATATCGGGTAGTTTCAACGTAAAAAAAACAGCTATTGAACAACAAATCAACTTTGATTTCGTAAATATAGAGATGAGATACCTTCTTAAATTTCAACAACTCTTTCTCCATGTCTTGGCGCCGACCGAATAAGCTTGTAAACCCATTACAAGCCGGCCTATTACCTGATGTACTCTGTTGCTAGCTTTGCGTGTGTCGCATAGTTATGGGCTGCGGGGGCTACATTGGCGCCGGCAGTGAGTCGGCCGTGCTTCACGGATACTTGGAGACACCGGCCGATGTGTCGTCAAAGTCGACAGCGCGCAGCACACATAGAGGCGACACTTCATCGGAGCGTAATAGGTTAAACATACTGTACGAGAACTGCATTGTACGTATTCTGGGCAACTTAGCCGGTGTCGTGTGGAAATCAAACGCCCGGACGATTGCTTATCAGAAAGGAGCCGCAAGTTTTGAAGGCAGCGGGCCGCGAGTGTCATCGTTTCAGCACCACGAGCATTCACATCAACACCGCAAGCGACGTCGTCGTGCCGCCACCGGTGCAGTTACGAGTACTCAAAGCTGCACGTGTCCGAAGTGGTGCAGCTCGAGTGTTGTCACGTGTTTGCCCGCAGTGTGCGCCGGTGTGATAGCCGTGTTGTGCTACCTCAACTCACTCGATGGCGACTTCGTTCATGACGATATGGTGGCGGTCGTGGGAAACCCTGACGTCACCGGGGAGCATCGGTCGAGAACTCGGGGCTCTTCGCTGTGGATGAACGACTTCTGGGGACGTCCCATGGCGGACATTGAAAGTCACAAGTCGTACCGACCTCTGACGGTCCTTAGCTTCAGGTTAGTGGCCACTTTTTATGAATGTGTATTATACATTTCAGCAATGATTTCGGGCTCTGACTTACATAGAGTCTGTTTCATTTTCATCCTGCACAGAATTTAACAATTGGATTACTCTGTAATACTCCTGCTCGTTATCAAGTCAGCAGGAATCATACACGCCAGTGACAAAGCAATTCTCGAAAAGGTTCATTGACCCGTGGAAGTTTTAGTAAATAGTTAATGACATTTTTTGCTGTTACTTTCAAAGCCAGGAGCCTTTAGATGACCATTGAGAGCGTGGCGTAGTGGTCAGATGGAATGACGGCTTTGTAAAGAAAGAAGGACACAGTGTCTTAAAGGAACCTTAATAATACTTAGTTATGTACCTGAGCTTCTTAAAAATGGAAGATGTCTTAAATAATGAATGACAGCTTGCACAATTATTCATTGCAAGTTATAATATTAGAAAAGCAATAGCCTTGATATGGTAAGTTACATATACAAGGGTTTTTCTTCGTAGGCTCGGTTCAAGCTGGGGTCATTGTCAGTAACTCACTAAAGGCAATACAGCGATGACTGCACAAAGCTGTAACATCGCTTGCTGAGACAGTAAAACAACTCTTAGCTGTTTAATATATGTTCTATGTTAGACACATTGTTCTCTAGCCGCTTTCTATTGTAACCTATTCATAAAATAAGTTAACTATTACTGCATAGTTCATTCGTAAAAGCACTTCAGGGTACCGCGTTGTCGCGTGTAATTAAGCTACGAGTGAGGCTCGTTGGACGAGCAGTTTTTTTTCAGTAGAGCGCTTTTCATGATACCCAAGAGCAGCAGCAGTGGAAGAGAAAGCGGCAGAAGAGACGGAGAAATAGTATATAACAAAATTGGGAAACGCTATCGCTAATTTTATACTTCTCAGCTTTGCTACTGTGCTGCAGTTTGCATTCTCGTGTCGCTTAATGTTTGCCTGGTAACTTAAATTTTATGCATTAATCAAGATAATTGCTCGCACTCTTTAAAAGAAGCGAGCACTGCGCTGCTCAAAAGCAGAATAGAGTCAGTACGTGCTCATTTCTCGTTGCTGAAGTGTTGGTGCCCTTAATGATATCTCTGCGGGGAGCAAACATGTGGCTCGCTGGCACGTGCAGCGCAAGTGCCGTATGCGGAAGTATCACTCAGTACCTCAAGGGGCGATGGATAGGCTTCGCTTCGCGCTTGACACTTGCGCTTTGTAAGCGTGTCGTAATGTGCCGCCAGAGTACAGTGTGCTCACTGCGAAATAGGTGTGCTGGCATTGTCCGTAAAAGAAGTTCAGGAATGCGTCAGTTTTTACAGCGTGAATATAGTACATAGCTCTGTCGCGTGATGCTTTTTTTTGCAATAAAAAGAGAACAGTGCCTTGCGTTTGAAATAATAATTAGACAAAGACAATGTGAACATAACACAAGCTAGATGGTAGCTGTTATGTTACTTAGGCTCAAAATGTACTAAAATATTCAAATTAATGAAAGTAAAATATTTTCAACATAAACATATAGTCATAACTAATATGTAATCCTAATGTAGACAAAAGAATGCAGGAGATATGGTAGGACAATGACACCCATTCTAAGAATCTCAGGGCTGAGTTATGAGTACAGTTTGCGGAACAAGGGAATTCACGGATCATGGACCCCTAGCTGGTAAATAGCAGAAAGCACAAGGGTATGGTAGAGCCTAAATAGCGCCGCTTAAAATGTGGCATACTTAACGTTTTTAAGGCATCTTGGCACATAGAAGAATGTGGAAGCGCTCGGTAATGTCTAATAGAGTGGCAATAAGATACTGAGGCTGATATTTCGATTAGACAGGGACAGTAATAGAAATGAGGATAAGAAGAAAGGCGTAGCGGCTAACTGAAAAAAAAGTAGTAAGAAAAGATCACTAATCAGTTAACTGGAAATATGCAAGCAGAGAAAATGGCTGCAGAATGTACATTCTGCTTCTATCAAGAACGACTACCTTAGTGTTTAAAAGATGAATGACAATCTTATAGATACAATCATAGAATGTACAGTTCAGGGTTTCTAAGTAAGATGTTGGCAGATGCTCCCAGAAAAAAAAGATCATTTGAAAATGCAAACATTTCTCACTTCATAGGTAGGAGTGAACCCCCAGAATCGCCAAATGTAATTTACGAGAGCATGGTAACCGAGAAAGGATATTTTGCTTTGAGGAATGGAGGTTATCCAGGAATGCATGAGAGGAAAATAGGCATGGGCGAAAATGAGATGTACGTTTTAAAACTCAAGAAAAGTAATGGCAGGACACACGCGAATAAGGTGGCTAAAGTGGCCGAGGAATCCGGCACTTATCAGTGCATAAGAGACAATAATTATGACGGGATGGTGGATGCATTGCTGCTGAGAAAGCGGGACTCCAACATCTAAAAAAGAGTAAGTAAGCAAATCCTTGCGAGAAATAAGAGGGGATGCCACTGGTGCCACTGGTGAGTATCGCCACTGCAAGTATTTTGAAGTGCTGCGGGGATCGTGGTAAAAAACTAGCCGCTGTGTATGCGCTGTTTGAGGACTTAGAGCGTTACGCAATCTTCGAAAAACGCTTAGAGAGAAAGAAACGTTAATTGCTTGATCCTGGTAGGTCGTAATCTGAAGCCTACGAGTTGAAGCCTATATTCCTAACACATGGACAATATGGGCAACCAGTTGTGAGCACAGTAATCGGCAGAGTTTATCAGAGGGACCGGCCCAGCTATTGCAGGATTAGGGCCCTTAGGTTGACGGAGGCCTGCGTTGCAGATAGCAATTGTGGGACGTGGCCAGGTCCAGTATGTGTGTATGCTGTGGAGGTAAGTGCAACATACCTGACAGTGAGAGTGGCCACAGCATGTCAACAGGCGGCTTAGAGGGAGCAGGAGTAGAAATTCCCTGCCTGTTGATACTAGAGTATCACTCGAAAAAAAAAACTACAGTACTGTGTCAAAAATGCGACAAAATATTCTGTAGTTCTGTCGTAACCAACAGATTTTTCTGTAGTTCTGTAGTTTTTCTGTAGTATATTTCTGTTGTGTAGTTCTGTAGCACTTTTCTGTTGTAATTACAGACATTTCTGATGTTACGACACAATGTTCTGTTGTCACAACAGGTTTCCCATCAAAAACCGCACAGAAATTCTGTCGTAACAACAGAAAAGTTACTGTAGTTTTTTCTGACTGGGATAGGGCTAATCAAGAGCTGTCGTGCGCTGCTATGGTTCACTTTGGTCTTGTATGGCCACCTGGATTTTCCATCGTTTTCCTTGATTAGATCTAGAGATAATTTTGAGGATCTAAAAGAGATCTAGAGGTGATTTTAGGGACGCTATCCTACCTCCATATGACACTGAATAGTAGTCTGTTCTGGACCCGTTGTTAATTTGAAGAAGTCAGGACCAGGTTATCTGAAATGCCATGCGACATAGACAAAAAGCCTCGCTTTAGTCGAGATGCCTGAACGTGCCTGAATTGGCTAGGAGCCTTTTGTATTTGAGTTGCTTCCATAAGGCATATTAGAAAAGGAGTAGTGTGTCTGGCTCAAAAGAGAACGTAGCGCTCGATACTAGCTCTTTGCGAAACTTTGTTCATAGGCAACACCTGGTTTCAGTCTCCCAGTACTCTATAACATGAGCATTTGCTTCCTGCGGACTTGGTGATTGCCCAAACGCAGGCAGTCGAAAATGCCTTGGTGTGCCACGATGCACCTCAAAACACAAGCAAAACAAGAACAAAGACACGATTGGAGATGTGCATGGGCATCAGATATCGAGAGACTTGTCACACGATTCAGTGGGTGTGTATTTGAGCGCACGTACAGCACATCGTTGTCATCTATTTATGTAGATGGTCGATGAGCGGGCGGACATCAGCGCCTCAAGGACGCTCCGCTCCTATCAATTGCAACTACTATCAGGCTACAAGCGTCCCGCTCAACCACCATGGGTGATAGATAGACCTTCGATGCGCCCACGTGCTCTCGGGTTACTGAAGAAATCCATGATGAGAATTAGTGGCATCAAGCGACGCACTCTGGCATACATCTTGACAGAATATGAGGCCTATAGTCACTCATTTATTGATATATCTGTGTCAGCACAAGCATCCAAGGCAGCTGTGGTAATACTGGCTCAGAAGATGACTCTCCTAATATGTTTAAAGCACAATGTTACGTAAACAGCTTCTGAACTTGTGGCCCATTAGGAATAATTATGCTTTGTGGGGAACAATATCTAAGGTGATGTATACTGGTGCGCCCAAGAGCAGCATTACAAATTTTAAAGTTTCTTACGCCACACCGCATATCAGTCTGACGCTAGGCCTCAATGCGCTCTTACATATGTGCGTGCCAAAGGCTACTATATATTGAATAAATGGATCGCTACACACTGCGGGCTGGTTGAAAACGAGCAGGCAGGTGCTAAACAAAGAGAACCTCCGAACAGTACTGGCTTTTTCAAGAGCGGATACTACGTGTAGTCTCTCGAACAGTAGGAGGAGGGTGGTGGGAGTATACTGGACCGAGCCAGGTGCCCGAAATATCCTCATAAAATGAATAGACCGGACACTGTCACTTATTTTCCGTGTGGAATTCCCCGCCATTATTCATGCTTGCGCCATAGACTGCACTGAAACGTGGCTTTCATGCACAAATACTTGCATTAATTCGGAAAGGTGGACTTCTCGATATGTTCCACTTGTGGCGTTTGGAGACTGTTGAGCATATGTGAGTGGCGCACGTATAGTGTGCGCGCAAACAAGTAAGGTTAGGCACTTCATTGAAGCGTTAAGCAATAGGCCTCTCAAAGAGGATTTACACCTAGCTGCATGGGAGATGGAGGGGGGGGGGGGGGGTGGACAAATGAAAAGGTGCTCAGCAGATGTGGGCTCTTTGCTGTTTCTTGAGCGACACGGTACCCTACGCGTGCTGCTCATAAAAGTTACCATAACTCTATTTTTTCGCACCTCTTCTCACCACATCGGCCCCAATATAGTTCCTCCTATACTCCTGTTTCCTTACCCCAGTGCAGAGTAACAAGCCAGATATTCAAAATTTCGACCGAACTCTCCTCCTTTCTGATTAGTGAGCACGCCATTATCTTTCTATCAGGATTCCTCGGATTCCGGAGGTTTTTATTAGCAGCTGCCAAAGTTGGCAGCTTTTTATATTATGACCATGAAATACGCTCTCTTGACGTCGGACGAACCGCCGACCAATCAGTGTTGGGCCTTGTCACCTGCCAACTGCGGGAGAAGCATCTGTAAAATCGGCGAATTATGGTTTTATGATCTTGCAGACTATTCCGGGCCAACCTCTTCTAAGCAGTCAAGTACTTTGCAAGTACGCAACCGCTTTTAGACAGAGGAGAAGTAGAGGTGTTAGCGCCGTAACACGCTTTTTTAGTGAGTGCTGGATTGGTGGGAAGTTTTTTGTCATCGCTTCTTAATAAGCCAAAGCCCTACAAGTTTTCTGGCATCCTCTCGGATGCGTACCAGAGGAACATATAGCTTACTGAGCGACTGTATCTGTGTTTAAATAGCGAACATTTACTTCTGCTGTTAATGAATAATTTGATGGTCTAAAAGTTTAGTATTTATTTTGTTGCTTTTAGCGCTGTTTGTACCGCCTGATGTGTTTGAAGTGAGTTCGACCGTTTCGCAATACTATGAAAAATTCGAATAACAGAATGATATCAATTCTGTCATTTCTACTTGGTAAATGTTTCATTTACCTAGAACTATACACACGAGGACTAAGCGAAGAGGGCAAATGCGAAAGCGTGAGAGGCTCCGTGTCGCCGAAAAGACGGCAATAGCATCATTGGCAGTGAGTGGAAAGCTCGGATTTTTCGACAGGTTTATGACATCACAGCCACACGATTTCACGTCAGGATTTTAAACAACACACAATTATAGCGTTATTTGTAACATCAAGACTGGCTGAGTCATTACTCAATTATCATGGTGATGAAGGTACCATTATATCCCGGTAAAGCTATGAGATATCCGGTTTCGCTCACTGAACTGCGAACATTTGTTACAAATAAAAGAAAGCAGCCGCGACTAGGCAGCGGTCGATAAGAAGGCGCAAAACTGTTTAACCTTTGGTGGTTGCGATAAATCCGTGACTAAATCTTTATATAGGAAATACGCACTTGCATCGCAGCGGTGGTAATTTTGTGGTACATAAACTACGTCGAAAGGCTACTGGCACATCTAATCAGCTTATGGTTACCCGTTCCGGCTGGCACTGCTGAAGCTGTCATCTGAATCACAAAAAGATACACGTTTTGTTGCTTGAGTACCTCCCATAGCAACTGTATGAGCAGTTTCTAATATCAAATCGTTTACATGGAGTCCGGCTTGCACTGCTGAAGCTGTCCTCTGAATCACAAAAAGATACACGTTATGTTGCTTGAGTACCTCCCATAGCAACTGTATGAGCAGTTTCTAATATCAAATCGTTTACATGGAGTCCGGCTTGCACTGCTGAAGCTGTCATCTGAATCACAAAAAGATACACGTTATGTTGCTTGTGTACCTCCCATAGCAACTGTATGAGCAGTTTCTAATATCAAATCGTTTACATGGAGTCCGGCTTGCACTGCTGAAGCTGTCATCTGAATCACAAAAAGATACACGTTATGTTGCTTGTGTACCTCCCATAGCAACTGTATGAGCAGTTTCTAATATCAAATCGTTTACATGGAGTCCGGCTTGCACTGCTGAAGCTGTCATCTGAATCACAAAAAGATACACGTTATGTTGATTGAGTACCTCCCACAGCAACTGTATGAGCAGTTTCTAATATCAAATCGTTTACATGGAGTCCGGCTTGCACTGCTGAAGCTGTCATCTGAATCACAAAAAGATACACGTTATGTTGCTTGAGTATCTCCCATTGCAACTGTATGAGCAGTTTCTAATATCAAATCGTTTACATGGAGTCCGGCTTGCACTGCTGAAGCTGTCATCTGAATCACAAAAAGATACACCTTATGTTGCTTGTGTACCTTCCCATAGCAACTGTATGAGCAGTTTCTAATATCAAATCGTTTACATGGAGTCCGGCTTGCACTGCTGAAGCTGTCATCTGAATCACAAAAAGATACACGTTATGTTGCTTGTGTACCTCCCATAGCAACTGTATGAGCAGTTTCTAATATCAAATCGTTTACATGGAGTCCGGCTTGCACTGCTGAAGCTGTCATCTGAATCACAAAAAGATACACGTTATGTTGCTTGTGTACCTTCCCATAGCAACTGTATGAGCAGTTTCTAATATCAAATCGTTTACATGGAGTCCGGCTTGCACTGCTGAAGCTGTCATCTGAATCACAAAAAGATACACGTTATGTTGCTGGTGTACCTCCCATAGCAACTGTATGAGCAGTTTCTAATATCAAATCGTTTACATGGAGTCCGGCTTGCACTGCTGAAGCTGTCCTCTGAATCACAAAAAGATACACGTTATGTTGCTTGAGTACCTCCCATAGCAACTGTATGAGCAGTTTCTAATATCAAATCGTTTACATGGAGTCCGGCTTGCACTGCTGAAGCTGTCATCTGAATCACAAAAAGATACACGTTATGTTGCTTGAGTACCTCCCACAGCAACTGTATGAGCAGTTTCTAATATCAAATCGTTTACATGGAGTCCGGCTTGCACTGCTGAAGCTGTCATCTGAATCACAAAAAGATACACGTTATGTTGCTTGAGTATCTCCCATTGCAACTGTATGAGCAGTTTCTAATATCAAATCGTTTACATGGAGTCCGGCTTGCAATGCTGAAGCTGTCATCTGAATCACAAAAAGATACACGTTATGTTGCTTGTGTACCTTCACATAGCAACTGTATGAGCAGTTTCTAATATCAAATCGTTTACATGGAGTCCGGCTTGCACTGCTGAAGCTGTCATCTGAATCACAAAAAGATACACGTTATGTTGCTTGTGTACCTCCCATAGCAACTGTATGAGCAGTTTCTAATATCAAATCGTTTACATGGAGTCCGGCTTGCACTGCTGAAGCTGTCATCTGAATCACAAAAAGATACACGTTATGTTGCTTGAGTACCTCCCACAGCAACTGTATGAGCAGTTTCTAATATCAAATCGTTTACATGGAGTCCGGCTTGCACTGCTGAAGCTGTCATCTGAATCACAAAAAGATACACGTTATGTTGCTTGAGTATCTCCCATTGCAACTGTATGAGCAGTTTCTAATATCAAATCGTTTACATGGAGTCCGGCTTGCACTGCTGAAGCTGTCATCTGAATCACAAAAAGATACACGTTATGTTGCTTGTGTACCTTCCCATAGCAACTGTATGAGCAGTTTCTAATATCAAATCGTTTACATGGAGTCCGGCTTGCACTGCTGAAGCTGTCATCTGAATCACAAAAAGATACACGTTATGTTGCTGGTGTACCTCCCATAGCAACTGTATGAGCAGTTTCTAATATCAAATCGTTTACATGGAGTCCGGCTTGCACTGCTGAAGCTGTCCTCTGAATCACAAAAAGATACACGTTAGGTTGCTTGAGTACCTCCCATAGCAACTGTATGAGCAGTTTCTAATATCAAATCGTTTACATGGAGTCCGGCTTGCACTGCTGAAGCTGTCATCTGAATCACAAAAAGATACACGTTATGTTGCTTGAGTACCTCCCACAGCAACTGTATGAGCAGTTTCTAATATCAAATCGTTTACATGGAGTCCGGCTTGCACTGCTGAAGCTGTCATCTGAATCACAAAAAGATACACGTTATGTTGCTTGAGTATCTCCCATTGCAACTGTATGAGCAGTTTCTAATATCAAATCGTTTACATGGAGTCCGGCTTGCACTGCTGAAGCTGTCATCTGAATCACAAAAAGATACACGTTATGTTGCTTGTGTACCTTCACATAGCAACTGTATGAGCAGTTTCTAATATCAAATCGTTTACATGGAGTCCGGCTTGCACTGCTGAAGCTGTCATCTGAATCACAAAAAGATACACGTTATGTTGCTTGTGTACCTCCCATAGCAACTGTATGAGCAGTTTCTAATATCAAATCGTTTGCATGGAGTCCGGCTTGCACTGCTGAAGCTGTCATCTGAATCACAAAAAGATACACGTTATGTTGCTTGTGTACCTTCCCATAGCAACTGTATGAGCAGTTTCTAATATCAAATCGTTTACATGGAGTCCGGCTTGCACTGCTGAAGCTGTCATCTGAATCACAAAAAGATACACGTTATGTTGCTGGTGTACCTCCCATAGCAACTGTATGAGCAGTTTCTAATATCAAATCGTTTACATGGAGTCCGGCTTGCACTGCTGAAGCTGTCATCTGAATCACAAAAAGATACACGTTATGTTGCTTGAGTACCTCCCATAGCAACTGTATGAGCAGTTTCTAATATCAAATCGTTTACATGGAGTCCGGCTTGCACTGCTGAAGCTGTCATCTGAATCACAAAAAGATACACGTTATGTTGCTTGTGTACCTTCCCATAGCAACTGTATGAGCAGTTTCTAATATCAAATCGTTTACATGGAGTCCGGCTTGCACTGCTGAAGCTGTCATCTGAATCACAAAAAGATACACGTTTTGTTGCTTGAGTACCTCCCATAGCAACTGTATGAGCAGTTTCTAATATCAAATCGTTTACATGGAGTCCGGCTTGCACTGCTGAAGCTGTCCTCTGAACCACAAAAAGATACACGTTATGCTGCTTGAGTACCTCCCATAGCAACTGTATGAGCAGTTTCTAATATCAAATCGTTTACATGGAGTCCGGCTTGCACTGCTGAAGCTGTCATCTGAATCACAAAAAGATACACGTTATGTTGCTTGTGTACCTCCCATAGCAACTGTATGAGCAGTTTCTAATATCAAATCGTTTACATGGAGTCCGGCTCGCACTGCTGAAGCTGTCATCTGAATCACAAAAAGATACGCGTTATGTTGCTTGTGTACCTCCCATAGCAACTGTATGAGCAGTTTCTAATATCAAATCGTTTACATGGAGTCCGGCTTGCACTGCTGAAGCTGTCATCTAAATCACAAAAAGATACACGTTATGTTGCTTGAGTACCTCCCACAGCAACTGTATGAGCAGTTTCTAATATCAAATCGTTTACATGGAGTCCGGCTTGCACTGCTGAAGCTGTCATCTGAATCACAAAAAGATACACGTTATGTTGCTTGAGTATCTCCCATTGCAACTGTATGAGCAGTTTCTAATATCAAATCGTTTACATGGAGTCCGGCTTGCACTGCTGAAGTTGTCATCTGAATCACAAAAAGATACACGTTATGTTGCTTGTGTACCTTCCCATAGCAACTGTATGAGCAGTTTCTAATATCAAATCGTTTACATGGAGTCCGGCTTGCACTGCTGAAGCTGTCATCTGAATCACAAAAAGATACACGTTATGTTGCTTGTGTACCTCCCATAGCAACTGTATGAGCAGTTTCTAATATCAAATCGTTTACATGGAGTCCGGCTTGCACTGCTGAAGCTGTCATCTGAATCACAAAAAGATACACGTTATGTTGCTTGTGTACCTGCCATAGCAACTGTATGAGCAGTTTCTAATATCAAATCGTTTACATGGAGTCCGGCTTGCAATGCTGAAGCTGTCATCTGAATCACAAAAAGATACACGTTATGTTGCTTGAGTATCTGCCATTGCAACTGTATGAGCAGTTTCTAATATCAAATCGTTTACATGGAGTCCGGCTTGCACTGCTGAAGCTGTCATCTGAATCACAAAAAGATACACGTTATGTTGCTTGTGTATCTCCCATTGCAACTGTATGAGCAGTTTCTAATATCAAATCGTTTACATGGAGTCCGGCTTGCACTGCTGAAGCTGTCATCTGAATCACAAAAAGATACACGTTATGTTGCTTGTGTACCTGCCATAGCAACTGTGTGAGCAGTTTCTAATATCAAATCGTTTACATGGAGTCCGGCTTGCACTGCTGAAGCTGTCATCTGAATCACAAAGATACACGTTATGTTGCTTGAGTACCTCCCATAGCAACTGTATGAGCAGTTTCTAATATCAAATCGTTTACATGGAGTCCGGCTTGCACTGCTGTAGCTGTCATCTGAATCACAAAAAGATACATGTTATGTTGCTTGAGTACCTCCCATAGCAACTGTATGAGCAGTTTCTAATATCAAATCGTTTACATGGAGTCCTGCTTGCACTGCTGAAGCTGTCATCTGAATCACAAAAAGATACACGTTATGTTGCTTGTGTACCTCCCATAGCAACTGTATGAGCAGTTTCTAATATCAAATCGTTTACATGGAGTCCGGCTTGCACTGCTGAAGCTGTCATCTGAATCACAAAAAGATACACGTTATGTTGCTTGTGTACCTCCCATAGCAACTGTATGAGCAGTTTCTAATATCAAATCGTTTACATGGAGTCCGGCTTGCACTGCTGAAGCTGTCATGTGAATCACAAAAAGATACACGATATGTTGCTTGAGTACCTCCCACAGCAACTGTATGAGCAGTTTCTAATATCAAATCGTTTACATGGAGTCCGGCTTGCACTGCTGAAGCTGTCATCTGAATCACAAAAAGATACACGTTATGTTGCTTGTGTACCTCCCATAGCAACTGTATGAGCAGTTTCTAATATCAAATCGTTTACATGGAGTCCGGCTTGCACTGCTGAAGCTGTCATCTGAATCACAAAAAGATACACGTTATGTTGCTTGTGTACCTTCCCATAGCAACTGTATGAGCAGTTTCTAATATCAAATCGTTTACATGGAGTCCGGCTTGCACTGCTGAAGCTGTCATCTGAATCACAAAAAGATACACGTTATGTTGCTGGTGTACCTCCCATAGCAACTGTATGAGCAGTTTCTAATATCAAATCGATTACATGGAGTCCGGCTTGCACTGCTGAAGCTGTCATCTGAATCACAAAAAGATACACGTTATGTTGCTTGAGTACCTCCCATAGCAACTGTATGAGCAGTTTCTAATATCAAATCGTTTACATGGAGTCCGGCTTGCACTGCTGAAGCTGTCATCTGAATCACAAAAAGATACACGTTATGTTGCTTGAGTATCTCCCATTGCAACTGTATGAGCAGTTTCTAATATCAAATCGTTTACATGGAGTCCGGCTTGCACTGCTGAAGCTGTCATCTGAATCACAAAAAGATACACGTTATGTTGCTTGTGTACCTTCCCATAGCAACTGTATGAGCAGTTTCTAATATCAAATCGTTTACATGGAGTCCGGCTTGCACTGCTGAAGCTGTCATCTGAATCACAAAAAGATACACGTTTTGTTGCTTGAGTACCTCCCATAGCAACTGTATGAGCAGTTTCTAATATCAAATCGTTTACATGGAGTCCGGCTTGCACTGCTGAAGCTGTCCTCTGAACCACAAAAAGATACACGTTATGTTACTTGAGTACCTCCCATAGCAACTGTATGAGCAGTTTCTAATATCAAATCGTTTACATGGAGTCCGGCTTGCACTGCTGAAGCTGTCATCTGAATCACAAAATGATGCACGTTATGTTGCTTGTGTACCTCCCATAGCAACTGTATGAGCAGTTTCTAATATCAAATCGTTTACATGGAGTCCGGCTCGCACTGCTGAAGCTGTCATCTGAATCACAAAAAGATACGCGTTATGTTGCTTGTGTACCTCCCATAGCAACTGTATGAGCAGTTTCTAATATCAAATCGTTTACATGGAGTCCGGCTTGCACTGCTGAAGCTGTCCTCTGAATCACAAAAAGATACACGTTATGTTGCTTGAGTACCTCCCATAGCAACTGTATGAGCAGTTTCTAATATCAAATCGTTTACATGGAGTCCGGCTTGCACTGCTGAAGCTGTCATCTGAATCACAAAAAGATACACGTTATGTTGCTTGTGTACCTCCCATAGCAACTGTATGAGCAGTTTCTAATATCAAATCGTTTACATGGAGTCCGGCTTGCACTGCTGAAGCTGTCATCTGAATCAGAAAAAGATACACGTTATGTCGCTTGTGTACCTCCCATAGCAACTGTATGAGCAGTTTCTAATATCAAATCGTTTACATGGAGTCCGGCTTGCACTGCTGAAGCTGTCATCTGAATCACAAAAAGATACACGTTATGTTGCTTGAGTACCTCCCACAGCAACTGTATGAGCAGTTTCTAATATCAAATCGTTTACATGGAGTCCGGCTTGCACTGCTGAAGCTGTCATCTGAATCACAAAAAGATACACGTTATGTTGCTTGAGTATCTCCCATTCCAACTGTATGAGCAGTTTCTAATATCAAATCGTTTACATGGAGTCCGGCTTGCACTGCTGAAGCTGTCATCTGAATCACAAAAAGATACACGTTATGTTGCTTGTGTACCTTCCCATAGCAACTGTATGAGCAGTTTCTAATATCAAATCGTTTACATGGAGTCCGGCTTGCACTGCTGAAGCTGTCATCTGAATCACAAAAAGATACACGTTATGTTGCTTGTGTACCTCCCATAGCAACTGTATGAGCAGTTTCTAATATCAAATCGTTTACATGGAGTCCGGCTTGCACTGCTGAAGCTGTCATCTGAATCACAAAAAGATACACGTTATGTTGCTTGAGTACCTCCCACAGCAACTGTATGAGCAGTTTCTAATATCAAATCGTTTACATGGAGTCCGGCTTGCACTGCTGAAGCTGTCATCTGAATCACAAAAAGATACACGTTATGTTGCTTGAGTATCTCCCATTGCAACTGTATGAGCAGTTTCTAATATCAAATCGTTTACATGGAGTCCGGCTTGCACTGCTGAAGCTGTCATCTGAATCACAAAAAGATACACGTTATGTTGCTTGTGTACCTTCCCATAGCAACTGTATGAGCAGTTTCTAATATCAAATCGTTTACATGGAGTCCGGCTTGCACTGCTGAAGCTGTCATCTGAATCACAAAAAGATACACGTTATGTTGCTTGTGTACCTCCCATAGCAACTGTATGAGCAGTTTCTAATATCAAATCGTTTACATGGAGTCCGGCTTGCACTGCTGAAGCTGTCATCTGAATCACAAAAAGATACACGTTATGTTGCTTGTGTACCTTCCCATAGCAACTGTATGAGCAGTTTCTAATATCAAATCGTTTACATGGAGTCCGGCTTGTACTGCTGAAGCTGTCATCTGAATCACAAAAAGATACACGTTATGTTGCTGGTGTACCTCCCATAGCAACTGTATGAGCAGTTTCTAATATCAAATCGTTTACATGGAGTCCGGCTTGCACTGCTGAAGCTGTCCTCTGAATCACAAAAAGATACACGTTATGTTGCTTGAGTACCTCCCATAGCAACTGTATGAGCAGTTTCTAATATCAAATCGTTTACATGGAGTCCGGCTTGCACTGCTGAAGCTGTCATCTGAATCACAAAAAGATACACGTTATGTTGCTTGAGTATCTCCCATTGCAACTGTATGAGCAGTTTCTAATATCAAATCGTTTACATGGAGTCCGGCTTGCACTGCTGAAGCTGTCATCTGAATCACAAAAAGATACACGTTATGTTGCTTGTGTACCTTCGCATAGCAACTGTATGAGCAGTTTCTAATATCAAATCGTTTACATGGAGTCCGGCTTGCACTGCTGAAGCTGTCATCTGAATCACAAAAAGATACACGTTATGTTGCTTGTGTACCTCCCATAGCAACTGTATGAGCAGTTTCTAATATCAAATCGTTTACATGGAGTCCGGCTTGCACTGCTGAAGCTGTCATCTGAATCACAAAAAGATACACGTTATGTTGCTTGTGTACCTTCCCATAGCAACTGTATGAGCAGTTTCTAATATCAAATCGTTTACATGGAGTCCGGCTTGCACTGCTGAAGCTGTCATCTGAATCACAAAAAGATACACGTTATGTTGCTTGTGTACCTTCCCATAGCAACTGTATGAGCAGTTTCTAATATCAAATCGTTTACATGGAGTCCGGCTTGCACTGCTGAAGCTGTCATCTGAATCACAAAAAGATACACGTTTTGTTGCTTGAGTACCTCCCATAGCAACTGTATGAGCAGTTTCTAATATCAAATCGTTTACATGGAGTCCGGCTCGCACTGCTGAAGCTGTCCTCTGAACCACAAAAAGATACACGTTATGTTGCTTGAGTACCTCCCATAGCAACTGTATGAGCAGTTTCTAATATCAAATCGTTTACATGGAGTCCGGCTTGCACTGCTGAAGCTGTCATCTGAATCACAAAAAGATACACGTTATGTTGCTTGTGTACCTCCCATAGCAACTGTATGAGCAGTTTCTAATATCAAATCGTTTACATGGAGTCCGGCTCGCACTGCTGAAGCTGTCATCTGAATCACAAAAAGATACGCGTTATGTTGCTTGTGTACCTCCCATAGCAACTGTATGAGCAGTTTCTAATATCAAATCGTTTACATGGAGTCCGGCTTGCACTGCTGAAGCTGTCATCTGAATCACAAAAAGATACACGTTATGTTGCTTGTGTACCTGCCATAGCAACTGTATGAGCAGTTTCTAATATCAAATCGTTTACATGGAGTCCGGCTTGCACTGCTGAAGCTGTCATCTGAATCACAAAAAGATACACGTTATGTTGCTTGAGTATCTGCCATTGCAACTGTATGAGCAGTTTCTAATATCAAATCGTTTACATGGAGTCCGGCTTGCACTGCTGAAGCTGTCATCTGAATCACAAAAAGATACACGTTATGTTGCTTGTGTATCTCCCATTGCAACTGTATGAGCAGTTTCTAATATCAAATCGTTTACATGGAGTCCGGCTTGCACTGCTGAAGCTGTCATCTGAATCACAAAAAGATACACGTTATGTTGCTTGTGTACCTTCCCATAGCAACTGTATGAGCAGTTTCTAATATCAAATCGTTTACATGGAGTCCGGCTTGCACTGCTGAAGCTGTCATCTGAATCACAAAAAGATACACGTTATGTTGCTGGTGTACCTCCCATAGCAACTGTATGAGCAGTTTCTAATATCAAATCGATTACATGGAGTCCGGCTTGCACTGCTGAAGCTGTCATCTGAATCACAAAAAGATACACGTTATGTTGCTTGAGTACCTCCCATAGCAACTGTATGAGCAGTTTCTAATATCAAATCGTTTACATGGAGTCCGGCTTGCACTGCTGAAGCTGTCATCTGAATCACAAAAAGATACACGTTATGTTGCTTGAGTATCTCCCATTGCAACTGTATGAGCAGTTTCTAATATCAAATCGTTTACATGGAGTCCGGCTTGCACTGCTGAAGCTGTCATCTGAATCACAAAAAGATACACGTTATGTTGCTTGTGTACCTTCCCATAGCAACTGTATGAGCAGTTTCTAATATCAAATCGTTTACATGGAGTCCGGCTTGCACTGCTGAAGCTGTCATCTGAATCACAAAAAGATACACGTTTTGTTGCTTGAGTACCTCCCATAGCAACTGTATGAGCAGTTTCTAATATCAAATCGTTTACATGGAGTCCGGCTTGCACTGCTGAAGCTGTCCTCTGAACCACAAAAAGATACACGTTATGTTACTTGAGTACCTCCCATAGCAACTGTATGAGCAGTTTCTAATATCAAATCGTTTACATGGAGTCCGGCTTGCACTGCTGAAGCTGTCATCTGAATCACAAAATGATACACGTTATGTTGCTTGTGTACCTCCCATAGCAACTGTATGAGCAGTTTCTAATATCAAATCGTTTACATGGAGTCCGGCTCGCACTGCTGAAGCTGTCATCTGAATCACAAAAAGATACGCGTTATGTTGCTTGTGTACCTCCCATAGCAACTGTATGAGCAGTTTCTAATATCAAATCGTTTACATGGAGTCCGGCTTGCACTGCTGAAGCTGTCATCTGAATCACAAAAAGATACACGTTATGTTGCTTGTGTACCTCCCATAGCAACTGTATGAGCAGTTTCTAATATCAAATCGTTTACATGGAGTCCGGCTTGCACTGCTGAAGCTGTCATCTGAATCACAAAAAGATACACGTTATTTTGCTTGTGTACCTTCCCATAGCAACTGTATGAGCAGTTTCTAATATCAAATCGTTTACATGGAGTCCGGCTTGCACTGCTGAAGCTGTCATCTGAATCACAAAAAGATACACGTTATGTTGCTTGTGTACCTCCCATAGCAACTGTATGAGCAGTTTCTAATATCAAATCGTTTACATGGAGTCCGGCTTGCACTGCTGAAGCTGTCATCTGAATCACAAAAAGATACACGTTATGTTGCTTGAGTACCTCCCACAGCAACTGTATGAGCAGTTTCTAATATCAAATCGTTTACATGGAGTCCGGCTCGCACTGCTGAAGCTGTCATCTGAATCACAAAAAGATACGCGTTATGTTGCTTGAGTACCTCCCACAGCAACTGTATGAGCAGTTTCTAATATCAAATCGTTTACATGGAGTCCGGCTTGCACTGCTGAAGCTGTCATCTGAATCACAAAAAGATACACGTTATGTTGCTTGAGTATCTCCCATTGCAACTGTATGAGCAGTTTCTAATATCAAATCGTTTACATGGAGTCCGGCTTGCACTGCTGAAGCTGTCATCTGAATCACAAAAAGATACACGTTATGTTGCTTGTGTACCTTCCCATAGCAACTGTATGAGCAGTTTCTAATATCAAATCGTTTACATGGAGTCCGGCTTGCACTGCTGAAGCTGTCATCTGAATCACAAAAAGATACACGTTATGTCGCTTGTGTACCTCCCATAGCAACTGTATGAGCAGTTTCTAATATCAAATCGTTTACATGGAGTCCGGCTTGCACTGCTGAAGCTGTCATCTGAATCACAAAAAGATACACGTTTTGTTGCTTGAGTACCTCCCATAGCAACTGTATGAGCAGTTTCTAATATCAAATCGTTTACATGGAGTCCGGCTCGCACTGCTGAAGCTGTCCTCTGAACCACAAAAAGATACACGTTATGTTGCTTGTGTACCTCCCATAGCAACTGTATGAGCAGTTTCTAATATCAAATCGTTTACATGGAGTCCGGCTCGCACTGCTGAAGCTGTCATCTGAATCACAAAAAGATACGCGTTATGTTGCTTGAGTACCTCCCACAGCAACTGTATGAGCAGTTTCTAATATCAAATCGTTTACATGGAGTCCGGCTTGCACTGCTGAAGCTGTCATCTGAATCACAAAAAGATACACGTTATGTTGCTTGAGTATCTCCCATTGCAACTGTATGAGCAGTTTCTAATATCAAATCGTTTACATGGAGTCCGGCTTGCACTGCTGAAGCTGTCATCTGAATCACAAAAAGATACACGTTATGTTGCTTGAGTATCTCCCATTGCAACTGTATGAGCAGTTTCTAATATCAAATCGTTTACATGGAGTCCGGCTTGCACTGCTGAAGCTGTCATCTGAATCACAAAAAGATACACGTTATGTTGCTTGTGTACCTTCGCATAGCAACTGTATGAGCAGTTTCTAATATCAAATCGTTTACATGGAGTCCGGCTTGCACTGCTGAAGCTGTCATCTGAATCACAAAAAGATACACGTTATGTTGCTTGTGTACCTCCCATAGCAACTGTATGAGCAGTTTCTAATATCAAATCGTTTACATGGAGTCCGGCTTGCACTGCTGAAGCTGTCATCTGAATCACAAAAAGATACACGTTATGTTGCTTGTGTACCTCCCATAGCAACTGTATGAGCAGTTTCTAATATCAAATCGTTTACATGGAGTCCGGCTTGCACTGCTGAAGCTGTCATCTGAATCACAAAAAGTTACACGTTATGTCGCTTGTGTACCTCCCATAGCAACTGTATGAGCAGTTTCTAATATCAAATCGTTTACATGGAGTCCGGCTTGCACTGCTGAAGCTGTCATCTGAATCACAAAAAGATACACGTTATGTTGCTTGAGTACCTCCCACAGCAACTGTATGAGCAGTTTCTAATATCAAATCGTTTACATGGAGTCCGGCTTGCACTGCTGAAGCTGTCATCTGAATCACAAAAAGATACACGTTATGTTGCTTGAGTATCTCCCATTCCAACTGTATGAGCAGTTTCTAATATCAAATCGTTTACATGGAGTCCGGCTTGCACTGCTGAAGCTGTCATCTGAATCACAAAAAGATACACGTTATGTTGCTTGTGTACCTTCCCATAGCAACTGTATGAGCAGTTTCTAATATCAAATCGTTTACATGGAGTCCGGCTTGCACTGCTGAAGCTGTCATCTGAATCACAAAAAGATACACGTTATGTTGCTTGTGTACCTCCCATAGCAACTGTATGAGCAGTTTATAATATCAAATCGTTTACATGGAGTCCGGCTTGCACTGCTGAAGCTGTCATCTGAATCACAAAAAGATACACGTTATGTTGCTTGAGTACCTCCCACAGCAACTGTATGAGCAGTTTCTAATATCAAATCGTTTACATGGAGTCCGGCTTGCACTGCTGAAGCTGTCATCTGAATCACAAAAAGATACACGTTATGTTGCTTGAGTATCTCCCATTGCAACTGTATGAGCAGTTTCTAATATCAAATCGTTTACATGGAGTCCGGCTTGCACTGCTGAAGCTGTCATCTGAATCACAAAAAGATACACGTTATGTTGCTTGTGTACCTTCCCATAGCAACTGTATGAGCAGTTTCTAATATCAAATCGTTTACATGGAGTCCGGCTTGCACTGCTGAAGCTGTCATCTGAATCACAAAAAGATACACGTTATGTTGCTTGTGTACCTCCCATAGCAACTGTATGAGCAGTTTCTAATATCAAATCGTTTACATGGAGTCCGGCTTGCACTGCTGAAGCTGTCATCTGAATCACAAAAAGATACACGTTATGTTGCTTGAGTATCTCCCATTGCAACTGTATGAGCAGTTTCTAATATCAAATCGTTTACATGGAGTCCGGCTTGCACTGCTGAAGCTGTCATCTGAATCACAAAAAGATACACGTTATGTTGCTTGTGTACCTTCCCATAGCAACTGTATGAGCAGTTTCTAATATCAAATCGTTTACATGGAGTCCGGCTTGCACTGCTGAAGCTGTCATCTGAATCACAAAAAGATACACGTTATGTTGCTGGTGTACCTCCCATAGCAACTGTATGAGCAGTTTCTAATATCAAATCGTTTACATGGAGTCCGGCTTGCACTGCTGAAGCTGTCCTCTGAATCACAAAAAGATACACGTTATGTTGCTTGAGTACCTCCCATAGCAACTGTATGAGCAGTTTCTAATATCAAATCGTTTACATGGAGTCCGGCTTGCACTGCTGAAGCTGTCATCTGAATCACAAAAAGATACACGTTATGTTGCTTGAGTATCTCCCATTGCAACTGTATGAGCAGTTTCTAATATCAAATCGTTTACATGGAGTCCGGCTTGCACTGCTGAAGCTGTCATCTGAATCACAAAAAGATACACGTTATGTTGCTTGTGTACCTTCGCATAGCAACTGTATGAGCAGTTTCTAATATCAAATCGTTTACATGGAGTCCGGCTTGCACTGCTGAAGCTGTCATCTGAATCACAAAAAGATACACGTTATGTTGCTTGTGTACCTCCCATAGCAACTGTATGAGCAGTTTCTAATATCAAATCGTTTACATGGAGTCCGGCTTGCACTGCTGAAGCTGTCATCTAAATCACAAAAAGATACACGTTATGTTGCTTGTGTACCTTCCCATAGCAACTGTATGAGCAGTTTCTAATATCAAATCGTTTACATGGAGTCCGGCTTGCACTGCTGAAGCTGTCATCTGAATCACAAAAAGATACACGTTATGTTGCTTGTGTACCTTCCCATAGCAACTGTATGAGCAGTTTCTAATATCAAATCGTTTACATGGAGTCCGGCTTGCACTGCTGAAGCTGTCATCTGAATCACAAAAAGATACACGTTTTGTTGCTTGAGTACCTCCCATAGCAACTGTATGAGCAGTTTCTAATATCAAATCGTTTACATGGAGTCCGGCTCGCACTGCTGAAGCTGTCCTCTGAACCACAAAAAGATACACGTTATGTTGCTTGAGTACCTCCCATAGCAACTGTATGAGCAGTTTCTAATATCAAATCGTTTACATGGAGTCCGGCTTGCACTGCTGAAGCTGTCATCTGAATCACAAAAAGATACACGTTATGTTGCTTGTGTACCTCCCATAGCAACTGTATGAGCAGTTTCTAATATCAAATCGTTTACATGGAGTCCGGCTCGCACTGCTGAAGCTGTCATCTGAATCACAAAAAGATACGCGTTATGTTGCTTGTGTACCTCCCATAGCAACTGTATGAGCAGTTTCTAATATCAAATCGTTTACATGGAGTCCGGCTTGCACTGCTGAAGCTGTCATCTGAATCACAAAAAGATACACGTTATGTTGCTTGTGTACCTGCCATAGCAACTGTATGAGCAGTTTCTAATATCAAATCGTTTACATGGAGTCCGGCTTGCACTGGTGAAGCTGTCATCTGAATCACAAAAAGATACACGTTATGTTGCTTGAGTATCTGCCATTGCAACTGTATGAGCAGTTTCTAATATCAAATCGTTTACATGGAGTCCGGCTTGCACTGCTGAAGCTGTCATCTGAATCACAAAAAGATACACGTTATGTTGCTTGTGTATCTCCCATTGCAACTGTATGAGCAGTTTCTAATATCAAATCGTTTACATGGAGTCCGGCTTGCACTGCTGAAGCTGTCATCTGAATCACAAAAAGATACACGTTATGTTGCTTGTGTACCTGCCATAGCAACTGTATGAGCAGTTTCTAATATCAAATCGTTTACATGGAGTCCGGCTTGCACTGCTGAAGCTGTCATCTGAATCACAAAAAGATACACGTTATGTTGCTTGAGTACCTCCCATAGCAACTGTATGAGCAGTTTCTAATATCAAATCGTTTACATGGAGTCCGGCTTGCACTGCTGAAGCTGTCATCTGAATCACAAAAAGATACACGTTATGTTGCTTGAGTACCTCCCATAGCAACTGTATGAGCAGTTTCTAATATCAAATCGTTTACATGGAGTCCGGCTTGCACTGCTGAAGCTGTCATCTGAATCACAAAAAGATACACGTTATGTTGCTTGTGTACCTCCCATAGCAACTGTATGAGCAGTTTCTAATATCAAATCGTTTACATGGAGTCCGGCTTGCACTGCTGAAGCTGTCATCTGAATCACAAAAAGATACACGTTATGTTGCTTGTGTACCTCCCATAGCAACTGTATGAGCAGTTTCTAATATCAAATCGTTTACATGGAGTCCGGCTTGCACTGCTGAAGCTGTCATGTGAATCACAAAAAGATACACGTTATGTTGCTTGAGTACCTCCCACAGCAACTGTATGAGCAGTTTCTAATATCAAATCGTTTACATGGAGTCCGGCTTGCACTGCTGAAGCTGTCATCTGAATGACAAAAAGATACACTTTATGTTGCTTGAGTATCTCCCATTGCAACTGTATGAGCAGTTTCTAATATCAAATCGTTTACATGGAGTCCGGCTTGCACTGCTGAAGCTGTCATCTGAATCACAAAAAGATACACGTTATGACGTTATGTTGCTTGTGTACCTTCCCATAGCAACTGTATGAGAAGTTTCTAATATCAAATCGTTTACATGGAGTCCGGCTTGCACTGCTGAAGCTGTCATCTGAATCACAAAAAGATACACGTTATGTTGCTTGTGTACCTCCCATAGCAACTGTATGAGCAGTTTCTAACATCAAATCGTTTACATGGAGTCCGGCTTGCACTGCTGAAGCTGTCATCTGAATCACAAAAAGATACACGTTATGTTGCTTGTGTACCTCCCATAGCAACTGTATTAGCAGTTTCTAATATCAAATCGTTTACATGGAGTCCGGCTTGCACTGCTGAAGCTGTCATCTGAATCACAAAAAGATACATGTTATGTTGCTTGAGTATCTCCCATTGCAACTGTATGAGCAGTTTCTAATATCAAATCGTTTACATGGAGTCCGGCTTGCACTGCTGAAGCTGTCATCTGAATCACAAAAAGATACACGTTATGTTGCTTGTGTACCTTCCCATAGCAACTGTATGAGCAGTTTCTAATATCAAATCGTTTACATGGAGTCCGGCTTGCACTGCTGAAGCTGTCATCTGAATCACAAAAAGATACACGTTATGTTGCTTGTGTACCTCCCATAGCAACTGTATGAGCAGTTTCTAATATCAAATCGTTTACATGGAGTCCGGCTTGCACTGCTGACGCTGTCATCTGAATCACAAAAAGATACACGTTATGTTGCTTGAGTATCTCCCATTGCAACTGTATGAGCAGTTTCTAATATCAAATCGTTTACATGGAGTCCGGCTTGCACTGCTGAAGCTGTCATCTGAATCACAAAAAGATACACGTTATGTTGCTTGAGTAACTCCCATAGACCCCGCCGGGGTGGCGCAGTGGTTACGGCGCTCGACTACTGTTCCCAAGGACGCGGAATCGAATCCCGGCCTCGGCGGCAGCTTTTCGATGGAGGCGAAAAGCAAGGCGCCCGTGTGCTGTGCGATGTCAGTGCACGTTAAAGAACCCCAGGTGGTCGAAATTTCTGGAGTCCTCCACTACGGCGTCTCTCATAGCCTGAGTTGCTTTGGGACGTTAAACCCCACAAACCAGTAACTCCCATAGCAACTGTATGAGCAGTTTCTAATATCAAATCGTTTACATGGAGTCCGGCTTGCACTGCTGAAGCTGTCATCTGAATCACAAAAAGATACACGTTACGTTGCTTGTGTACCTCCCATAGCAACTGTATGAGCAATTTCTAATATCAAATCGTTTACATGGAGTCCGGCTTGCACTGCTGAAGCTGTCATATGAATCACAAAAAGATACACGTTATGTTGCTTGTGTACCTCCCATAGCAACTGTATGAGCAGTTTCTAATATCAAATCGTTTACATGGAGTCCGGCTTGCACTGCTGAAGCTGTCATCTGAATCACAAAAAGATACACGTTATGTTGCTTGAGTACCTCCCATAGCAACTGTATGAGCAGTTTCTAATATCAAATCGTTTACAAGGAGTCCGGCTTATACTGCTGAAGCTGTCATCTGAATCACAAAAAGATACACGTTATGTTGCTTGTGTACCTTCCCATAGCAACTGTATGAGCAGTTTCTAATATCAAATCGTTTACATGGAGTCCGGCTTGCACTGCTGAAGCTGTCATCTGAATCACAAAAAGATACACGTTATGTTGCTTGTGTACCTCCCATAGCAACTGTATGAGCAGTTTCTAATATCAAATCGTTTACATGGAGTCCGGCTTGCACTGCTGAAGCTGTCATCTGAATCACAAAAAGATACACGTTATGTTGCTTGAGTACCTCCCATAGCAACTGTATGAGCAGTTTCTAATATCAAATCGTTTACATGGAGTCCGGCTTGCACTGCTGAAGCTGTCCTCTGAATCACAAAAAGATACACGTTATGTTGCTTGAGTACCTCCCATAGCAACTGTATGAGCAGTTTCTAATATCAAATCGTTTACATGGAGTCCGGCTTGCACCGCTGAAGCTGTCATCTGAATCACAAAAAGATACACGTTATGTTGCTTGTGTACCTCCCATAGCAACTGTATGAGCAGTTTCTAATATCAAATCGTTTACATGGAGTCCGGCTTGGACTGCTGAAGCTGTCATCTGAATCACAAAAAGATACACGTTATGTTGCTTGAGTACCTCCCACAGCAACTGTATGAGCAGTTTCTAATATCAAATCGTTTACATGGAGTCCGGCTTGCACTGCTGAAGCTGTCATCTGAATCACAAAAAGATACACGTTATGTTGCTTGTGTACCTCCCATAGCAACTGTATGAGCAGTTTCTAATATCAAATCGTTTACATGGAGTCCGGCTTGCACTGCTGAAGCTGTCATCTGAATCACAAAAAGATACACGTTATGTTGCTTGTGTACCTCCCATAGCAACTGTATGAGCAGTTTCTAATATCAAATCGTTTACATGGAGTCCGGCTTGCACTGCTGAAGCTGTCATCTGAATCACAAAAAGATACACGTTATGTTGCTTGAGTATCTCCCATTGCAACTGTATGAGCAGTTTCTAATATCAAATCGTTTACATGGAGTCCGGCTTGCACTGCTGAAGCTGTCATCTGAATCACAAAAAGATACACGTTATTTTGCTTGTGTACCTTCCCATAGCAACTGTATGAGCAGTTTCTAATATCAAATCGTTTACATGGAGTCCGGCTTCCACTGCTGAAGCTGTCATCTGAATCACAAAAAGATACACGTTATGTTGCTTGTGTACCTCCCATAGCAACTGTATGAGCAGTTTCTAATATCAAATCGTTTACATGGAGTCCGGCTTGCACTGCTGAAGCTGTCATCTGAATCACAAAAAGATACACGTTATGTTGCTTGTGTACCTCCCATAGCAACTGTATGAGCAGTTTCTAATATCAAATCGTTTACATGGAGTCCGGCTTGCACTGCTGAAGCTGTCATCTGAATCACAAAAAGATACACGTTATGTTGTTTGAGTACCTCCCATAGCAACTGTATGAGCAGTTTCTAATATCAAATCGTTTACATGGAGTCCGGCTTGCACCGCTGAAGCTGTCATCTGAATCAGAAAAAGATACACGTTATGTTGCTTGAGTATCTCCCATTGCAACTGTATGAGCAGTTTCTAATATCAAATCGGTTACATGGAGTCCGGCTTGCACTGCTGAAGCTGTCATCTGAATCACAAAAAGATACACGTTATGTTGCTTGTGTACCTTCCCATAGCAACTGTATGAGCCGTTTCTAATATCGGATCGTTTACATGGAGTCATTTTCAGATGATTATAAAAAAGCATTTGTCTTGCTAGACGCATGTTAAATAGAAAACGTGATGTGTCTTGGCTATCACGAGGCGCGAAGAAGTTTGATGGACTATCAGCATGCCTTATATCAGACGCTTACAAACAGCTCAGCCTGTGTGTCCATCCGATGTCAGGACTGACATGATGTTTATCTTTTGCAGTAAAGATATGATACACCTGTTAAAAACAGAGCTCGTGTTTAGGAGTTGGCAACTGCGATCCCAAAAAAGAGGCACATTTGATCGCCTTGAATAATTTCCCTTATCAGCTCGCTTCTCTGGACGCGTTCCGTTTTCAGTCAGCGTGGATGCGTCATCATTTTTATTGGCATATTTAGACATTATCAGTCTAGCTGAGGACTTTGATAGTAGCGGTCTTTTTGCATGAAAAGTGTGCGCATAATAGTAAACTAAGAATTGCACATTACGTACACACATGACTAAAGAAAAATTTATAACAGCATATCTATAAGAGCCAAGTCAGCAAGGCAGATAACAGAGAGATTTCCTCCTGGCTCTTCACACATACAATATTATTGAACAGTTTATTTTAATCTCGCTCTTTTTATCGAAAAACGAATTGCGAATAATTTATGGAGTCTTGAAAATCGTTTTCCTCCTACTTGCTTTTCATTCTTATAGCGCGTTAATCGGGAAGTGCGCTCCTTTATATACTGTTGCTTGTCAAACAGGACTAGATTATTCATGATGGAATAGAGAAGAGGTAAGCGTTTTTCTCTGTTCACCTTAACAGAAGGAGGGGGGGGGGAATTTACTTTCTCATACAGTGTCTGATATATCACTGTAACGGGGATGAGCCATGCAATTCACTTTTGAAAGCAACATAAATTGTATAAGATTTGAGTCAACGTTTTTTAAAGATTTCCTGCCTTTTCCCAGTCTATATCGTGCAATACGGACTGTTAAGTTGCAGACCTGCTGAACTCAAGCGGCGCTGCAGCTGCCGCCGCTCAAGTCCAACCATGATTGAGAAAATAAGCTGACACGACGTCGTGTGTTGTGACCGTGCATGGTCCGCGCATGCGCGCCCTATTGTTCGCCTGTGGGCATGGTATTGATATGTGATGTTGGTGCAAGGGCTCTAAGTGAGCCTGTTTCCATGAATCGTTTTGTGTGAGCATGCTTTGCTTTGTTGAGACCCTGCAACTGCCAAGTTGGCCCTATCAAGGGAACGTCAAGAAAAATACAAAGAAATGTCGCCCTGTGGGAAATAGCCGGAAGCGCTTTTGTTCAACTGTTCACCCTTTCCGTCGAGAGGCGCTATTGTCAAGTGAGGAATGCCTATTGTTCAAAGGAGACGATCGGAATGACACGTCCGCTGACTTACAGGAGAAAAAAGGAGCATGACGAATACGGCCATTAGAGGATTTCCCGGGAATGCAGGAAAGAGTTGCAATTGCCGGAAAGGGACAATGCTGGGAGTGGTATTCGTGGCGCGCACGTACACTTGGGTTTCTGAGAAGGAAATCCACTTGCCGGAACCACCATATCGGATCTTTGCAGAAGAATAGAAATGTACCTCCTCGCCGTTCCCAAGCTCTACCCGCCAACAAGTGACCACGCCCGACGAAACAATACCGGACCAGTCAGTACATCAGACCATCAGTGCAGTGATGTGTACGATTGGATGCCGATATCTGAGGGGCGTGCCCTGGAACTGGTCGATCAGCATCTTCAGAGAGGGGCTGGACATAGGGGGTTTTAAGGACGTTGCAGAGCACGAAATGAGGCTCTGAGCCCTGGGTAAACGGCTCATCCAGACGCTTCTCGCATCAACTCTTAACGCTTGCTATTTTGCTGATATACTCTTTTTTTCATGCAAATAAGTTTTATCAAAGTGCCATTAAACCTGCTTGTATATTTTACCAACTTCGAAGATTCAATCCTTAATCAGCCCGGAATCTCTGCACGCTACCAAGTGAAGGACGGGTCGACTTAGTCCCAGCATCACGACAACTGGTGACCAGCGTTGGGATCTGAATCTACAAGCCACAACATCTGGTGATTGGAGGTGAATCAGAATCTACAAGCCACAACAGCTGGTGATCGGAGGTGGCATCTCAAGCAACAAGCAGGAGCAACAGTCGGCCAACAAGAGAGCAGCTCGGAACATCGATCGCATGTGTCGGTGAGTGCTTGGCTTTTCTTCTGATGTGGACCAGGTTCTAGAACAGGGTTAGATTTTAGAACTGGTAAAGAGTGTTGAAACGCATTTAGGATTGGTGGTTTGCACAGTTGTTTTGGGAGTAGCCGACACTCGGAGCGATCATGGACCTACAAAAGCTGTAGAAACTGGAACTGTTGCTATTGTGTGAGGAATTGGGAATTGATACAAGTGGTTTGGCACGAAAACCCTTGATTTTAAAGGCAATCACTGATTTGGGAACCGATGATGAGGAGCTCAGTGAAGCATGGAACCTCATCGGACAAAAAAAGGAAGAGCAGCTCAGACAGCGGAAAGAGCGGGAAAAAGAGGAAAAGAGGCGTGAGCGTGAAATTGAGAGAGAAGCAAAAAGGCTGGAGCAAGAAATTGAGCTCCGGAAATTAGAAGTAGAGTTGAGCAAGAGGTCGGGAAATTGTCCCCAACTAGCGGTACCTCTTCTCAACAAGGAGGCAGATTTCAAGATGTCAAACTACATGCAGGCATATGTGATATCAGGGGATATCGGTCTGTATCTGGCCAAGTTTGAGTGAACCTGCGAAAAACTGTCCTTCCAGCGAGACACTTGGTCTCAGAGATTATTGACGGTTCTACCCTGCGAGGCAGCGGAGGTTGTCGTGCGGCTAAGCAAGGCGGACGCGGACAACTACGAGGAGGTCAAGGCTTGCCTTCTGAGAAAGTATAGGCTTAGCTCCGAGGCGTTCAGACAACGTTTTCGGAACGCTACTAAGTCCAGGGACGAGACTTACCCTGAATTCCTGTACAATTTAAGAGTCAATTTGGGCGAGTGGCTAAAGAGCACTGATTCCTACAGTGATAGGGACGCTGTAGTAGAGCGAATTCTTTTGGAGCAGTTTTATAACTGCCTCCCAGAAAAATAAAGAAATTGGTTACAGGACCGAGGCGACATTAAGTCGGCAACTGAAGCTGCCGAACTCATTGAGGAGTACGCATCGCGCCGACAATTCAGCAACCCAGCAGTGAATAGGCCCCGCAATCCCAAGTTGAGTGTGAATGACCGTCAGGAAAGGCACTTTGACAGAGTTGCAAACGAAGAAAGGAAGGCTTCTTCAGGCAAACTCCCTAGAAAGGACGGCAGTGAGAAAAGTGGGGAAGTGACCAACGCCCAGAATACAAAGAACAAGCTTGAGGCTAGGAAGCCGCTCACATGCTTTAGGTGTAATGAGCAGGGTCACATTGCCGTCAACTGCCGGAAAGAAAAGATTGCTTTCTCGTATGGCAGTGACTGCGATGAAAACGTGAAGCTTTTGGAACACTACCTGCATGACCTAGTAGTCAACGGGAAGCCTTGCAAGGTACTGCTCGATTCGGCCGCAACGATGGATGTTATCCATCCGGCGTATGTGTCGCCTTCCGACTATACAGGACAGTGTGCATGGATCCGCCAGGTAGTGGAGGAACAGAGTGTGTGCTTGCCAATCGCGAACGTGGTCATCGAGGACCCTTTCGGCGAGTTAACCACCGAGGCTGCCGTTTCAGGAAAGCTTCCTAAGTGCTATCCGGATTTGTTTTCCAACAAATCGGACAGGCTGCTGCGAAAGAGGGGCATCCTTTTCGGAGACATTGTTGTGCAAGCCTTAACACGTTCAAAGGCGCGAGAACTAGCTACAATGCTCATTCCAGAAAATTCCACAGCGGAGGAAACGTTAGTTAAAACAGTGGTCGATGCGGAAGATAGCGGGTCAGAAAACAGAGCGAGGCATCTCAGATAAGTCAACATGAAAGTGTGCTTGATGAGACACGGAATGAGGACGTTCTTGAGAGTAACCTCTTGCCGCCAGTGTCTAGTAATCTCACGAGACTTTTAAGTGGAACCCAAGAGGACTTAGCTATGGAGCAAGCCAATGATCCCAAGGCACAGGAGATAAGGGAGCGCCACCGCGCCACTAAGACAGCAAAGAATATTTCTTTCGAGATGAGAAAGGGAGTGCTGTATCGCTTATTCAAGGATAAGCGCGGAGTAGAGCGGGACCAATTAGTCGTTCCCCAAAAGTACCGCGCAGACTTACTGCGACTTTCCCATGGCAGCTCGTGGTCTTGTCACCTCGGAATAAGGAAAACAAAGCCGAGGCTGTTGCAAGAATACTATTGGCCTGGATGTTTTAAGGACACCGAAAAGTTTGTACGGTCATGCGACACGTGCCAGCGGGTTGGAAAGGCGCAAGATAAGTGGAAAGCTCCGATGGTGTTAGTGCCAATCATTACCGAGCCGTTCCACCGGTTAGTAATAGATGTAGTTGGGCCACTTCCTGTGACAGTGTCAGGGTACCGTTATATCCCCACTATGTTATGCCCAGCCACAAAGATTCCAGAGGCTGTACCGCTGCGCGAGATGACGTCCGAGAGTGTAGTGGATTCGCTGCTGTCAGTGTTTGCACGAGTTGGATTCCCTTCCGAGGTCCAAAGTGATCAGGGTAGCGTTTTCACAAGTGTCCTCACCACCTCATTTCTCGAGCGATGCGGCATTAATGTAGTGCATAGCTCGATCCACCATCCGCAGAGCAACAGCGTAGAAAGATGGCATTATGTTCTCAAACGCGTCCTGAGGGGACTGTGCTACCTGCCTGCCTGCCTGCAGCATTTTTCGCTTTGCGGTCAGTGCCGCATGAATCCACTGGTTTTAGCCCAGCCGAGTTGGTGTACGGAAGGTCACTGCGCTCACCTTTGCGAATGGTGCGCGAAGCCTGGGAGGGGCGCGGAGAAGACCCAACAGTAGTAGAATTCATTCTGAACCTCCTGAATCGCTTACATATTGTCACGAAGACAGGGATTTAGGGGTATCGGCAACAGGGGCAGATACACACAGTCGAGAGAGAGGTTCCCGAGAAACGGTAGCACGAAGACACAAGCTCAAGAGTCCACAAGGGTTAACAAGCCGAAGCGCGCGAGAGTCTCCAACTTCTTTGTCGTTTTAGCGCTACCTCGAACCGTCAGGTGGCATTATTCCCCCCCTCGAAAAAAAAAAACCGCAAGTTCACAGAAAAAAAAAAACTGCTCCGGATGGCAAATATGACTTTCAGCGGGTAAAATACGGCTTCATGCGAAGCACATGCACCAGGTCAGACGAGCACTGACGACTAGAACTCGGTACAGTTCCGTCTGGAATAACCTCGTACGTAACTTCTGAGAGGCGACGCGACACTCTGTAAGGTCCGAAGTAACGATTGAGAAGTTTTTCCGACAAGCCTGGGCGCCGGACAGGTGTCCACACCCAGACTTTGTCACCAGGCTGGAACACGACATAGCGATGGCGGTCGTTATATCGGCGTGCATCTGTTGCTTGCTGTTTTGTAATGTGATTACGGGTGAGTTGGCGAGCTTCCTCAGCGTAGGTGGTGAATTCTTCTGCGTCAGCGGTAAGCAGCTGGTCGTCAGCCGCACATGGCAGCATAGCGTCGAGCATGGTCTGTACATCGCGTCCGTATACTAGGCGAAACGGAGTGAATCGAGTTGTTTCTTGGACGGCCGTGTTATATGCAAATGTGACATAAGGCAATATCTCGTCCCATGTTTTATGCCGGACATCGACATACATGGCGAGCATGTCCGCTATTGTTTTGTTTAGTCGCTCAGTAAGGCCATTAGACTGAGGATGGTAAGCAGTAGTCTTTCGGTGATGTGTCTGGCTTAGTTGGAAAACTTCTTCAAGAAGACGCGCTGTAAATGCCTTGCCACGATCAGTAATGACGTATGAAGGGGCGCCATGGCGGAGGACAATCTGCGTCATGAAAAATTGTGCCACTTCGGAGGATGTTGCACGTGGCACTGCCATAGTTTCCGCGTAACGTGTCAGATAGTCTGTAGCCACGATAATCCACTTATTGCCAGCTGACGATAGAGGAAAAGGGCCAAGAAAGTCCATACCAATTTGGTCGAATGGTACTAGCGGTGGGGGAATAGGCTGCAGGAAACCCGCTGGCTTCAATGGCGGTGTCTTGCGTCGCTGGCACTCGCGGCAACCTCTAACATATCGATGAACGGTGGCGGTAAGTTTGGGCCAGTAGTAGGCCTGGCGCACTCTCGTTAGAGTGCGTGCAAAGCCCAAGTGTCCAGCGGTGGGTTCATCATGGCAAGCATGAAGGATTTCATCGCGGAGATCTTCAGGGATGACTAGAAGATAGGCTCGGTCACTGTTGCCGGCGCTTTTCTTGTAGAGGATTCCGTCGCGCGTACAGAAGGATGACAAGTTCTTAGCAAACAGTCGAGATACTGTAGAATCGAAACCCTCCAGATGATCGATCACAGTTTTGAGGTCTGGGTCAGCCCGTTGCCGGGCCTTTAAATCAGAGGAACTGATAATGCCAAGAAAATGGGCGTCTTCATCCGTACTGTCATGGGCCAACTCCACGGGTGATCGAGACAGCGTGTCAGCATCTTCATGTTTGCGTCCGGATTTATAAACGATAGAGTAATCAAACTCCTGCATACGAAGGCTCCACCGTGCAAGACGTCCTGATGGATCTCGAAGACTAACTAGCCAACACAAAGCATGATGGTCTGTCACAACTTTAAATTTACGGCCGTAGAGGTAAGGTCGGAATTTCATTGTGGCCCAAACGACGGCGAGACACTCCTTTTCAGAAGTTGAATAGTTTGATTCTGCCCGAGAAAGGGTGCGGCTGGCATAAGCGATCACTTTTTCCTCGCCTTGCTGGTGCTGGACCAGAACAGCACCCAGACCGACATTGCTGGCGTCGGTGTGAATTTCGGTGGCAGCGTCCTCATCGAAGTGTGCAAGAACGGGAGGGTTGTGCAGCCGTTGGCGCAGCTCGGTGAATGCCTCCTGCTGCTCGGAAGACCAGACATACGGGACGTCATCACGTGTCAGGCGCGTCAAAGGTTCTGCAATCTTGGCAAAATCGGCAATGAAACGGCGATAGTACGCACACAGACCCAAGAAACGTCGGACTGCTTTCTTCGTGGTAGGGATGGGAAAATTGGCTACAGCGGCTGTTTTATCAGGGTCAGGCCGGACACCGTCAGCGCTAACCACATGACCGAGAAATTTTAGCTGCTGATATCCAAAGTGACATTTTTCCGGTTTGAGTGTCAAATCGGCCGAGCGAAGAGCGTCCAATACCGTTCGCAGCCGCTTAAGATGTTGGTCAAACGTTTCTGAAAACACGATGACGTCGTCCAAATAAACCAAACAGGTTTGCCATTTAAGACCAGCAAGTACGGTGTCCATCATTCTATGGAACGTCGCTGGCGCTGAACACAGACCGAAAGGCAATACTTTAAATTCATATAAGCCATCGGGTGTCACAAAGGCAGTCTTTTCCCGATCGCGCTCATCCACTTCTATCTGCCAATAACCACTTTTTAAATCAATTGAGGAAAAGAACTTGGCGTTGCGAAGTCGATCGAGTGAATCGTCGATACGGGGCAACGGATATACATCTTTTTTTTGTGATGTCATTCAGTTTCCTGTAATCAACGCAAAAACGCAGCGTGCCATCCTTTTTCTTAACCAACACGACGGGCGACGACCACGGACTTTTAGACGGCTGAATAACATCATCAATAAGCATTTCCTGGACTTGTGTCCGAATTGCCTCACGTTCTTTGGCCGAAATACGGTACGGCTGCTGTCGAATAGGTCGGGCATCGTCAGACGTTATGATGCGATGCTTGGCGATAGAAGTTTGCCGGACTTTCGATGATGAGGCAAAGCACGGGGCGTACTCCAGCAGTAAGGCACGCAGGGCGCGTTGTTGACAGAAAGAAAGGTCACTGCTAACATCGATGCGGTCTAGAACACTGGGAGTATCGATAACGTCAAACGCAAAACATTCAGAAACTTCATTTAACAGTTCGCCGAAAGCGATGGCAGTAGAGCGATAGAGGTGGCGAGATTCATTCGTGAAGTTCGTGACGAGAAGCTCAGAGTGACCATTGCTGAGAATAATTAAGCTTCGAGCTGCACAGATGCCATGAGAAAATAAAAGAGAACGGTTGCTTTCAGCTATTATCGGCCCGTCACGAAGCCCGTCGCACACAACACTCACAAACACGCTGGAGCGGGGAGGCACTGAAACACACTCGGCTGAAACCCGTAGGGCGCACGTACATTGGCCATCGGTGGGGCTGGCAGCCGCTTTCTCCGTTGAGAACGAGACCGTTCGCTGTCGGAGATCGATGATGGCGCCATATTCCCGCAGGAAATCCACACCGAGAATCAAATCACGGGAACATTCCCGGAGAACGACGCAGCTGACAACGAACGTTGAAGTACGAATCTGGATTCTAGCCGTGCACTGTCCAATAGGAGTAATTACATGCCCCCCAGCCGTGCGTATTTGTGTGCTACACCATGGTGTCATAACCTTCCTAAGGGTCGCTGCCAGTTTCCCACTCAAAATCGAAAAGTCTGCTCCGGTATCCACTAAAGCGCTGACATTATGACCATCGATGCACACAGGGATGTCCAGCGATAGCCGGTCTCGTGAACCAAATGCTGTCGTTTCTGCTCCAAAATCCATATCTGTTCTCATTGGGGGGACTTCTTGGTGCTGACATTTAGCGGCCCCGCCCCCGGAGGTCGCTCTACTCAGTTTTCCCGGTGGGGGCTTGGCGAGCGACCAGGCGGTGCTCGCGGGAAGTTGCCAGTTGTTGAAGCGGTTTGCCGACGTGGGGATGGAGACCTGGATTGTCGGCGCGCCATCCGGAGGCTCTCTTGTGCGAGGTTGTCTCCAATGTCACGAGGTAGTTGTCCGAACGTGCGTCTAGGTGCGTTGGTGTAAAAGCCCTCCTGTCCGAGTTCCCGATAAGGGCACCACCGGAAAATGTGACCAGGTTCCCCACAGTGGTAGCAAAGGCGGCGGCTCCGAGGTGCCTGCCAGACGTCCGTTCGTCGAAAGTTTGATCGCGGTGGCCGCACGTACCGCGTAGGCTGCTGTACAGGAATGTATTGCATTGGCTCCTGGACGGGCATGCACTGGGTTGGTGGTAACGTAGACAACGGAGCCTGGACGGGAACTGGGCGTCGGAGAGCGTCAGCGTAAGTCGGACGAGAATAATCAGGAACAGGGGTACTTTGAGCTTCAGCAACATGCAGAGATGGCTGCGTGACTTGCTGAATCTCTTCACGGATCATATGTGCGAGAGAATCACCCCTGGGTTGGAACGTGCCACAAACCTTCTGCAGTTCCTCGCGTACAATCGCACGAATAAGATCTTGGAGCTGTTCAGTATTTCTTACAGCAGCTGTAAGGGGCTCGGCAGCAGTCGTAGCGAGCATTGGGCTGTCGTAGACCGCCGAGCGGCGCTGGTGTAGGATCTTTTCCATGGTGACCGCCTCTGTTAAAAATGAGGTAACTGTAGTTGGTGGGCTACGTACAAGACCAGCAAAAAGCTGTTCTTTAACCCCATGCATGAGGTGGCGCAGCTTTCTCTCTTCAGACATGTTGGGATCCGCACGTCGAAATAGTTTCCTCATGTCCTCAACATACATCATGACGGACTCGTTTGGCATCTGTTTTCGAGATTGTAGAGCACGTTCTGCTCGTTCGCGCTTATCAAGGCTGATATACGCCTCTTCGATAAGACGGCGGAACTGAGGCCATGATGTTATCGTGCCTTCTCGGTTCTCATACCATGTCAAAGCATGGTCTTCCAGGCAGAAAATGGCGTTCCGTAGCTTTAAGCTGTCGTCCCACTGATTAAAGGATGCGACTCGTTCGAACTGAGTTAGCCAATCCTCAACGTCTTCATGTGCAGTGCCATGGAACGATTTCGGCACTCGGGGGTTTTGAACGTAAACAGGAGTACCTTGCATGACTGTCGTAGTGCTTTGCGTGGCTGGCCGGAGGCTCTTTGTTGAAGTGGACTCCAAGGGCCCGTGTTCGGGAGGAAGGCCCAGGTTCCTCCGGCTGACGCGATGAACTGGCGTGTCCACAGGCAAAAGCTCGGTGTCGTTGGTTCGCGGAGGGGTGTGCGACATTGAGAGGACAATTACCCAGCGGCTCCACCAAAACTGTCACGAAGACAGGGATTTAGGGGTATCGGCAACAGGGGCAGATACACACAGTCGAGAGAGAGGTTCCCGAGAAACGGTAGCACGAAGACACAAGCTCAAGAGTCCACAAGGGTTAACAAGCCGAAGCGCGCGAGAGTCTCCAACTTCTTTGTCGTTTTAGCGCTACCTCGAACCGTCAGGTGGCAATATCACTAAGGAACTCGTTGTGGCCAGCATGAAGTCAGCCCAGGCTCGTTCCAAAGTGTAATATGATAAGTCATCCCGTCAAAAGACGTTTCGTATCGGGGACCAGGTGATGTTGCTGAGAGGTTCAAGGCAAAATAAGCTCGAAGTACAGTTGGAAGGACCTGCTGAAGTCGTTGCAAAGCTTTCTAACACTAACTACGCAGTGAAAATCCCCGGTAGACGTAAAGAAGTGCGCATTTATCATTGCAATCTTATGAAGCCTTGAGGGAAGCCGTGGTAAATCTAACGTTAAACCTTCCCGAGGAGATGGGTGACAACTCGATTTGCGGCAGCGGAGAAGAAAGCAACGCTCAGGAGCTTCTCAAAAAGACGGAGCAGAGAGGGCTTATTGAGCTTCAGAGAAAGAGTGCGCTTGCATTGTATGGGCCATTCAAAAATTGCAGTGCTATCTTGGAGGGGCCAAATTCACCGTAGAGACGGACCGTTGTCCCCTGGCTTGGCTGCAAACTGCGATATTGAAGAACAGTCGCCTTCTGAGGAGGTGCTTGAATTTTACAGCTGTACAATTTTGAAATAAGATACAAAAAGGAATGCGGACGCGCTTAGCTGTGTTTCTAAGCGGTCCGAGGTGTTTCTCACCATGTATCCAAATTGATACTGAGGTTCTTTTTTTTTCGTGTGCTTGTATATATGTGACTATGTAAAGCAGCACGTTTGATTTTCTAGGAATACGTGGGTCCTGAGCGCCTTGAGTGTGGGCTTTTCTCGGACAACGATGGCAGTTTTCTTTTGACCTGGTCTCTTCAGACGGGAGCCTAGTGCTTGCTTAGACATGTGGTTGAGTTTCAGAGACAGCTCAAGCAATTTGGCCTACGACAATCAAGACAACTCGACAAGCGACAGCGAGCTTCAAGCATTCATCTGCAGGCCATTAAGTCGTCTCTTCATGCAGCAGCTGCGACTGCTGCCCTCCGTGACTCTTCTGGCGGGGGAGGAGGCTGTTGTGACCATGCATGGTCCGCGCTTGCGCGCCCTATTGTTCGCCTGTGGGCATGGTATTGATATGTGCGATTGGTGCAAGTTCCATGAATCTTTTTGTGTGAGCATGCTTTGCTTTGTCGAGACCCTACAAATGCCAAGTTGGCCCTGTCAAGGGAACGTCAAGAAAAATACAAAGAAATGTCGCCCTGTGGGAAATAGCCGGAAGTGCTTTTGTTCAACTGTTCACCCTTCCCGTCGAGAGGCGCTATTCTCAAGTGAGGAATGCCTATTGTCCAAAGGAGACGATCGGAATGACACGTCCGCTGACTTACAGGAGAAGAAAGGAGCATGACGAATACGGCCATTAGAGGATTTCCCGGGAATGCAGGAAAGAGTTGCAATTGCCGGAAAGGGACAATGCTGGGAGCGGTATTTGTGGCGCGAACGTACACTTGGGTTTCTGAGAAGGAAATCCACTTACCGGAACCAGCCTACCGGATCTTTGCTGAAGAATAGAAATGTACCTCCTCGCCGTTCCCAAGCTCTACCCGCCAACAAGTAACCACGCCCGACGAAACAGTACCGGACCAGTCAGTGCATCAGACCATCAGTGCAGTGATGGGTTCGATTAAATGCCGATATATGAGGGGCGTGCCCTGGAAGTGATTGGTCAGCATCTTCAGAGAGGGGCTGGACATAGGGGGTTTTAAGGACGTTGCAGAGCACGAAATGAGGCTCTGAGCCCTGGGTAAACGGCTCATCCAGACGCTTCTCGCTATGAACTCTTTACGCTTGCCATTTTGCTGATATACTCTTTTTTCATGTAAATAAGTTTTCTCAAAGTGCCATAAACCTGCTTGTATATATTTTACCAACTTCGAAGACTCAATCATTATTCAACCCGGAGTCTCTGCACGCTACCAAGTGAAGGCCGGGTCGACTTAGTACCAGCGTCACGACACGGGACAGAGGGAATGGCTTTTGCGCGCTTTACGGTGCCGTTCCTCAACGACGAATGTGGAATCCAAGGTAAGCGGGCCAGCTCCTGTAGATGAAAACTGAGGAGAGACAGAAGGGTGAAGCGCCAGAAGCAAGAAGCACAATGTACTGCTTTTATTCTTTCCTCCCCTGCGGCGTGCTTTGGATGTGGACACATCCCCGAGGGCCTCGCTAGCATGACGCTGCGCTGCGGTAAAATGATAGCTATATAAACAGACACGACTTTTTGTGCGTTAGGAGGTGGTCGACAGTCGCGTACACGAAGCAGTTTCTACTCACCCCAAATCAAAGGACTCTAGGAGATCAATAGATATTAAAAAATGTTGTCAAGTTTTATGAGCTCAGGAGTCCCCGTTGAATCTAAATTATTTTACTCAAGGGTTAAACAGGGCAGAGTATCCGTATCCACACAGAATCAATTTGTGTGAATGCACACGAAAGAATACATAGCTACCTTGTCATTCTTGAGGATGTCCTCATTGCATCTGTAGGAGTACTTTAATGGCACATATTAACAATGCAAGAGCACTTCTTGTTTCATTAGTGGCATAGACAGCGCTGTGGTTAGTGTGTGCCGGCAAAGCAATCATTATTAAGAAAAATATCACATTTTTTATTGCATAAAATTATCTTCATTCATACAACCTGCCGCGGTGGGTTGTATGAATTGTACACAACTTTAAGTGGTAGGCGAATAAGTCTACTTAAGACAGGTCGTAACAAGAGTCCCAGACCACGAAAGGAAAATAATTAGGAGAATAAAATTTGAGGTAGAGATAATGCGGAACCTACTCGTACATTATGACTAGCAGCTTACCGGTATCTTTCAAGAGGAAGGTATATGTCAGTTGATTCTGACCTGTGCTCCCCTAGAGATATGAAACGCTCGTAATTTGCAATCATGTACCAACTAGCTCAACTTTCCGTATTAATGAAACGGGGATGCCAACGAAAAGAGTTCTACTTAAGTTGAAGACAACACAGAGAGCTATGGAACGCAAAATGGTTGATGTTGCGTCAAGAGATAGGAAGCGAGCATAGTGGGTCAGAGAAATAACTCAAGGTACTGACATTCTAGTGGAAATCAAGAAGAAATGGGCATGGGAACAGAAGGTAGCCGATGATCGCTTATGGTAGCAAACTGGACCCAAAGGAAAGGAAGGCGTAGCAAGGGGGGCGAGGGGCAGAATGTTAGGTGGGCGGATGAGGTTAAGATGTTCGCAGGGGTCTAGTGGATGCAGCTAGCGCAGGACCGGGTTTATTAGGGGTATAATCCGGCTGATGATGGCGATGAGGATGATGATGATGATGATGATGAAAACAATTTTGTCACAACTAGCAATTGATCCACCATCCTTGCTTTCACCAGACGTGCACGCGAAACACTGCTCTATGCCGATTTTTTTTTTTTTCAACAAAGATAGAGTCCACACCAATTTCCAGAGAATAATGCTTTAATTCTTGTATAGACTATAACGGCGCCGGACAGTGCTTAGGGAATGGGCAACACCGGCAGCATTTAAGCAAAAAGCCCCACAAAATCGAACAAACGTTTGAAAATTCGACTCCCAAGTATGGGTAATGAAGGCAACGAAAGCTTTTCGAAACCCGTGTGAGCTAAATAAAAAAATGAATCTCCCATTAGACAGAGGCGTCTCGCCATTTAGCAAGGTTGACATATCCGCAGACTTGTGCGGCTGTCGTCAGGGAGCAGAAGATTATCATTATCGAAATGACCTTGATTTATATTGCAAAGAGAGTGTTAGAAACAGCAAAACGGGAAAGGAAATGTAGTAGGCAGTAACATGATCGTTAGCAAAAAGTAATTACAGCACCTAAGCACAATTAGGTGCGCCCTTTCGTGTTTTTCGGTGAAAAATAGTCTATAAAAAGGTTTGTCGTCTTCTTCTCAACTGCGTCCATCTATACGCAATCGATCTCAAAATAAGGATGGCTAACTACTGTTTCGGTCACTTAACAAGAGGTGCGGAGAGCCACTTGAAAAAACTAACTCCGTCGCGCGGGGCCATTGTCAGACCCTCTTGACATTTTCAACAATAACTTGTATCGCATGCTTAAGGTCTGAAGCTTTACCCTAACGCGAAAAGTGCGGCAAAGTTCATGTAGTCAGCTACGTTCAGCTACTCGTTGGAAAACTTTTGTTAGAGACGCATCCTTGTGGAGCCTTAAACTGATGCTGATACACAGAAAAAAAAAACGACAAAAATGTGAAAAGTGCTGGCTCAAGAAAATTTGAAGATGCTCAACAGCCTCGTGTGAAGACCTGCTTATGCAGACTTTTCCATTAAGAGGCTTTGCAGGCTATTCCGGTATTCCGGCTTTTAGCGCTGTGCGAGATGCCCCCCAACGCACTAATGGCTGGGGACGTGTGTTTACTCAAGTAAATGTTTGGCTGCCGAGGATGCTTGACATGGCTTTGGTTTGGGAGCGGGCGTACCGGTCACGCATTCATTAGTGGGCGCCCCACTTCCGTGGACAGCGGCTTTTTCTCGTGTTTACAAGCGCGGCTCGTATGGGTGGAGGGAGGAAGTGAGGATGTTCGAAAGTACTAAGAGTGGCGCCCAAGACCACTCCTATTCCAGTTGCTTTGCGGTGATAATCGAGCAAAATGACTTGCCAATGGTGAACTATGCAATTAGGCTTTCCACACAGATGATGTCGTCACGTACAATGCATATGAAGGTAGGAGGAAGAAGGTAAAAAATAAGCAACTTCTTATATGTGATGCACATGCGACATTGCATGAGTCGAGCAAGCAGTAATACTAAAAACAAGATTGCCATGTGGCTGGCTGGAAAAGCAAACGTAGTTTTGTGCATTATGTTGTCCTGGAGACCGTATGTATGACTATAAGCCACGAAACATTAAAAGGCGCATGGTAGAAAAACAAGCGCAGGCGTCACGGGTGAATAGAAAACGCAGCCCTGAGTATTTTTGTCGCCGTAGGAGGACGCAGAGTCCCTGCTGATGGAAATGATATCAGAGACAGCTTTCCAATTCAGGAAAGAAATTTGAACTCGGACCAATTTGATCATCGCGCACTTGAATCTTCTGCGCGGACATCGGAAACTATTGCGCATCAATATAATGAGAGGTGACGGTGGTCTAGAACATTTGAGAGTGGGGACAGTCGGGTGAAGTCGCACTCTCTTTGAAGTGTCTCTCCTTTTCACTGACAGAAATTTGAATACCGTGGACTAACCTCCATTCTCGTATTAGAGTTCTTTTGACGCGATGAAGTTTAAGGTTCGTTTGGTCAAAAAGGCATCGCCGTCACCCTACCTCAGAATTGACAAAAAATGTATTAGCAAAATTGTTGCCGGTATGCGGTAGCTACGAGAACTAATCAAGACATAATACGTCATTGCCAAAAGAGATGGTGCCTCCGCCTTTTGAGTTTGAAAGCGGCTTACGCAAAGCAAACTGCGCTAATTCTACGTCCGTTTCTTAGGGCGGAAGCACCCAGAGGGCCAGAAGTCGCAATTGCATCATATCTTTAAGGTGGAGCCTGAGATGCCCCCTAATTTTGTCAATACATTTTCACTTGCTTATGGCGCAACAATGACAGTAATGCTTATATACCCCGTCGAGCTCAGTGCTAAAAAAAGGTGTTTCCATCAGGCGTCCTGGGTATCGTGTGGTTCTGCTCGTCGTTGCGCCTAGCGAAAAATAAATATTTCAGTTAGGGCTGACACTTGGGCAAGATCACGAGCTTTTCTTATAAATTTGGCTCCATTGGCATGTTTATCACAGCGACCCTTGTCATCAGTATGCTATGTTCATTAGCGGTCGCTTTAATTGCTTACTCGTGTTTTAGAGCGTTTGTGTCACAGCCACTAATTCTGCCAACCTTTCCTCAACACATTTTCTGTCTATCGTAGGATTGCTACCAATCTTTCTGACCCATGTAAGAAATTGTACGCAGTATCTACGGTGTTCATGGAAAACTGGTGCAAGCCTCGGAATCATAATTCCCTCACGATATACTCGTTCGGAGTAGTCACTTACGTGCTTGTTTCTTTCGTTTGCACAGAGAACCGTCAGAGGTACTCATTATCATGGTGTTCGACTAGGGAGCAAGAGAATCGGGATTCGATCGTGCCCTCGGCAGCGCTTTTCCACGGAGGCAAAATGCAAGATGCTCGTGTGCTGTGCGATGTCCGTGTACATTAATGATCACTAACTGGCGGAAATGTTCATAGCTTTTCGCTGCTACGTCACTGGTAGCACGACTTACTTGCGAAGTTAAATCCTGAAAAACGACTAACCCAAATGACTGAATTTTAAGTTATAAAATGCTTGAAAATGCAACGACAACAAGTTTTCTTTTAACACGTGGCGATGTGTTCATAGCAGCTGACGTTTTTTGTTGCGGAAGCAACACTAAGCCAGTCGGTGTGCCATTTCGCGGAGACCCCGATGAGCCAAGCTGCGCATGCGCGAAGAGCGAGTGATGTCACACGGAGCACAGCTGGAGAGCCTTGTCGGAGCCAAGGAGGGACGTCACATGGTGCACAGCTGGCGCGCCAGGGCAACTGCCGACTCATCCGCGGCACGGTGACTCAAGGGTGCCGCGGCCACGTTTGCCACGCCGCGCATGCGCAGTGACGTCATTGTTCTTCTGATATTCTGGAGCCACCGCACTTTCGTGGGATGTATATATGTGGCACCGCGTCGGTATCGGTGCAATAGCCACGTAATCAGCCTTAGGCGAGCAAACGTTCGTAATTCGTTGCTTCCGAAATTCTAATCGGGATGGTCATTGGTCTAACCACAGCCATTTGTTTTGGCTGGAGCTTGTGTGATATATACATTAGACCACTGAAAAGAGCAAACACAAAGCGAGAACTAGTAAATGTGGATAGAATACTTCGGAATAACGCACAGAGAAGTGACTGATTTCGAAAAACACTACAAATAATTTGCCGAAATTAACAAAATTGCGGACCTGAACGAGAAAGGCTTTGGTCGTTTCATGGAACGCCACTGGAATTCTTTTCAATATAATAGCTTAAGCGGATTTTCTTAGCAGTGGAGCCATCATACTTTTTATCATACTTTCACACACGTTTAAAAGACGTAAGTAGCACAGAGATGGACAATGCGCCATGCATTTTGTTTGAGCACACCTTCGGCTGGGGAAAGGAAATTTTCACATTGGCTTTCTGCCGAATGAGCTCAAGGAAACATATGTAACACTCCTCTCACATACCGACTGTACATTTTGTTCAAATAAGACATCTCGCAGGGCTTTTGCTGTGAGCTCTACTTCAAAGATCGTTTTGCATCATCAGCGTTGAACCAATTATACTGTGAAACCACGGGACTTTTCGTAATAGTTGTCTTAACTCGCTGTAACTGCTGTTTTTTTGCACAATACTTACCTGATACAAACTTTGTTTGGCTATAGACAGTTTCAGCTGTATACGTCTAACGCCATCTGAGAGGCGCAATGTTAAATGGCGGAAGTTTAAGCGGGCCTTCGCGGTCGGCTGCGGTGCAGTGACGCAATCGATAACTGGAGGCCATGTGGTTAACCATACGTCTTGCGGCAACTCGCAGCCGCTCCGTCAAACGGCGGGTTTAACTCCTGCTTTAACCTCGTTATACCGTGACAAAGTTTATGCCGCGATGACTCCGTGTGTAAGGGGCTCGGCTACTGAACCCGAATACGGGGGTTCGAAGTATTTTATTTTAGTGCGAAATCACTACAAGAGGATATGGCTGGCCATAAGTTCCTCCACTCTCGCTTAGTCGTCGGGGAGATTCGCATAGTGAATCCACTCTAATGGACTTAGGTTTTAATTACCGGCGCGACGCCATGCGGCTGTGACCCCACGAAACAGCATACCCAATCAGAGCGTCGGTATAAACATGACTGTACAAGATTCATATTCTGTATAGTGATAATATGGAGTGATTTCGCTTTAATACCTTTGGCATCGAAGAAACCCTTCAGGAGCTGTGGGGCTTATCGGAAACCTCGTAAACTTTATATTTCTCACAAAAAGCGTACCTCCCGCGCATTAAATGTCGCTGGCGCGTCTAGTTAACAGAATACAGAATACCTTTACACAGCTGTGAAGTATCTCAAAATTGATAGCAATACTGCATCTTCACTAGTATTACGTATTTTACAAAAAAACTATTTAACCTCATACACATAACAAGAAACCTTCCCCAAGTACACATAACAATTTACGCAGATGATATCTGCCCCTGGAGCGCATCATGTTCGCGCTGTAATACCGAGCGACGTATTCAGAGAGTGCTACTAGACAGCTCGATGTACCTGGTTCCGCGAGGTTTCCACCTCTGACCAGAAAAGAGTGTAGCCGTGGCTGTCACAACAAAGAGCAACTGCTCGATGTCCGCTCTTCCTAGGTGGACTGTCACTACCTTATGTACGATGTACGTGATTCCTGGGTCTTATGAATTCGGTAATCTCTCTTGTTCACCTCAGAATAAAGGACTCCGTGGCAGGATCACAGTAGCGTCGCAATTTTTCAGATTTATGGCGGGAACTTAGTGGGGCAGTTACTGCTGATCAATGGTTCTGCTTGAAAACGCATATGTTGAAGGTACCCTGCCCTACTATGTAACGGTGCTTCAAAGACTACCTCTAACAAGCAAAAGATTGTTGACGCCACGCGGAACAACTAGTTGCGCATGTGCCTTGGGCTTCTAAAGGGTTCCTCTGCATAAGGAACGCTTGCAGGAGCAGGATGCCTCCCTCTGGATGTAACTGCCGTGCAGAAAACTATGGGTTCCCATCTCCGACTTGTCCTCCAAAGGAAGAAGCACTTCTTATACTGTGTCCACATAACTGATAGTGACTCTGGCTTTGGACAAACTGGGCAGCTTCTACCCTTCTGTCATCATCATCATCATCATCATCAGCAGCAGCCTGATTATACCCACTGCAGGGCGAAGGCCTCTCCCATATTTCTCCACTTAACCCGGTTCTGTGCTAGCTGCATCCACTTGACCCCTGCGAACTTCTTAATCTCATCCGCCCACCTAACTTTCTGCCGCCCCCTGCTACGCTTTCCTTCCCTTGGAATCCAGTTTGTTACCCTCAGCGACCATCGGTTATCCTCTCTTCGCACTACATGTCCTGCCCATGTCCATTTCTTCTTCTTAATTTCTACTAGAATGTCGGTAACTTGAGTTATTTCTCTGACCCACTCTGCACGCTTTCTATCTCTTAATGTTACTTTTAATACTTTTAATAAATCACAGAAACAACTGCTTCTCACATTTTTCTCTGGGGCAGCCTCGCCAGTAAAGGTGAGGAAGCTTATTCGAGGTGTAAATGCCAAAAGCAGCATGCCACAGGCAGCGCTTCTGCAAACTACTATCGTCTACTTAACCGAGGAAGATATGCAGCCCTCCACATATTCACTAACGGTTCTACTGCCCAAGAAGCGTCTTCGTGCGGCCTTTATATGCCCTCAACAACGAATGTCATTTCTTACCGCTTGCAGTGGAGGACATCATCTACAACTGCCAAATTTTACTGTATTAAAGAAGCTCTTTCTTATATCCTGCACGGAATCCCTGGCCGATGGATTCTTACCGACTTTACAGCATCTTTGCTTGCTAATCATCTACCTGCTCAAGAAAACTACTCATCAAACCGTTTCTCTTGACATCGGATATATGAATCACTTGGCTAATGTCGCCGGACACTGCATAACCTTCCTGTGGATGCCAGTACACTATTACATTCTAGCCAAGGAAAAAGCAAATCAAACAGCTCGTAAAAATCACCAATACAAAGATATTTCTACCTCCTTCACGAAATCTAATTCATCCCAGCTGGCTAAAAGATTTGCTTCTGAAGAAAAGTATCGGCTCTGGAGCTTGTGAACACATCCCTACCAGTAGACCCACATCTAAGATCAAGACTCCCGCCCAGATTTCCTCGCTACCTGGGAGCTCTATATCACCGACTTCGCTTGAACTCTGCATTCAAACGGCTTGCGGTACGCTCCGATCAGACGAGCAGTCCGCATTGTGACAACCGCAGCGCGATTGAAACTGTGGAATATATCTTGATTGAGTGCCCTGCTATGAACATGGCATGGAGAAGCTCTCCCCAGGGCCTCTAACCTTGGACACTATTTTAGATCACTTAGCTGCCTAGGCAAGCGAGACAAGCAGTGAAGTTTCTTTATGCATACTTCAAAGACATTAGACATCTTGATAAGCTATGGTTTCACACTGCATGCCACCCTCACGCATTTTTCACGCTATGAACTTTGCGCACTTGTGGTCACTCTTATGCATTTTTTACGCTGGGAACATTGTAAACCAATTTATAGAAATATGCATCTCACCATTTCGTTGTTTAACATTACTCGACGATGCCCCTTAGTACGTTATTAATTGTCGCATTCAATCTTCCACCACATTTATATATTTTATTTTCAACACGTCTCTCATCTCGCCTTCCCCTCCCCGATTTCCTTTCCGACGCATACTAGCATGTCAGCGAATCCTTAGGGCCTAATAAATTTTCTGGTTTGCATTAAAGAGGTTTCTTTCTCTCACACACAAAAACGCTGGCTGATTCAATAGGCACGATAGTTAGTGGCAGGCTGCTGCTGCACACTGATGTCTGTTCTCAGACGAGCACCGAGTGTATGCCGTGTTTCTTAGCAGGAATTACAAACACTAAGAGCTGCCTTGCAAAATATGAATTGCGCTCACTATAGACAGCCATTGCATTTCAAGAAGGCAAAGGAAGACTGCTGATTTCGTGTCGTAAAAACATTAGCTGGGGTTTAGCTTTAGTAAACCTGGTAGGTTGCGTAAGCAAAGCTGACGTAGCGCCTCTTTCTGTTTTTTCTTCTTTTTCTTCTTTTTTCCTTCTTCTTTTTCACATCCTTCTTCTTTTTCTTCTTCCTCTACTTTCTATTCTTCTTCTCGTTCTTCTTTTTCTTCTTCTCCTTCTTTTTCTATTTTATCATCATCTTTTCCTTCTTTTTTTTCTGATTCCTTTTCTTTCGCTTATTTTCCTTTTCTTCTTTGTTGTTCCCTCCTTCTTTTTTCTTCTTTTTTCGTTATTCTTTTTCTTTTCCTTCTTCTTCTTTCTGTTCTTTTGATTCTTTTTCTTCTTCTTCTCTAAAGGTCTAAGGTCAAACGTGGCTACTGGCCGGGTTTACGCGAGGGGTTAAAACTTCGCCTAGTATTGCTTACGCAATAAAAAAATCTCAGTAATCGAACTTCTTTGAAGATCTAAAGAAGAACCAAAAAACGCACTAAATCCTATTACTCGACATCACATTCCCACTCATTCAATCACGTACGATCCAGGCCTCTTGTATAGGCACTCCACTTCGAACAAGTGCAACATAACGCGCGGTGGTGCTTACAGGACAGGTTTCTATCGTGGAGGGAAGGGAATAAACTAATGTATTAATACTACAGTGCAAAACGTTCTTGAGAATTTTATGAAAGTTATGACGAGAACCCTACGAACAAATGTCGGCGCGCCGTACAGCGGTTGCGTATTTATTTCTATTTTAGACCGTAGCTTTTATAGATCTGTGCCCTTTCGGGAGTTGGGCATCGGCGTCAGCCTCGTAAGCTGCGCAGCGAACGATGATCATAGTGGACGACACATGGACGACACATTTAGAGTGGTAGCGAAGAGAGCCTGATGAAGAAAACGATGGCGGAGGGTATAATGAGGAAAGCTGAAGGGGAGGGTATAGGGAAAGCGTGGGGAGAAAAGCGGAATGCAAGAGTACCGTGGGGGTAAGCGAGAGCATACGGTAGGAAGTGGTGCTAGAAAATAGGGCGTAGTGTTCCCATTTCGGTGGCTGTCCAGTCTAGCAGAGCTGCGCCGAAGAACCGGAAGCCGTACGCTGGGCGCTACTTGTACGTACCGTATGGGATCATGTATGGTACAAAGACCCAAATAGTTGCGCGCCATATTTTGCGTTACCGAGTGCCGTAATCGTCGAATGATTGGTATTTAATATGAAGCTTTTTTTCACGAATACAAACAGACACCTTAGAGTACAACTGGGGTTGCACAAAGACCATTTCTTTTATCGCAGCGTCCGCTTACCAACGGATGCGCATGCATACAGCTTTAGTGCATGTGGGACGTCTTGATCAGTAAGCACCCAGTTCCGATGTAGGCCTCATCATCTTGTCGGACGAAGCAAGTGATGATCAACGACACATTGATCGTGACATTAGATTAATCCGAACACGGCCGGTCCCGATACGCTCGCACGCGCGTGCGTTGAGACTGGCCATGATCTCAACTACTGTCTCCAGAACAGCACCACCGCCATAGGCGCGTCCTTTTTCTGTCCTATGCCATTGTATTTTTGACCCCAAGGTAGTTTGCCGTGAGCGTTGAATGGGACGATTAGCTGTGGGCAAGATATACGTAGCTGAGCATTTTGTCTGGCCCAACGGTCCCTGGAGACGCAAGGTCGTATTCTCTTGATGCTTGGCAGCCTTATCTCGGGTCACTGAGCCACAATTCAGTACACACGACGTGTGGCAAGCGCCGATTTGTGTTGCGGGTTGTAGCAGCAGCCGTTGCAGAGGGATCAAGAGAGATTCCACTGCTCTCGCCCCAACATTCACCTTCGTTTTCCTCAACATGCTTTCACTGCATCGTACTCCGTTAATTTCCTCTGTGCGCTCTTTTCTCCATTGCCCTGTCTTTATCTTCCAGTTTGCTTTGCTTTCGCCATCTTTTATCCTCCGATTTGCTCTGCTTTCGCAGTCTTTTATCCCCCGCTATGCTCGTACTCGTTCTGTCGAATACGAGATCAACGCCCCAGGCCTAATCTCTGCCACCAGTGGGCGTTAAAGAGCTGCGAGTTAAAGTAATGAATAATAGCGATGAAAAAGGTCGCACATCAACATGCAATTAAAATAATGTAAAATAGCTGTGACAAAAAAGCAAAACAAAAAATATCCACTGGAAAAATGCAGAAAATATAATATGCTATGAAATTACGTTAGCAAAACCACTCTCGAAATCATGACAAGGCATGTTCATACGCAGTAGGCCTGCTGGATTGTTAGCTGTTAAACCTACCAGATTAAAATTAGGTGCCTGTGTAACTGCAATGGGTTGGTTCGGGTGCGAGAAATAGATTATTTGCAATTGTACATGGTTTCGATATAATTTTATTTTATTTTAATATTGCGATAGCGTGCAATGCTCAACTCACGATAAGCTGGATAAAATGCGCTTGATTGTTTAAAAGAGTTTTGTGCAGAAAGCCTCGGTGGCAGCTGCTGAAACAGAAAAATCATCTAGGTTCCCAGAAGACAAGTTGTGCGACACGTAAGTATAAATGAAACAAAACGTTATGGCCGCCGTTATAAAAAAGGTTGAAACCTTTTGATTATTCTTGGGAGTGCCGGAGAGTTCAGAAGAATTCAGAAATTTATCATCGTATCTTTAATATTACCTACATAAGTCGCGCCTCTGGGTGGCTTTCTCTGAACAAGCCTCCAAACTGCATTTTCCTGGCGGAGCTTCAAGGACAATTCAGTTTTTGCTTGCAGGAACCGACGTCCACAGTTACGGCATGGGTGAAGCCGCTAGTTTCTTTGCGAGAAACAGGCAAACAGGCGAGTTTAGTGCTGCGAAAACCTTTTGTAAGAAGTACTCATAAAAAGCGAACGCATCTGTCTGCTTTCGGAACCAACTGCTCCTCAAAAACATTGCGACAGGACCCGCGCAACAAGATGAACGATTTCCAGCTAACCTTAACCGATTCGGGAGAGCTTATAAAAAACCTTTCGCTGCCTTCGTTGCACCGCGTGATTCTGAGATAACGAGCCGCGGCAAGCAGACGGATGAAAGTCACAAACTAAACAGAGGAAACTGTGTAAAGACGCTGTAACGGCTTATCTTATTTGTTCTCTTAGTGCGTTATCTTTTGTGGCGTGCTGCTAACCGGCTGCTAACGTGCACACATCCATGCTCGCCGCGGCCGGGACCAACAAAAGCGTCTTCTCCGTGGAGTCACCCTTCGCTTACGTTCCGCGCGGCGCACTTTCGTAATGAGCATCCTGCATCGCTCCATCATTCGTTTGCCGTCTGAATCATGCTGCGTACTCGTCGCGGCCGACTGGTCCACCATCGTTTTCTGGGCCGCCACCGATGATACGGCAATCTTCCCCGCGAGAATGGGTGCAGACGGCTGGGGCCGATAAAGGATATATATAAAATGGGGAAAAAAGGAAGAGCGTATAATATAATGGGCCAGTGCGTGCCAGCAGCGAGGACTCGGCCATCGATCTGTCTAGCCGTGCACGTTTCTCTCTCCTGTCCCATCGAAACTCGGAGAGAGGTAAAAATAGGGAGCAAAGAACGAGGTAAAGGAAAAGGCTCGCTGAACGGAGACGACTGGCGAGTGGGCGGTGTCAGGGGAAACGAAGATGAAGCACCTGAAGTCGACTTGCCAGCGAGTGGACTAGGCCTACGCTGGAATCCGTGCGGCGGGAAAACTTTGCGCCACAGGAGTTTCGCTACGCTGCTGCATCGGCTGCGGCTTTCGTTTTCCTCTAGGAGTTTGCGCAGCGGCATTGCACGGATCGCGGAAATTTGCTACCTTACAAGTTAAGCCCACAGGGCTGCCCGCGTACATGCCGCCAAAACTTCGGGACGACATCTGTAGTATGCCTATGCTGGAGTCGGTACGCAGCACCAGGCATCATGCAACTTTTGCGCAGTGAACGTTATGCTGATGCTGAGTGAGTACAACACTCAAGTGTTGAATAGTACACTATATGAAGGAGCATTGAACAAGGGTAAAGGGTTACGCCTGAGTTCGAGGCGTACCGCCTTTACCCTTGTTCAGTGCTCCTTCATATCGTGTAAACCATCTTTTTCCTCTCGTTCTACCTGAATGCTATACTAGGAATAAACGAATTTATATGTATTATTGTTACGAGAAAAATGCCCTAGCGGGGTGGCGCCGTGGTTACGGCACTGGACTACTGTTCCCATGGACGCGGGAGGGCATTCCAGCCTCGGCGGACGCTTTTGTATGCAGGCGAAAAGCAAGGCGACTTTGTGCTGTGCGATGTCAGTGCACGTTAAATAACCCCAAGTGGTCGAAATTTCTGTAGTCTCCACTACGGCACCTCTATAGCCTGAGTCGATTTGGGACGTTAAACCCCACAAACCAGAAACCATTATTAGGGAAATTTATGGAAAAGGAAGGTTAGCTCAGGAATGTGCACAGACACCAGTGACCAACCGGGACTAGCGTTAGCCGAATTAAGAAGAAAGATATTGAAGATTAGTTCTCAAAATAGGTCATTGAAGTTGGAGCAGATGAAAGGAATTAAATATTCCAGGTGTTGTGGCTGTAGGAAGAAGGAAAAGAAAATGCACTGGCCTGCTACTGGCACTGTAGCTGAGCCACCTCCGCTGCATCGTGCAGGCAGAAGAGAAAATAGAGAAGAAAAGGAAGACGGGGAGAAAGACGCACGCCACAACAACGGCCGTCGTCCACCACCAAAGAGGTGGCGGGTGCAATGACGGCCTACAACACATAAAAATTCGGTGGCAGCAAATCCCCGCCGCAAGCGACGGTGAACGACCTGTCCCTGCCCCATCAGGGAGTCTCGCGCAGCACACGGAAGCCTCTACGTTTCGCCTCCATCGAAACGCAGCCGCCGCGGGCGGGATCGAGCCCGGGTACTCCGGCACAGTAGTCGGGCGTCTTAGCACTGCCCCACCCGGCGCGGCTCACTTTAAAGGCAAACACCTTTACTACCTCATCGATGCCGAGTGTGTAAGTGAAAAACTTTATTTAGCTCTAAATTGGCTTGTCTTCTGCGGTTTTCAGATGGCTTCGGCCATCTTCTAAGACAAAGGTCGGTTGCCCTTATTCCAGGACTCCGCTGGATGCTGCTGCCAGTTGTGCTCGCCGAATCAGACCTTCTTGGTCGACTCGGCGATCGCTGGAGAGCACTCCCTCCCATTGCTCCACACTCGGGTTTTTTATAACGGGTACCACGCTTATCCTCTGGCATGCCCGCGTTATATGGTACAGCGTGGGTGGTTCTTGGCACCAAGGGCATTTGTCAGTGTACTGTGTGGGATACATTTTGTTGAGTACGTGTAGGTTCCGGTACGAGCCCGTTTGTATCTGCCTCGTATCCCTCGTATCGGTTTGTATCCCTCGGCAACCCGCCCACAGACAACACTGAAGCTTAAATAGGGCCAACAAAACCTTAGGCAAGCAAGAAACCTTAGACATATGGCAATGGAACTGCAGAGGCTACCGCAAGAAGCAAGGCCTACTCCAACAACACATCCATACACAATAAACACCACCCGACATCATAGCGCTTCAAGAGACGGGTACTACGCCAACTCACAGGATATAGGTGTTGCGAGACTCAAGAGAAAGGAAGAACGGCAACCCTAGTCAGTAAGGCGCTCATTGCCATAAACCGCGCAAGGATAACCGACACCGATGTAGAACACGTGATAGTAGAAATTATACCAAAGAAGAAAAGAAAGAGGGGCAGCATCTTCATTGTGAATGCATACAGCCCTCCAAAACAGAGGAAAGCAAAATTCCACGATCTTTTCCATGGCGCACGCAAACTCGCAGAAAACAACACGCTAATCATACTAGGAGACTTCAATGCAATGGACAAAAGCTGGGGATACCAAACAGCTAACCCAAATGTAAAGCACTAGCAGAGGCAGCAGAAAACACTGACTGCAACCTCCTCCCAAACTCAGGCACTCCAACCAGAATCGGAACCAGCGTCAGTACCGACACCTGCCCCGACCTCACATTCATACGGGTAGCGGAACAGGCAGTGTGGGAGAACCTGTTAGAGAATCTGGGCAGTGACCCCTACATACTCAAACGCAAGTAACCTCAGACAGAATAAAGCGCCAGCTGGGATCGGCAAAAATCCTGGATTGGAACGCTTTTCGAGAGGCATGCGACGGGAATCTCGCCGAGAACGGGATCCAATCGATAGAAGAGTGGGGAAACATGCTCAAGGAAAAACAGCGCAAGTACACCAAAGAAATCGCGCGAACGACGCAGACACCCGAGGTAGACGCCAGGCTGCTCAAGCTGTGGGAAGCTAGACGCGGGCTCACTAAGAGATGGAAGAAACAAAAGTACAACAGAAAACTAAAACTTAAGATCGAAGAAGTCACAGTGAAGGCGGAGGAGTACGCGGCGCAATTGGCAAGGCAAAATTGGTAACAATTCAGCGACTCCCTCAGCGGAACTTTGAGCACAGCGAGGGTGTGGCATATCCTCAAGTCTCTCATAGATGCAACCAAGACCAATGCAGAAAACAACAAGGCCATCTACCGGTTAATCCACCAGTTCGAGGGACCAGACTCAGAACTCCTGGAGAAAGTACGCGTTAAGTGCTTCGGGGAGACAAACCCAGCGGCTTACGCAGAGCATTACCGGGGAAGAGAAAACGATACCCTGGACAGGCCCATCGATGTCGAGAAAAGGTTGTTACCTTTTCTTGAATGTTTTTCGACATTCTAGTCTCAGGAACATTTATTGATTAATTTCAAGGTAATTAATCACTTTATATTTTATTCGAACACTTTTTCCGTCTTGAGCAAAGAGTTTCTTGCACTACCTAGAGGGTAAGCTGAGGGCGCTGCACTTCAGCCACCATGGGCGCGCTAAGAATCATGGGCCGGTGTGCTACTTGTTGCGGGACAGTCGGTTTTTCTCGGATGCATGGAGTGGCGTTACTATAATGTTTTTTTTCCTAATCATCATCATGTCGAAGTGCGTACATAGATTGCAAAAGCCATAGTAGCGAAGGTGTAAAAGCAGACGTCGCCAATAAAAGGTTTTTGTTTCCCGAAATACCACAAAAAGCTTACTTAAGTAATTGCAAAACCATAAATAATTCCAAAACGTTTTCTTCCTTTTAAAGTGTGCCTATTAGGTGCGAAATATTGGTATTTGTGCTGCTCAAAACTAAGCCAATAGGAGAAAGAGCCATCGCTTATATTGGATAAAGCTCACACTGACATGCTGTTTCTTTCCCTTTTTGAAATTTATAGTTACAATATTGAATGATAGGGCATTATTTACGGTAGAACAACGTTTATCTTTGCATTAATTTTGGCCAAAAGTTGCAGTTGTGGATATTTCGACGTTTAAGTTATTTTTTACCTTTAATTAAGGAATTAATACCTCACTAAAATTCGCTATAAAGCGACATTCTTGTAGCCTCTTCTTCACACAATTGTTATTGTACTCTTCACTCTTTATTGAATGGCATGAGGCGTGCCTACTCCAGCGTCCTTAAGCTAGACTATCGGAACTATGAACATGCTAATTAGACGTCGGCGTAGAGCAGTGGTTAGTGCGCTCTATTTAGAAATCGAAGTAAAGGCATTTTTGTATTTTGTTAATGGATGATAGGTGAATGTGGACACGCTCTATCAACAAACCTTTCCACAGCTCGTGGTGAGAGGCTCTGATGACGCCAATTTTTCGCCTCTTGAGGCAAGAAAGGTTTTAGCCTTAAAATTTGTTTATTATTTCTACGGCGCATGACCTCGGTGTTGCGTGAAGATAGTCGATTTGTGCTCCTAGCGCAAAGTTGACTGAACAGCGGAGAAGCAACGGCATCGCTACCACTTCACTCCACCTCTTTTGCTTTTCTGCTCCCCTCCAGTACAATCTTCGCACTTGCTGCTTTCTGAGCGCCGATCGATACCGCTGTTCGAGCGCCTCTTCCTGCCTCGAGGGGAGCGAGAGGGAAACCGGGCTGGGACATTCCCCCAGAAACACCATGGAACATGGACATTCTACGAACGTTCAGACTCGGTCTGGCCCACGTATGTCATGTCTAGGGCTGTTCTGAAAACGCCAGATAGCACAACGATGCCTTTGATATACCACATCGGGCAGCGTCTAGCTAGGAGCGCGGAAATGACTCGAGATGGATACATCTGCTGCCCAGGAGCGTTCAGTTTAAAGGCATAGCAGAAAAGCTGAATGTGCAGTATCAATCGAACCATTAGGGACACGACTTTCTATTCATTAAGGAGGGAACATGACGATCAGTCTATTTTCTGTGTAAGATGTTGCCACGGGGCGAGGATGGCAATCCATCAGACAGGAAGGCAGGAAACGACACCCTAAAGAAACTTTTTATTCAGGTTTATCGCTCCCAAGAATATTGCAATAATCCGGTGCTGGCGAAAACAGCAAGCGTGTCCAGTGATAATCGAACGCAGTCCTCGCTGAGCTCGCCTTCGCTGGATTGAAAGCTACCTAAAATGTTGGAGATACTGTGTGAAATGTCGCCCCAAGAATCTCGAATAAATTGAAATCAGTACGCGTGGAGGTGAGCATTTCAGGTAAAGCTCGGTTCTAGCTGGTAGCGTCACAAAGTAATAAAGCCTCGCGCCAACCACTTGAGCACTAACAAACACAACATCGTTTTGCGCCAATAGGGTGTCGCCATGATATTTCTGTCAATTTTAAGTCGGGGTAAATGTTGGCTTCGTTAAAAACTTGTCATAATTATTCAACACTTATGGAATGATGATCATGGGATGCAGCATAGGTGTCGGTATATATCTTTGAAATATCAGCTTCAACCAGCCATAAATTAGGACTTGCATAGAACGTCAAGAACCCTCAATGTATCGTATTCGACGAAACTAGCACGTATTTGCTGGTTCATCACTGATTATCAGAATGATGCGCGTCGATTGCTAAGTTTTGCCGAATCATTTCACAGGATGACCATGTTGACTGGCTCGCCTTGACCGATAGGCTACCAAAAGCCCATAACTATAGTGGCAGTATTCATTTTGTGCATGACAGTCTTATACCTTTCAGCGATTTTGACTCAACAAAGCACATCTATTAGACAAATAAAGTATTCGTTTATGACATAGTCTTCTATCTTTTTTTTTCGGTTAATGTACTCATGCATCAAGGGTCCTAATATGGGACATTACACAATGAGTTAATGTGTTTGCGGGCATTATTGGCACTGGCCCCTGATGGGCATGGCGATGAGGAAATAGCTTCGTTAATGACAGCTTTAAAACAATTGGCATCACGGAAAGTTGCCAGATGGGTCGGGAAAGAATGTGGCGCGAACACATGGTAACAATATCATTCTCATTTCTAGCGAGCTCACCCGCCAGTTAGTTTCGTCGTATCGCCTTTTATGCGGACTCCTTGTAGATACGTTGAGGGTCTATTTTAAAGTTGTGCGGCGAGTGGTTTGATTCATGGTGCTGCTGTCGAGATGTTGACAGCGAAATGCGTCTTCACAATAGCCATTGTTGAATTTCTTTCGTGTCTCCTATATTTCCTTTTTTTTTTTCGTCCCTCTACACTAAATATCAGGAAACATGACTCACATAAATTCGTAAAAGCGGCTGCTGCTTCAGAGAGCCAAGAGGATCTCTCTGTGAAATAGCATTTTCTATGTTGTCGCTTATGATTGTTTGGAAGGATGAAATGAGCTCTCATAGCTGTGCGGTGAAGACGCGGGAAAAACCACTGCACTTGAGTGCCTCTCGTTGAACACAAGCAGCCATACACTGAGAATAATAATTTAGTTCAAAAGCCTCGGAGTAGAATTCTTGAAAACCAGTGCTCTAATGCCCTAAGGAGAGAAGCGTTTCCATGAATGCTGCCTGAATAGTATTATGCCGTATTCGCCATGAAAGCCACAGCTTTGCTTATGAAATATCTTACCCCGGACAGTCGAAGCGGATGTTATCCTGATAAAATAGGAAATGCCTGCCGCAGCTGGTCATCAGCCCTTATCCGGGCTTCCTCAAGTGCCAGCCGCATCGCAAGCACGGCGGGCCTTTTGGGCCCCGTCCGTCGAGCGCCTGAGGAGGAAAGAAAGACTCACAAGCACCTTAATGACTCAGGATGGGGAGGAAAATGGGCACTGCATTGACATGCTCACACCGTGTGAAACCCAGAGCACCGGCTTTCTTCATTGTGCGGACATTCGCGCTTCACATTCGGGTCGTAACGAGTAGCCTGAGCTGCAGCAATGGCGTTTAGCGCACTCTTTAAATTCTCATTAGGATGACTTTATGTGCGCAGTTTGTCATTTGAATGTCATAGTTCATGCTTATTCTTTTTATTCGTGCAGAAAAGGTTGGGGTAGACGCGGGAACATTATCGGTAGTGGTTCAACGACACTTCGTTTAGATATGGAGGGAAACGTTATTTTTCACAGTAAGAATTTCAGATCAGGAGGCCATTTTTTTGGGCCAGGTAATAATTGTGCAGTGTCTTGAATGACGACTTCAATGGTTTGGATAACATCTACATCGTTGCGCCTATATATGGAGGAAGAACTCAAACGCCCTGGCTGCCAAAGCGGGCAGAACGAGCAAGTTTTCGTCAAATAAAAAAAAAAACAATCAATCATCAGTTGTAATACATTCATCAATTGTAATACAAAAATAAATTCAAGTATCTGACTTTTTCATCTAAGCCCGACAAGCTTAAAAAGAGTTACGGCCAAGAGTTCTCTTCTAAGAGAGCTAAATACAGAGCGGCAGCCTCCGCGCGTGTATGTATGGGGGGTGAGAAGGGCATCTGACTTACGTTCAATTTTGTATGTTTCCTCTTTTACTTCGTGTCTTCTTAGCGTCTATTTCAGCTATAATTTTGAGCCGTTGTTCGCCTTTCATGTACTGCAGCGTGTAATCGTTGCCTTGCTAACAGCTTGAACCAAGCTCAGCAGAGTATGATGCCTGCACGCTCTTTTGACTCCAGACGCTGGTATGTCTGACACTGGCACGCCCTTGTGCAATCTAGGCATTTGTTTCCTAGATTGTTTGTGTGCTGGTACTTCCGTCCATATATGCTATTTCACTCATGATTTAGTCTGTGTTCGTGCTTTAGCATGGGACGTACTACTCTGCCGAGGGAAGTAACCGTCTCTTAGTCTTTGATGCTGCATGCTGTACCGAGACCCAGCTGTTTTCACGAAATTGCTCATCAGACAAGAGCGCCCTGACCTCCACTGCGTACGTTATTAAAGCGTGCTGAAGGATACGCATAGAGCCGGAATTGAAGGAAAGGGGGTGATATAGGAAGGAGGAGCAATTTGTTAGAGCGAACATATCTTCCGTTTCCTTTTAGCATTTTTTTTTGCACGTGAACATTTAGCTACACTGCTTCTACACAGTTCAGAGATTTCCCCAGCTGCCGCGCTGGCTCGCAGTAATGAAATGCGTTGGATCTTTCCCTTTTGCTATCAGGTGTGTTAAAGCTTTATGGATTACCTTGCTTTTTTTGCCACGTTATTTTTTCTCGAACGGTGTGGTTCGCTTTTCCTTCCCGCCTTGACGACGTCAGTGATGTCAGCTTCTCCTTCTACTTATGATGGGTAGAAAGAAGTTTAAACTTCTTCCCTTATTGCCGATCGTTCATGGATGCTTTCGCTTATAAATTTTCTGCTGCTTGGCCCCAAGGCAAAACGGGAAATGGAGTTTTTGCTTTTATTGAGGTGCACGTAATTTGGAATGTGGCGCGCCGGACGCTAGGGCAGTTTTCTTTTTTTTTTTTCTTTTCATTATCCATCATAAAATGCTAAGGATGTCGTCCCATACGCGTGGACGTTTGCAGCCCTCCGGGAAGAGAACATGCTGCCCCGCCCTTATTAAAGCGATTCTGGGTCAGGACTTTCGTTTTTTGACGCTTCAAGGGTGAGCAGCGCCTTCTAACCTGCACCGAGTTCGCCTACGTAACAAAGTCATGCAATATAGGTAAGGCTCCGCCTGCTTTGGGTGTCCTGGTCGCGTGCTGTAGCTAGATGGGGGAGACGGCAGATGAACCACAGTTCGTCTCTGCACGTAGTAGTTCTTAAAAATGCTGGTACTAGGATGGTGGTATCATTTCTAGAAAGTGAAATTCTCAAATAAGAAGTAAAAGAAAAATTAAAATCTCTTCTTGAGCTTGTAAGGAATACGCATTTTAAATCACGAACGTCACCAGATGCACGAAACTGTGGAAGGTGGTCAAGCTACGAGCCTATCATTATAAACTGAAATTAGTGCAGACTACCAATACTTTTAAATTCGTTTAAAAAATAAGACCTTGTACTTACTTGCGTGCCTTACGTGGACTTTTTTGTTATTCCTTCTTTCTTAAATATTTGAAGAGCATTTATCAGGACTCTGATGTGCCTTCTCGTTTTAATGTTTTTTGCTAATTTCATATAAGGTAAATTGTTATGTGTATGTATTGTTTGTGTTCTATCGTTGCTTACTTTGCCAAGGAGGTTGCGGGCTGTAATCTAGTAGGCTGTTTCTAAAGCGGCTTTTACTCACAGTCTCCTTCCTTGTGGAGAGAAAGAAAGAAATTATTATTATTATTAATAATACTATGGTATCAGACATATCGCCATGTCTCTATGAAGTTAAATAAATTTTAGTCCGTTTGCTTCTGTTCAGTCTTTTGTAGCAAATATTTCTTTATGTAGTCGAAAAGTAGTGAATGCAGTAATAATGATGAATGTTCATAAACCTCCTGACATTTTCGGGGCGTATATCAACCTATTATTTTATATCTTGTGCTATAAAATATAGAGAAGAAGATAGCCATTTCCTGCGCATAGCTGCTTTGCAGAATATGAATTTTGCTGGGAGAATTTCAAGCTTTCCGAGGAAGATAAGCGGGATTTTTTCTATTAATGTGTTGTTTTTAGAGGCCCGGGTTCAAGTTGGAATCGAAGATAGTTCACTCTGCATTAGAAAGTGCTTCGTGTCCAATGTGAACGCTAGGTTTGCGATGCTGACACATAGAAAAAAAAAATGTGATTTGTATATATATATTAATAATATATGGAATCACTTCACTTTGCTAAACATCCTTTTACCGCTGCCGGTTTGAGCCCATTTCTGCTCTCCGGCGGCTCTTAGTTTTATTGGCGTGCTTATACTTCATGCTCAGCACAGTTACGGTATTTTTGCTTTGCGAACCTTCTTTCTCTGATATAAATTAACTTGTTTATTAGGCATAAAAGTCTGCATCAACTGCATATCACATGCGATGGTCGGTCCATAAAGGAATGAAAACCCTTCTCATTTTTAATATTTTTAGATGTTATGGTTTAGAGTCCATATTTTCTGATTGATCACTACAGGCAAGGAGTTTTTCAACCTCAGAAAGGTTTTTGTTGTAAATAGAATGCTGGAAAACTGTGTATGAAGAATTGCAGGACTGCGCTTATTGAAGCGGAAATGAAATGCGGAGCCGCTTTATAGGACTGTTTTCAGTAACTGCATCATCATTGTCATTTATACCATCATCATCATCATAATCGATATCGCTACTATCTATCATCATTATAAAGTGAATGCACCGTCATTGTCATTGCTACTATCATCATTATCCCAGACTATGTCGTCATTGTCATGACTACTATTACCCCACCCTAAAGGAGAATTTCGATCGTTTTTTTTCACGGGGGTTTCTTTTTTAAAAATATTGTGTTTCAAAGTCAAAGCTAGGCAATAAACATAAAAAAATCCCGGAGTGGCTCAGTGGTTTTCGCACTCGGTTGGGGATCCAAGGGATATTGGTTCGATTCCCAGTGTAGAGATTTTTCTTCTTGTTCGTGCAACCATTTCCGCCGCACGTGAGCCTATAAAGGCTTTAATTTTTAAACCTTTAGTTGACTGGTTTTGGGAAAAACCTCTTAGACAAGAATGAAAATAAAGCCGGCAGGCATCTCCTTTCCGTTAAATACGCCTATCTATGGCTTCGGTATTGTAACCTCATCCTTTTAGGGCATTCGGAGCAGTCAAGAAATTCTTTTCCTAGCTTGGTGCTATGCGAATGATTGCATTGTTTCGTCAGCCCTCTAACTAAAATCCAGAAAGTGTTGTTGCTTTTATAACCCAAGAATCGACCCTAGTAGTTTATGCTTGTTTTCCAATACTAATTCAAGAATTTGAGCGAGTCGTTCGGCTGATTGCTGAATGCCGCCAAAGCAGCTGCGGCGAAAAATTACGGTTCGGACAGCGCTAGGAAAGCGGTCGGCACACGCCATGGGTTCCGAGGTGACGTCAAAGGGCGACTGGCGAGCACGCCATTCTTTAATCGCTAATCGCCTCTCTGCAGTTTAAGTGAAGAGGCCTGCGCTTAATTGCCCGCCTGTGGGCGCCAGTGAATGGCGACTCCGCCCACGGACGCCGAGGGAGTTTCACCTCCCAGAGCGCAAGAAATGGGGGGGGGGGGGGGGGGGGGGGTGACTGTGTGTGAGCGCGCTGACGGCTTGGCCCGGAACTGGCCGCTACCACGGGTGGGGTCGCGCACATATTGGCGAGAGGCACGTAGTGCCCCGCTGCCTCAGCCTCCTTTTCTTGGTTTCTATAGGAAGTTGTGAAACATCGGTCGTTCCACCAAGCAGCAATCTCCGGATGGTGTCAGTGGAAGCACACTGGCAATTGAGCTTCCAGGTGTTCCCATATGAGTTACGCGGAAGGGGACATAAAATTCCAGATAATAGGGTCAGTGGGAGGGTCTGCCGCAGTATATTGACTGCGGGAATTCAGAGCAGTACTTATCTTTTATCATGAAAATATCAGCCCTGTTATGTCGTTGCCTTGCCTGGTAGCGCTGCGGTAGGGTATACCTTTATTCTGCTTTCCTTGTAGCGGGGAATTAGACAGCGCATATGCTAAAAATGCTGCGAAGACAACTGTGATATAGTTTATACTTGCCAGAAGAATATGTCACAGCTGTGACCACGCGTGCATTTGGAAAACAAACCAACACTGAATAATGGTTTTGTGCCTTGTTTGCAATTAGGAAAGGGCGTCCATCGAGATCTTTCACTGCGCGCAAGTGATCCAAAATACTGAAGCATACGATATTCGTTCCGAACTTTTGAGAAATAAACTGAGCTGACCGGCTGTAGGCTGAAAGGTCAGCAATGTGGGCAAGTTGCGATCTATGATGACGCATGTACCACAGTGACATTATTGAACTCGTGTATTTCAAGCTGGCGCAGACTTCCAGAAGAAGTGGTCAGACGCATTTGGTGAGTTTTTCTAATTATAATCAAAGCCACTAATGTCTATCATAATTTGTGAATACGGTATTCTGGAGTTTCCAAAATGCAAGTTTCGAGCAAATAGCGATGTAGCTGTAGTTTTAATTTTATTCATGGTAACTTCGTACTTAAGTGAAAGTTTATTATAAAATTATGAACCCAAAGATATGCGGTACTAGGACCAAGCAAAGAAGAATGAGTCATGCATTCAACCAAGCGTTCTCCCCGTGATCCTTGCTATATAGTGAGCAAATAGTTTCCGAAGACAACGCCAAAAATTTCTGCTCTTATTTCTATTATTGGAACCGCATAAGTGTCAATATTTCGGTGACTACGCTCGCTTCTTCAATTAGAAAGTTAACGTTTCCTTAGACAAATTGTTTTTGAAAATTATGTAGCCTTCATCTCGAGCCAAATTTTTAAATGTCCAAGCAAATGTATGCAAATCACATATGGTTGGGGTCGTACGCCTCACCAGGACACAGTAACAGCCGAATGCAAACCAGGAAATGTCACCTACATAAAATATACTAGAATAAGCTTACTCTGGCACACTAATGGTATAACTGCGTTAGAGTCAATACCGCTGTGCAAGCCCTCCTAATTTATGCGAGCTGGTCACCAAGATCGTATAGGCCCTCCCTTCAACGCTTGAATGGAAAGGAATGAAAAGACGGGACTGGGAATATCATGCACCTATGTGCATGATATTCTTCGATCTTAATGGGCATTTTTTACTAAGTTATTGCTTTGATTTTATTAGTTGTAAAAGTGTGTTAAAGTCTACAGTAATCATTAATATAATATTAGACAACAGGAGGCGAAGGCAAGTTTTCAAACGAGGGAAGGGTTCTTCGCAGTATATGTCATGAGTATGATCCACAACTTCGATATTGATACACCTGAAACAAAACGTAAATTGCCACATAACGCTCCAGAATAATAAAGACTAAGGCGCAGCTGCAATAGGCTTATTCGAGGAAGGTCTTCGTGCTTTGTTCGCAATATTTAGACGAAAACATGGCCTGAATATCGCACCCTTGCGTGGGTGCGTGCGTGCGTATATGTGTTTAAATGTTTGACCACTCTCGGAGATTTAATTGCCGACGTCGTCAAGCTCTAAAGGGCTAGTTGGGTTAAAAATTCAAAGTTAAATTGTAGCTTGGTTAGAGTTACCACTTGTCCAACAGGCCGTGGTTTAGTTTGTGTATAAAGCGTATAAAGGTCACAAAGACATGTCGGGCATTGATTTTGTGTTCTTCATCTAAAGGGTTAGTTACCGTGAATGGGATAAACTCGGCACCTTCGAACGCTACGGAACCTTCCAGGAAAGAAAAAGCAGTTCAATGAAAAGCAAAGGTAACCTGTACGGCCTTTTCCTTTGGAAACAACGACATACATCAAAGAGCAAACACATCAGGTGATGGCTTTTAAACCGGATAAACACGAAGATAGCAGTAGCAGAATAGCGAAAAAATACAGCAAGTGAGCATTGAAAGCATGCGAGCAGATGTGTAAAAAAAAGCAAAATATGTCGGCAATTCGCGCGTCGCTCGGCACGCCCCTTGGGGCGCATCAGGTCAAAAGCTTTGGAAAATTGCATTCGATCATACGAGTTAGGTGGTGGTGGGGGGGGGGGGGGGGGGGTGCCAGTAAGGGAGCTGCGCTGCACCGCCAGAATATAAAAGAGAGCAAGAGAAAAACTAATCTGGCGTAGCCGGAGATGAAAACCTCGGCCGCGTCCCGGTAGTGCTAAACCTGAGCGTCACAGAGAGAGACGATGAAACATGCGAGATACGAGGGGCAAAGTTCGTTGTCTTGTTTAGTTTGCCGTCAGCCTCAATCTTGTCTATAATTTGATAAGGTTATTGCTGCCCATGCATGCATAGCGATTTCAGCTGCAGTCTGTATAAACGTTACAGGAAGGCAGCTGCAGAGACCGAGGTTATAAAATTTCAGTAGAAAGGCCCTCGTGCCAATCAGTCGCCTGCGAAACACTGTGTAGTGTTCTATAAAAGCAACTTGCTTTATGCGCACGTAAGATGTGTGCAGCGAAGTGAGTATACGATTGCCGGAAATAGTACTGTGTAAAAGCTAGGATCATTCGAGCATCGTAATTTCTTTGTCCTCGAAATGTCATTGTTGACAGAGATCCAGTGTCTACATGATTTTGCCCTCCTCACTACATTCGTGAATGTTGCGTCAATTGTTGGTATGTCAGCTACTACATATGTTGCGCCATTATTATTGTGCAAAATAAGTGACTAAATATATAACAAAGGTGCGGGTTTCACGGCGGCAGTTACAAGATTGAAATGCTTCATGCATTTAAGGTATTTTTCAACGGCCGGAAACCTGCTGATGCTGCTTACGCAAACTTTATTAAGGACATAATATGGGATTTGGGCACCTGCGATATTTAGGTGGGCAGGTATGGTAAAAAAATTACCTTCATAATAAGGACATAAGTGGCACAACTGACAGCTGTTTGGAAATCGTATAGAAGCTTGTGGCCTACAGTAAATGTAACTAAGTTTATCTGATTATGATGATGATTTTTGTAATTATGTATATGTGCATTTGTGTGTGGCTGTGTGCACACAGAAGGAAGTCTTCCGTAGGTACATTAACTCTACCAGTATTTTTTTTATCCTTTAAGACACGCGTTTATTGAGAGAGAAATACATATAGAATTTGGTAGCTTAAGAATCACTCTTAGCTCATCCACTCCAAACCAGTGAAAAATAGGAGGATAAAGAGGCTTGTGATGGACAGAGTTGTGGATAGACGAGGGATCTGAATATATGCAAGCATACTGTGGGAGCTGGTTGGCTAAACCGTAAGTTAAGAGCCCTGTACGACAAAAAAAAAAAAAGAAACGAAAAAGTGTCCGCTTTTCCTCAGAGCTTCTGAAGGCGCCATGCTTCGACACCACAGGTTCCTCCGAGGTACTTCTTGTGGCCAGCACTAGTCGTTCGCTCACATAGCAGGATGTTCCGCGACTGCATGCGTCGCAATGCCAGTGACGTCGCTGGAAGAGTGGTCTAAGTGCCCGGTAGCCTTGGAAAGCGACTACCAGTAGCTGTAAGCGCCTCCCTATCCCAGTGTGCATAGGGGAGTGACCACACAAAAATGAGCGCTGCCCAATATGGCGGAGGTGTTAGTAGGTCCAGCCTTTGAAAATGTTTCCGTAGAACATCTGTTTGGGTCCTTTGTTTGGCGTAGAAGTTGTTGATAAAACCTGTTTAAAGCTGCTTGCGTTTCGGTCTCGAAAATAATAGTACTGCTCGTGCTCCATTCCTGATGTCTTTCTTTGCTTCTTTTTCGATTTGAGCGTTTCATTTCTTCCCGCAGTGCCCCCAGGTGCACGAAACTAAATACGGAGGTCTCTTTCTTGTGTGAACAAAGGAAGATCAGATTTGTCCGGTGTTATGTACTTCTGAAAGCTATGCCATAACAAGCACTCTAGGCACTGCGAGAGAAGCAAGAAGAAAAAGAGCAAAAGCTCTGACTTGAGACTCCTGTGGATTATTCAGAAGGACACGTATAATTTATCGGGTGCCGCAAAGAAAACCAAGCGTTTAAAAAATACTGATTGTCTCTAATGAAACCGGCCGAGCCCTGCTAATCACTAGCTTACGTCTTTTTAATCCGAAATGCATTTTTAGTAATCATTAATTCACGAGATTTTTAAGTATTGATTTGAAGAAGAAAGACTGATTTAAGACGATGGCTACTCTAGTGAAAATTTCCGGATGAAATATTTGCCCTTAGAAATTGTCTCAGTAACCGAACACTCTTTACTTCAAAAAGATAGCCGACGCCAACGTGGTAACCAAACCACACAAAATTCTTCCCAATCTTCTACTTCAAGCACACCGTACACCCCTCGTAATAATCCTCACGATGTCCGCCATGTAACAGCGTCAAACCCACACTTACCATTCGATACGGACGTCCGCGCATCCTCTATGACAACCACCTATTCTTTGGAAACCACCTATCTGGCGACCACTCAAGGCCATTGTACCCATATGGGAAGCTTCTCCGTCCAAGTGAATCCTGCGCAGTCAGCTTGACAAGGCTCGACAGAGGACGCCGTCTAGGAGGTCTAAATCTCCTGTAACCGTTTATTTTAATAATTTCAATAATCCCTGTACTAACCAAACAATTACTTTGTGCGTTAACTTGGCGACTGATATACCATAGTAACTGTCATGTGGCAACTTTGTTTTGTCTCTGGTACCTTAGTGTCACCTTTCCGGCAAGTTTTTCAAGGCTGTCTCCACGTTTTTAATCCACCTTATTTTTTATTAAAAACTTAAATATGCAGCTTATGATTCTTTCTGAATTAATTACTCTGGATAACTAAAAAAATACAGCAGATGAGGGCCTACTACCATGTGTTAATGCCAGGTGGTTTCACATGGGCAGGACACACTTTGTTTTTAAATATCTTGGCTACCTTTCGCTCGCACGACTGGTGTATATGTTCCGTGATAAACGTCAAAGACAAAATCAATGAAAAATAAAAAGCTCAATAAGACCAGGCCGACAGATGATGCCAAGGGATATTAAAAAAAGACTTCCTTATAAAGTCTCATTATCAAAGGCTACCTCGCCACTTCTTGATCTTAGGGGACTCCCGCGGGTTCTTAGACAAAACATATATTTTACAAGAAAAGGGAAGCCCGATTTACCCGCAGTCAAACGGCCTGATAAAATCGTGAACCAGTAGGGAAGAAAAGCATAGCAGGGGGCGACAGAAAGTCAGGTGGGGTGAAAGTGTTTTTCTTTATTTACTTTCGTTTATCACTCACAGTCCTCCTCACTTTCGTCATTTACCCCTTTCTTCTCAGGACTTTAATTTCACTCATTAACTGCATTCATTCTAGCTCACTTATAACCTTTCCTTTTTTATTTCTTTCATTTTCCCTATACCTGTCCTTTCTTTCGTTGTTAACCTTCCTTCCTGCATCATAATCTACCAACGTTTAATTAATTTCCTTTGTTGAAGCCTGACACTGTTCCTTTCTTTCGTTATTTTCTTTCTTTCTTGCTTCCTTAATTCCTCCCTCTCCTCACCCCGACCTTCCTTTCCTTCATTTTCGTTTCGTCCTCCTTTCCTTCGTTCCTGTCTCCTTGTCTTCCTCTTTTATAATGTTTTACTGAGAGAGACAACATTTATTGCGAACAGGTTGCTGACGTTAGGGCAGGGCCTCAGTATTACCATTATAAAGCGATGACCACGAAGGTGTCGACCCCGCCGTGGTGGTGCAGTGGTTAGTGCTCGCGGCTACTTTGCCCAAGGATGCGGAATTGCATCCAGGCCGCGGCCGCCGCTTTTTGATGCAGGCGAAAAGCAAGACGTCCGTGTGCTGTGCGATGTCAGTGCACGTTAAAGAATCCCAGGTGGTCGAAATTTCCGAAGCCCTTCCCTACGGTGTCTCATATGCTATTATACGTTAAACCCCACAAACCAAACTAAGCCAAACGAATGCCTAGACAGCGAGAGCTTCCTGTGGTGTGCGTTCCTGCTTCATTAGCAATTGGGTTTAGCTTTGTACGGAGGACAATTCAAGAAATTGAGAGGTCGGAGCTTGCCCTCAAATCTCTAAGCATATGATCTCGTGTTACCACTTCTTGTGAATTGAAAATTCGACTTGCGGTGTCATATTCTCCATTTGTAAGAATAATCTCTGGGACATTAAAATGGGTCCGTTTGGGTCGTGCTCAATATTTTGAGCCGTATTTTGCTAAGGTCTACGAATGGAGGTGGGAACATCCTTTGTCGGTCATTATAGCAGTCGATTATATCGTGGTATGTGGTCAGTACCTCAGTAAGAAAAAAGCGGCACTGTGGGGCCTCCCGGTTGTTCAAAGTCGGGCTATGCAATCTACGTCAATATTGCCAGGTTTCAGTGAGTGTGTGGAGACCCATATCGACTACACCAAGTGTTCAGGGGCTCAATTGCGCAGCATGCCTTCACCGCAAGAAGCTTGGAGGATATGTGACACCACGTTTTGAGCCATGTAAGACAGTGTGTGTTCAGGGATCTGTGATCGCCAGCGTCCCAGCGGCCTACTCGGCTTCTGCAACTGAAACAATAAGACCAAATTCACATTTAGTGCGCTGTAACGTTACAGCTTGGTAAACCGGAAAGCTGCCGCCATTGCCTCCGCCGTAGACGACGGTCGGAAAATAATTCTGATCTATCGAGAGGGTCATGACGTCACAACCACACGACCTTGCGCGAGAATTTGAACAAGCCACATTAAAATAGGGCGAATGAGTTTGGCGAGAGTCTAAAGAAAGCCAAGATAGGTGGACAGGCTTGTCTAATGCGGGTATTTCACAAGACAGAATTCGAAACAATCAACTTGCCGCCTTTGGGTCTGGAACTAAGGCCCCGTGCATGTCAGGCGGCCATCCCTAGTGAAAAAACCCCATGATTCCCAATAACCTCATACAGACTTCTCATACTAAACTCATATCAATCTCATATCATCTCATACAAATATCATTCAACATATGAGAAATATATCACATTGTATGAGATTTGTACGAGTTTTGTATGAGTTCAGTATGAGATATTTGGATGAGGTTATTGTGACTCATACGGTTGTTTTGCTAGGGATGCAAAGCATAGGCCCTGAAGGGTCGCATCAGGCTTGTTAGAGGGACATCTGCTGAACGCGTTGCGTGTTTTGGAATTACTAACGTCTGTTTGAGATTTGTTGTGATGTTACAGAAATAGTAATTTTAAACTTTTTGATAGATAAGCCAGCAATTTTTAAAATGTTCGTGGAATTAATATGTGTTGTCAAACAGCTACATCTACTCTTAAAGTGAAGCTTAAGCGTCCTAATTTTCATTATTCCTTCTCCAGTAACGGCAAGTACCGTGTAGCTATGAGACGTTCGCTGCGTCTACTTACAGTACCTGCGGAGTACGGTTGTATTTGTCGCACAGCGCGTTGCCTCTCGCGATCCATATTTCTCCACGCCTGCCCCGACGCATGCTTTTGGCTATAACTTTGACGACCAAGTGGTGCCGAGGTCGACCTGGAATTGTCGCTCGTTATTCCGATTCCATTACGGTATTGATACTGAGTTTGTTCAAGATATCAGAGATGAACTTGGACCTCGCGCGTGAAGATTTTCCTGCAAGCAGGGTCAGCAACTGCACGTCTACTGCTGCCGTTGCTTGCGGCCTCGAAGAGGTCGAAAAATTTGTATTCTTTCTATATTTTTTTGTTCACTGCAGTGGACGCAGATTTGATAACTCAGGTAGGGGAGCCTTTTCTTGCTGGGTACCCGTCTCCGTTACTTGTTCGACGCAGCTCAGAATAAGCAGTGTTTTTTCTTTCTTTCAATCACTTGACTGCGGGGTGACCCGGGCGCTTTTCCGGTTTGAATAAATGCACGCGGTAGCGCGCTGGTCTCTTTGATTTTGCATAAGCTTCCACGGACGCAGCGCATAATCGATGAGGGGGAAATTGAATAAAAGCGTGACGCGGCCCCGCTTTGCGCATAACGCGGGCCGTACGAGCGCATAACGCGGGCCGTACGCATAACGCGGGCGCACGAAATGCATTATGCATGCGACTTGCGGAAGAACCCTTGAGGCTTTCGTGTATTACGATCCAAAGGGTTTAGGACAGCGTCTTGTTTGCTTCTTCCATAGTGCAGCCCGATCTCAGGCCTGGAATCCAGGCGCGTGGAGCTATCACCGAATGCCACTCGTCAGTAAAAATGGAAAGTGTGCGATAGACAGCTTAGCGAGGCTGATGCCTGGTGAACTTTGACCACAAAGCGGCGCCGTCGTGAAGACTATTTGCATAAATGACAGATGACGTGAAACCTCGTTTCACGTATGCAAGAATGGCGTGGTAGTGCGGCCCGGAAGCGTGTGAGATCCTTCAATTTCTGGAAATAGCCGGGCGACAGGACCCGTTCTGCACACTTTTCATGAACCTGTCTTGCAGATTGATGGATCTTGCAGATTAATCCATCAGTGCTAGTAGACAAACACTGAGGGGAAGGCTATATTTTGAGGACACGGGACATGGGCTGAAACAAGAGAACAAAACAGATTTCAAGCATAGTATGATTTTAGCGCGTGTTATCGATGCATCGCCTGGGAGCACACGTCGTGGAGAACCGAAGAACACGGAAGTATTCCAAAAAGATGTTTCTAGGGTGACGTTTGGCCTGCCGCGTGGTGTAACACATCGTGACCATGTGTATCTCTAAACATCTGTCGGTATAGGGGAACTGGCAATACTGTCCACGAGCTCTTGCGTTAGGCGCCTTTTCTTCACCGTGTGCACATATTCCCGAGTAAAACGCGTGGCAAGAAAACGATAAGCGGCTTTCACCTCTCGGAGATTGCGCGAGACACAATAACGGCTCCCTTAACTTGATGAGACGATTAAATCCGGTAAGGCGCTGGACAGCATATACTGGACTAAAGAATGATCAAAGAGATGTCTGTGCAGAAACATGAAGTGCAGCAAAATCAGCCTTAAATACAAATTAGAAAGGTCAAGGATTCCATCACAAACTTTTCGAAAGAGGCTTGTTCGGTTGTTGAAGAGGGTGAGAAAGATGTGGGTCACGCCTGCAACCAAGACAATCTTCTTCCGTCCACAAACTGGTCCCTTACCTGTTAAAACGTGCTTATATCAAAAAGGAATTCATGTACCATGGGGGAAAAACTGTTTCCTGTGTAACAAATCAAGAACAATGCAAAAAATTTCCTTACATTGTATTAACGCTATCTATTTTTGGGACGTGTTACAGCGTACATTAAGAAGCTTCCTCTTACGCCTCGAGGCATAAAGTTGTTGCCCGTTCACGGCCATTCAGTGCCATTCGATGCCATATTCTTGTTGGTACAGCACTTTGTATGGCGCAGTGCTATTGATTATTGATACTGTGACACTGGAGCGTGATCTGTGCATGAATACTGTGTTGAGAGCATTGTAAAAATCCATGATGTGTTGAAAGGTGCAGACTGTGGTGCTGAAACAGAGTTGGTGTTTAGGAAGATAGCACAAATGAAACGACCCCATTTATCAAGGCCGGCAAATGGCCTGGTGAACGTGTAAATATATATGCTGTATATTTTCTAATTATGTACATATAGCAAAAAAGAAAAAAAAAACGCGTGGTGCAGTTATTAAGATGCTCGGCTTCTGGGCCGGAGTAACCGGATTCGTTCCCCACCGCTGGCAGCTGCTTTTCGATGGACGCGAAAACAAGAGGCGTCTGTGTGCTGTGCGATGTTAGTGCACTTTAAATATCCCCATGTGTTCGCAATTACTCCACAGCCTTCCACGTTTGCCCTCTTCTGTCTCTTTTCGCTTTCACTCTCACCTTCCTCCCTTGTTTCATGTATCAGGTATTCAAAAAAAAAAAAAATTAGGGAATTTTACAACCTCGTGCGAGATTGATGACACAGCGATGCTCTTTGCGTTTAGTTCGACTTGTAATTTCTATTGGTTGTCGTCGATAGCCCCCCCCCCCCCCCCCCCCCCCTCCGCTCCTCAGCATCAAAGAACATTCAGTCATCAGTACGTACAAGTGTTTATTCCAGTACCATCATTAATTCATCGTCGTCTACACTAGGGAATCCTTCCGCCAGTGCGTCTTCACCTCTGTAGACCTCCACCACAACCTAATCTGTTCATGGTGAATCCTGCGCGTTTTCAATTAGTACCCACATCAAAATATTCGGACTTAGACCGAAGTCGTCGCAACAGTTCTAGACCCGTGGGCTTTCGCGCCCCGCTCCCTCTTCGGGGAGATATTCTTTTTCCGCGGCCCCATCTATCTTCGTTTGAGGCACGGCCGCCCTCTTTTCAGGCGCCGGAGCGCAGCTCATTTTATTATACCATGGCGTTACGTCACGCCCCCGAGGGCATCTTTGGTTGCTTTAGTTGTCATCTACTGCGACAGGGGGCGTCAGGCGTCCGTGGGTGACGTCATCACTGCGAACACATGAGTTTGCTGTGCACGATCTCCTGAACAACCTCCGGCTTAAGCAGCATCGCTGTTAAAAAGTGACAGGTACTGCATCTTTCCCTTCCTGTAAACTAATTTATTTATTTATTCAATTTTTAAAAAAAACCTCACTTTTTTGTGGGATCATTCATTGCTCCGCCAGAGGTGCCTGGTCACAAATATAAGGCACAGTTCAGTGCGGTAAGCATTTTCTGCAATCAGTTTTACGGTCACATGACATTACTCGCCACGCTGAGATCGTCTGGGGCGTATTTGCGGGAGTCCGGTGGGGCGGGGGCAGAAATAGCATAGCGGATAGAATACCAAATGAAGGTACTCTGATCTTAAAATAGGAACAAAGCGTGCACTAGAACGAACATGTCTATGTATCCAAAAAGGCTGGACAAGAGCATTTTGGTTGTTTATTTTGTTGTTTATGAAGTTAGTTTTTCGTTTTCTTTGAAATCGTTGAATTTTATATACCTCAATATCATTTCTGGAGATGGTCGAGGTGGTTGCAGTTTTCTGCACTGAAAAAAAAAAAAAAAAACGCACCTGATTGGCTTTCTGCACCCCTCTTAACAATTTGGTGGGAGCGCACTACATAATTTAAATGGAATATATTGCTGTCCGTCGCAAGACTTGAACACGCCATATCAATGAGTACACCACAAACATAACGGTATCTGATAACATTATTATGAAATATAAAGAGAGTAATATGAGAGTAAATATAAGAAAGAGTGCATATAAAAAGAGTTACTGGAACGAACTACACTGAAGAATTTAGGCAACTGCAATCCTTGTAAATGAATTACTGAGAATATAAAAGATGATAATACGCACAAGTTGGCTACAGCTTTAGTATATCAAGCTCGTACGAGAAGTTTGCTGATCTTCATAACAGCTTTATCAAGCCAACGATTGCTACATTTTGGCGCGGATGTATGGGCTATATTAACTTTTTTTAAGAAAGTACTAGAGCGCATACAAGAGACGAACACACAATAGACGGTGGAACACAGACATGCGGCGATTTTTTGGTGCCTTTCTCTCATACGCTCCTTTCCACTTCCTAAAAAGATAAAGAAGCCATCTAGCCTGTTTTCAAGTTGTTTTTTATAAAAAGAAGAATTATGCCATTGGCAAATGCCACTCTTCAAAAACGTATTCAAGGTTACTTAACACCAATTATTTGAATAGCTTGCTGTCACGTGTTTCAAGAACTTCACCACATAGCCTAAAGAGAGTGGATCGACCCATAGATGGTCGAGGAGACTGCCATCGCCCTTGATCTCTCCAACATCGCCGCCGCCACCACGAGTGGCTCCAAGCGCGCCATCAAAAACTATGCGCGCGATCGGATATCTGTTTTTGCGCAGCGCATTCTAATGCAAAGCAGAACTTCCCATTTCGTTATCCTCATAGGGGCAGCACGGACCAGCCCTTTAGCCCATTACACCGCCCACCGGTGAGCCTACCTAGCTAACGCTCGAATGAATGCGGAGAATGCCTATAAGAATACGGTCAACAACTACCTTGAAATAGCACAAGCATTCCACCTGGCCCGCAGCAGGTACCTAGTGGCAGACAAGACGGCCTATAAGGGCCAGCAGCATATGCCTGACTTCGCCTGCGAGCAACACATACCCACACCCTACTCTGCGCGTCCACATCTACTCGATGTTTACACTAATTAATGAAAGAAATACAAAGAAGTCGCAAATATAACCTCACTTCATAAAAGCATGTCGTGTTAGAGCTGTTTGGTTGCTATCCATGGTGAAAAAATTTGCGCCACAAAAGACACGTAGACACAAGCGCAAGGAACAACCGAGACAGGATTGCAGAGTGCCCCACTTCCTGCTGTTGGAAGTGTAGCACCTCTCCTGTCTCATTTTTTCCTTGCGCTTATCTTTACATCTCGTTTGTGCTCGGAAATATTTTTCAACGTTCTATAAGTATGTCCACAAATGTGAACCCCATCCTTTAATATCCCCACCACGGAGCAGTGCGAGACACTGATTCACAGCAAGCCGCCGGGTTCAGGCGCTCCTGGCAATCAGATTTCCAATCCTCCCTTTTTTATTGATTAAAATAATTTATTTATGAATAAAGTAGAGGGGGGTTTCAATAAACGGTCCCCCCCCCCCCCCCCCCCCCCATCTCTCTAATGTTTTTTATTGCCGTCATCAGGAGCTTTTGTGAAGTTAAAGCAAACTGCTAAGCTTAGCTTTAAGAAGTCATTGCACGGTCCCACTAATCTTCAATACACCTAAATGTGATAACTGAAGAATATTGTCCCAAACGAGTCTGAGACTGTGTCACCTGGCATACATGTTATTGGCAGAGCATGTTGCGAACGTTCCAGATATTGCCACTTATTCTTGCATCAGCCCCAATGGCTCAGAGTAGGTTTGGTGTATCGACAGTAGCTCCTACAGGAGCGCGACTAAAAGCGGCACCTAGCCTCATCACCATGGAGGCTAAGTGTTAAACCATCTGTGTGCATCGCAATGACACCGGGGGCTAAAGGAGTCCAAGCGGCCCAAAGTAATCCTGTGGTCTCCCCTAGGTGTTCCCTAACCCTGAGTTGTTCCAGGATTTTATAACCATATATCCCTTAACATACCCTTCCCTTGAGCGATTTTTAAAGAGGCCTTTTATTTTCAGTGATTAGAATGCCCTACTAGCATGCTTTTGACATGCTACTTACTCACTATTGCTTGGTTGGTCTGCCAAGACCGCAATCTTGCTCGACTGCTTACGTACGGCGAGACCGCGACATCTCACGTCTTGTCTTTAGTTTATCAGACACCTGTATTTTGGCGCGATACACCGCGTATGTTTTCTAAAGCTACTGGGAGGATGTTAAGCTAACGTTCTAACTGCGCGTGTACAAAAACCGCGACAAGCTCTCGGCTCGAATGCTATGCCCGAAGAGTGTAATAATGTTCTTCTCACAATCTTCTCTTTCAGGGCCAACTTTTTGTTAGGGGGACTCCAAGTGCGCGGCTACCACTTGGTGAACGTGGCTCTGCACTGCGCATGCTCAGCGCTGGTGGCTGTGGTGGCCCGCAGCGTGCTCCGGATGCCGTCCTTGGCCGCGTGGCTGGCCGCAGCGTTATTCGCGACTCACCCCGTGCACACGGAAGCCGTGAGTGATGCACACTTTTACCAATGACTGCCTACAAGTAACGGAAAGAACTGCTCTAATGGCAACGGCGGAAACTGTGGGCCAGGCTCGTTATAACTCAGAGGAATGCGCGTCACGTTTCGATAATTTTGATTCGTTGTATTATCTGTTGAATGAGAGAAGTTAATTAAAACTAATTTCTGGGCTAGTTGGTGCATAACCACATAAAGGAAAGATTAATAGCGCAGTAAGACACTCACAAATAGGCACAAATAGACGCACAGGCAGCGCCGGTCCTGTGTGTCTATTTGTGCCTATTTGTGAGTGTCTTTTCGCGCTATTAACCTTTCCTTTATGAGAGAAGTTAATTTGTTTTTGAAAACAAGCAGCACAAGATCACCGAGGGCGAATAGAGGTCACTGACATTTTAAACTAGTTTCGTATATTCAGGAGACGGTGTTTTGTTCAAGGGCAGAGCCAATTACACATTGGATGTAAACTGAGCTTGGACACGAATGTAAGAGGAGTTAGTCCGCACACCCATACGCTACACTAGCGAGGCCACTTCGGCTCACATATACGCAGCATACAAACCGCGTGTCGGAGGCCAACATTGCTGTCCCAAAACAATGCTTTTTTAAGAACGAAGTGCTTTTACCTCCCATTTCTGGTGATCTTGAGGCTAAATCGAGCGCAAACAGAGATTTGACAACCGGGAACCACTTTGCCGTCATCCGGACGCTGATTCCTTTACATCTGTCAGCCGGAACGGGATCATTACGGCACCGAACGAAATTTTACGATACGAGTTCTCCGCACTCCCAGTTCTCGTATAGGAGCGGCACACAACTGAGTTACAAAATCATTATTTCCAATTTCTTCCTCTCGGGCTGTCTCGGGCCATTGAGAAAGTGCCGCTCAGCGTGGAGGGGAGGGCTGTACAGAACAACGGCTTACAGGCCGTCCTCAAAGGTGGTGCCACGGTCCCACATAATCGCGCACACAGAAGAACGCCCGAGGCCGGCGGCATAGGCGGCAGCAGTTGAAGCGCATGCGGGCATTTGGGAATCTAGTCCATCAATGCTCTGCGGCGTCAGCTCATGACGTTTAGCAGAAGGTTATATAAGACGCTCGGAGGACACTCGAACGAATTGTTTCTACTACATTCTTGCCGTCATGGCCGACTACACTTGTGCATCGTTTTGAAATTCACTGCTATTACCATCACAGCGTTTTGAACCGAGCAACACAGCCTGATGAAGAGAGATGTAGGACAAGGCTTGCGGAAGTGGAAGAATGCTGGCCATGCCAATAATGTTATGCTTATGCCGCCGTGCACGAAGATGACAACGTCGCTACCAGGGCCGTAACGATTTCATGGTTACATATACTCTCGATTGCGTAAGAGGCAAAATTTCTTTATAATAAATATATGGCCATGCCGTATTTATATGTCCCTGCTGTGTTACTTGCTCATTCCTTTAGAGAACATGCCTTGTCAACTCATTTTGTGGTATTATGCAGGAAATAGAAAGCGCAATCCCCCATGTGTGTTCACTTCGATGCCATAGAAACTTGGTGCCAGCGCACAACGGAAAAATGCTGTTTGAAACTTATTTCGACTTACCGTCTTTTCTGCCTAGCATATTTCTGTTTTTGACCTTTTTGCGGAAGTACCTTGTTGCCAAAATTAACCATGCTACATTGTTTGCTTCTCACAGGTATAGTAGTCACTTAATAAATTCCCTAAATATCAAAAGGTGCTGAAAGGTGTTTGTTAACCGTTCTCTTTACCTAATAAAGATTTAAGTTGGGGTGAGGCTTGAAAAATGGTTTTAAAGAATTAGGTGTAGAAATGTTATGACATAGCTAAGGCTATGAACCTCAAGCTATAGTCTTTGATGAATTTAGCTTGCATTAGAACTTACAAGGAATAAAGATATGCCGATTATTATTTATATTTGTTTTACAATTCGCCGCTGTGTATCGTATGTATTGCAACGGGTACGTTATGCGACCAGAAGTAGACATATTCGGTTTAAACAAAAACGAGGCGTTATGTTTTAATCCATGTGGATGCGATTGAAAATAGTTAAAGGGGCGATGACAAGGTCGTTCGATGTATTGCCGTTTTATACTTCTGTGAATAATATACAGGTTTGTGATTCTACTCGCAAAGTTTTAGTGCCTAGCGCGCGGCGCATATTTAAAAAAAAAACGCGATTGAAATTGGAATTTGGAAGCTCCTCGTGCAGAGAGCGACCGCCATTTTTAAATGCTCGTGTGACGTCACAAAGTATACACGGTGGGGCGTCGTCTGCAATGCAGGCTACAATATCAAAGGACACGTCTTTTTTTTTTTCTTGCGACGATTGACACAGTGGTCGTTCCTCATGCAGAAGTGCTTACTTAAGATGTTACCGCACGAAAGCGATATAGAGTAAGGCATGCTTTCTTCAGCATGAAGCACGCTGACAGTCAGTGGACTGCACCGTTAGATTCCTTAGCTTATCGACGCACTGGTCTGTCGCATTACATCGGTGACGACGCCAGCACGGCCAACGGTCGCCTATCACCGTAGTGCGACTCCGCGATGCCGACGGAAGGATCTGCGGACGGTCGTCAGATCTGTTTTGGTCGCATCGAAGGAGCGAGAACTTGACACCCGATACTCGAGTGAACGGCCTGAACAGCTGCACTTGTCTGTAGCTTAATCGAGATAGAAAAAGGAAAACAAGAAGCAACACTTTATATGTTCCCCCTTATCATCAGCAATGACCTTGGTCAGAAATATTAGTCGGAGTCGCACTGCCGGGTCGTTTAGTGCCTCTAGTACGCGCCTTCGGATCTACAGTTTCGGCGATTACGGAGCGCGTATTCACAAGCTTTAGGGGTCGCATGTGGTCATCGAGTGTAGTTCTGGTTGTAGCGACCCCAAATCGACGACTGCTTACATCACAAAGCGAGTGCACATTGAGCGGGAAGCGTCGATATATGTGACCTTGTTTAGCGAGCGAAGCCGGCAGCTGCCGGCGCCTCATGTGTGTACCCGGCGCACGCAGGGGACGTAGCATCCACGGCACTTCATGCAGCGCAGTTGTAGTTTGTGAACAAATAAAGGTGCAACTGAGGCGAAAAGTGGATAGTTTTGGTATTGCTAGCTCAGCTGGCATTTTATGCCATGCGGACGAGCAGCATGCATCCAGTCATTGCAAATGCTATGTAAACAAACACGCTGGGGCCGCAGTCGTAATCCGCGAATCGGCGCATTCCTGCGGGAGTTTAGGGTTCACACACTAAATACTAAATAGTGTATGCTTACGTTGAAGCACTCACGAGTCATTTGCTGGAGAACAACTAGGAAAACGGAGGGTGAGGATCGTGAGTCAGTCGCAATCGCGCGCGCGGCTGCGGTGGAGGCGAGACAGAGACAGCGGCGACTGGGAGGCTCTTGTTCAGTGCGGGCATGCAGTGAAGAGCAATCGAATCGCGTTGTGTGTTGCTATGACTGAAGCGGTGGCACATTATTTCGTGCGCAGGCCCTGGCCAGACTGAACATAGTTTTGAAAAAATTCTCCCCAAATAAATAAGCCTGACTAACACGCGCATATAACAGCAACTCACGAGTTAGCGATTCGTTCAAAAGTTTTTGCTGCTCCTCTAATGTCGCAAGGTATGCTCTCGCGTCAAGGTATGCTAGTCTGAGATTTAGTCTTGGCTTTTTTGACCCAAAGAGTGACGACAATAGCTCAACAATCAGGAACATAACGCTATCCCCTCCCCCTTTTGCGGCACATGTACACGGCCGAAGGAAACATTGAACAAGTGCCTTTTTATATGCGGGAGCGCTTTTTGTAGAACAAGCTAACTCCGATAACGTAAAAATAATATGCTTTTGATTGCATGCCTAAATTATACAGCTTGAGCCCAGTGATTTCGGCCTCCTCGGCAATCTCTAGACGAAGCCGAAAACAAGTCCGAGGATCTCTAAGGTCGCATATTATAGTCAAGGTTTCTCAAAGAGAAGAGAATATGTGAATAAAATGTTTGTGCTGAAGAAAAAAAAAACTCGATGACCATCATCCACGACGTGCATGCAAGAGTTCAGCCGGCAGCGCGAATAGCAGACGACATAGAGACGTCAGCGTTGACGTTGTGACGTCAGCGCGCAATGGTTGCCAGACCAGAAAGCTGATTGCGATATTAATAATAAAAATGATCTTAAAACTATCTGCTGCACGGAATGAGCTCAAATTTCGAGGATTTCGAGTAAAATGCAATTATTAGTTTATGCTCAGTTGGTAGCTGTCATGATCCCTTTAAGCTTCCCCTCTACCGGTGTCTACTGGAAACTTAGCGGAGGCCCCTTAAAGACGTTCGACTTAGTTGAGTGTGTACTTCTTTGAGGTCCAGTGTTCTGAATGGAACAGATGGGTCTTGACAAACGTACAGTCTCTGTTGCTGCTTTTAACTATTGTGGCAAACCCGTTGTAAGAGCAAAATGTGCTTCCTCTTAACGGTTTATTAGGTTACATTACTGTTAAGGATATGATTTTGCAAAATTTGGCTTTATGAGGCTTTTTTCTCATATTTGTTTACTTCATTCTGGCAACTGCTCTTGCACCTACAAGATTTCTGTGAGTAAACTTGGCAGAAACTGAATAGTGGATTCTCGATACTTTTAGCAACGTGCAAATCTTTTTTTCCTGACAAGAAACTATGGACGGAACAGATGTCTTTGCGCTATTAAAACATGCCATCAGCACACGTTCATAGCGCACGCCAGTACAGTTATAAGTGCACATTTCCCCATATCAGTATATTTCACAAGTATTACGGTTGTACGCATATACAAGAGGCAACGTTCTTAGATATAGACAGTTGTAAAACTGTGCTGGCGTGACGCGCTGCGAAGTGGGACAAACAATCGCCGGTCCGGCATGAGCTGATCGCAAAACGACCGCAGCGCTTTTCTCCCCCACTGCGGCAGATGGGTGAGACCACTGAGCTAATACACAGACGGAAATTTTAAATTACTACTAACCCTCTTCTTTCAGCAATCCAACAGAAAATAAAATTGCGCTTGCGTTTTTAACACACTATTGTAAGCATGTGAAAGCCACCTGAAGCAAGGAGGTTGCAGACGCGGCTCAAGCGTGTCATCTGCTACCTACCTGCTTGAGAGTCTGCAAACGCGGCGGCGTTTAATACGTATAAAGATGTGTTTAAAACACAAACGAAATTTTATTTTCTGTTGCAGTCCTGAAAGAACAGGGTTAGCATTATTCTAAAATTTCCGCCTGTGTATTAGCTCAATGGCCTCACGTATCTACCGCAGCAGGGGAGAGGGGCGCTGTGGTCGCTTTGTGAGCAATGCACGTCGGACCGGCGATCGTTTCGGCCCTCTTCGCAGCGCTCAGTTTTCCAACTCTATCTAAGGACGCTGACACGAGGTAATCACCTGCATCACATCGTACAGGGTTGTCAACAAGCCTGCATTTTCAAAGTTCATTTCTCTGCTTTGTAGTATATTAATTGCTTTATAGCACACTTTCATACCTGCATATATAAGCAATCTATTCAAGTTCTCAGTTACGAACGAATTCTTCTTGTCTCAGATTACTGTTCTTCAGACTTGTACACATTGCAGAAAATACAGAAAGTTACAATTACTCGACCTAAATGTAGCCAATTACAGCGGTAACAAATGTAACTGACAATTAATGAACAGTAGCCTCTTACAATTGAATTGTTTTTCCTCGAACGTTGTTGCCATAACACAAACTCGCTGGAACTGCGATGAACTAGTGGGGTTTTCCTTAATATTTTACACGCAGTTAATTTTTAACCGCTGTTCTCTTAAGTCGTCGTCACTTATTTGCAGATTTTTATTGTGAAGACATTATTGGCTACACTAAACACTCCTCCACAAAGAAGTCTTAAAGCATAGGACGGTGCTAAAACGTACGAACACCTTGTAGAGTCGTACGTTGTTGCGCAGGGGTTTCTATGGCAGTTTCTACATTCTCTGCGAGCTGCCACAGTGGCTCAGTGGTTAGGATGCTCGATTACTGAAGTCGACGCGGAATCAAATCAAGGGTGTGGCGGCCGGTTTTTGATGGTGTCGGAAAGCAACGCGCATCTACATATCAGTACAAATTAAGAAATCGATGGCAGTCGAAATTTCTGGAGCCCTCCGATTCGATACCTCTCTTAGCCTTACTGCATTGGGATGTTAAACCCTAGAAATAAAAGCAAGCATCCTTTATAAAGCGCCGCGCTTATTGATTGGCACTAAAACAGGGACTGAATTGCCTAAGTACCCAGAAGGCGGCGCAATGAGGACAACACAAAACGAGAAACATAACATTGGCTCACTCTGCCATCTGTAATACTAACAACATAACCTGAACTTTCTCTTTCACACCCAAGCGCCCCTTCTTTCTCTTAACCGAAGCACATCACATTCGCAACCTCTTCTTTCCCAAGCAGATATGTATCGCCACAATTAATGTTAGCAACCCTCACATCCAAGGTAGCATCCAAGTAACAAGCAAATGTCCAAGTCCACTACTCACATTGTCCAAACAAGGCCATCAAGACAGTCACAACTTCCGCCGCTTAGACACAAGCTAGAAAAGCCACCCCATGTTCCTCGCAAAAACTCATACGCAGCCTTCAGAAAAGAAATTTTATTTCTGCGTAAGGAAGGAGAGGCATCACTGAAACATGTGCTACCTTTATTTTGTACCTTATTCCGACTGTTGCCTAAGGTCATAAGCCTACTAAACAATGACTCACACTTGCATTTTTGACAATGAGGAGGCAAATTCAAACCCTTTCCATTCTCTAAATAATCCTCATGCTCTTTTAAGAGCTCTATTATTGATACACCACCCAGCCTGCCCTATATATACTTTTCCACACGCCAATGAAATCTCATACACCACTCCCACCATACAGCCTACAAAACGCTTGCCATGCCTCATATCACACTGCACTTTCTTATTATTTCTTATTCTTGCGCACAATCCGCACCAACTCGCCCCACAAGCTCTTATTCTGAGATAATTGTGTAAGTTTTTTGTTTGGAGCATGAGAGGCGGCTTGTCACGTTGACACAAAGGAAGGCTGCTTGAATTGTTGGGCCAAACGCTGTTAGAGCTCCTAATGTCATTCTTACTGGACACCCATTTGGTCTAACTCTAGGAATTTCAATTGATGTCAGCAGAAGCTACACCAACCAAGCGCACCGTCGTGTAGTCGAAAACTTTGACTCAATCACATATTCCCACACCGTTCGTCCTCTAAACGTTTCTGCACAGATGTTATTTATAACCAGCAATCAAGTAGCGAAAAAGAAAATTGAATTAGCTGGAGCTCTAGAACTCGAAAGAAGTAATTAATCATATTGCAAAATTACTCGACGATGAAATTATTTACTTGTAATCGAATACGTACAACGCTGCTGCTCTTATTGGTTTTGTTATTCGCAGTTGCATGATGAGCCTAAGTTGTTACAATACTGGTCAGTAATATTCCATCCAGGGCCCATCAATGTACTGCGATTTATGAAAATACCATTGTGTATCAGTGATGCCTGCAGAGCTCAAGATGAAAAGAAGCATCAAAACTGATTCAAGCATAGTATTCAGTCGAAGCAACTGCGGTGATTTCTCGGGTATAATACGACGAATGTTATTTTGCAGTAGAAAGCACATGCATACTCCATCAAGGTGGGAGCCAGGCAGGTGTGTAACGTGGTGGAAAAAGTAGAGATACTAGAAAGTAATTGACAGCAGCACAGCTGTTGATTTCATGTCAGAATGTGTACTGACTTCATACTTTTTTGTGCGCAAAGTTTCATGTGGGAACTCTACGTTATGGTTAGGGTTCTGCTGTTTCCTGAGTTATTATTTGTGGAAAATCCTCAAATATTATGTTCAGTTTGCTGCATCTTTTAGAACTTCTCAAAGTTTCAAACTGCGATACACATTACTTGCAGTTTTCCTGTTTTTTGTTTAAGGTAATCATCGTGAGTACACGCCTTCTGATGCGAAGTATGCATCTCTAAACTATGCGAATGCGCAGAGCCTCTTTCAAAAAGCTCCATTAACGGATTAGTCGTCGAGGCATGCCTTTCTGGGATTATTTGTTGGTGAGTGGCAATGCGTTGTCAAGATGAGGACTGCTTTGGCGAATGGGAGTTTAGAGGATGTATAAAGGGATTTAGGAAAAATTTTTGCCGTAAATCTGTATCCATTTATAGCAGAGATGATGACACACTGTTAACTAAGGTATGCACATAGAAAATGCATAAGTGAAAGTGCGCACTCACTGAGAAATACGTGCTAGTCTCGCTAGAGCCTTCCCCCCCCCCCCCCCCCCTCTTCAGAATTTGTTTCACAAACCCAAAAGCGAAGCAATCTAACCGGCCGCAGTTTTACTGTTATACTTTACTCGAGAGTGCAGAATCCTTATCGTATATAGGCAGAAATTGCACGGAAATTCTTTTGTGACCAAAAAAAAAAACTTCTCTGGTATTTTCGGCCGGGTCTAATTGCTACTTGAAACAAATGCCCTGAATTTTGCCCTTTCAAAAAAAAAAAAAATTTACATTTGAAGCGCATCAAGTATGGCTTGAAAAAACTTTCAAATAATCTCACGGTTGTTTATGCACTTAATATTACTTGGCTTTCCTCTGCAGGTCGCCAGCATAGTGGGCCGGGCAGAAGTGCTGTGCTGCTTGTTCTTTCTCCTCTCGCTTCTCAGCTACCACCGGTGAGCAGATCGTTTTCAAAGCCAAGCCTTCTCTCCTCTCTCCCTATATATTTTAAGCTAAGGATTTGGCAAGATTTTACGGTAGACAAAAGGTAAATATTTTCATTTAAAGCTGACGCAGTGCGAAGGTTTTAGCCAGTAAGTTTAGAGACGATCTACAACTAGTTTAAATTGACACTTCATTACGAACGTAAATTTAAAATAAATTAGCACCTACGTTTTATTGCTAATTATTTAACTCGTTGGAATCGGGTAATTCTGCAGAGAAGGCCACATGAGTCTCAAGAGCCCTCCATATGTTCCCTTTGGGAATTGGAAATGTGTCTATTTTGAAAGGTTTGAATGCTTTAGCAGGGAGGCCTGTATAACAGTTAATAAAAGGGAACTATGCACAGGACAGCATATACTTGTAAAACGGAGTGACGCATGCTTAAATTTCGAGAAGGCTCTACTGAAGTTTCGATCGGGGACCATTCTTCCTTAAAGGAGTGATGAACTGTAAGGTTTAACTTAGAATGCTGCTGTTTGTTCTGCCTTGCTCACAGCAGTGTGCCACTCTTGCTTGCGAGTGTTTTCTAGTGTGTAAGTTAGTTCTATGCGGGAATGTAGAAACAAATCCAGGACCAACGCAAAAGGAATTGTACGAAGAATTACTTGAGCGCCAAAAAACTATTCTCGGTGAAGTGAATGAAACAAAAACACTGCTATGCAGCATAAACGATGTGCTTGCTACCCTGCAGAGTACAGTAAAAGAAATACACACTAAACTACATCAGCATTCTGCATCCGAGTTTCAAGTTGGTCAAGTAGAAACGACGCTGAAATCTTTAGAACAAGTGATGACCTTTCCGACAAAGAAGCTAACCAGTTTGAAGGACCATAGCAGGCGCTCCAATCTGATTATTTATGGAATCAAGGAGTCGCCTGATGAAACATAATCTACTATAAAATAAAAACTAGGCAATGAGATATTTCAGGACAAGCTGGGCGTGTAATGCGAGTCAATTGGCCGAATATATAGACTTGAAAAAAAAAACAACAACAAGAAAAATCGAGCAATGATCATTTACTTTTAAGATCATTTAAGAGTACAACGAAAAGAAGGCGATTTTTGCAAGCTGCAAAAAACTAAAAGGGTCTGAAATTTACGTCCAGAATGATTCTTCTCCATCTACTTTAAAGAAACGAAAACTTCTCGGGAGAGTTATAAAGGGGCATTAATATTAAAATAAAAGCTTCACTGATCTATTATAAGCTTAAAGTTGGTAAAAATAATTTTTATTGTAATGAACGTTTAAACAAACGTGTAAAGATTTGCCAAAGAACCTCTCCCAAAACGAGTATGCCTAGCGATTCCTTCAACACGCGGGATTGACGGGAGTCTAAAGGATCTCTTAAGCAGCTCAGACTTATAAATGTTAATGTCTGCAGTGTAAGAAATAAAACTGATGCACTAGGAATGTTATTATTGAAGCATAATCCTCATATTACTGTATAAGCGATTTGGCTTAATGAAGAAATAGGTGACGATGTATTTTCTTCTCTTTATACGCTTTACCGAAAAGACAGATGCACCAGAGGTGGCGGTGTAGACATCCTTATTAAAAATAGCATATCTGCCTTTCTGTTGAAAGATATCCCTGACAGTGAATGTTTGCCCGTCAAGGTAAACTCTTGGGACAAAAATTTGTTTTTTATGCTACCTACAGGCCACACGATTCCCCTGTCGAGTATTTGCAGAAACTGGAGGATGAAATGGCCAGGCACGCGCACAATAATATTGTATTAATGGGAGGCGTTTTCGCATTAATTCTGCGACTGTGTACAACAAAAACATTAACCTTGACTTCAACATTATGCTGCGTTATAACCTAACGCAGATGGTACATGAACCAATACGTGTGCAGGGAACATGCCGTTCATTTCTTGATTTAGTTTTTCTTAGCCGGGATTTCTCGGAATATTTTGTTTTTATAGAAGAAGCCAGGTGAGCATTATTCTTCCACTTGTGCAAATCACGCGAAACTATTGTTCAGTTCTTTATTACAAAGATTATTCTGATGCTGAAGACATTTCTATTATAGATTACATAGAAAATTGTCTTGTTGCATTTAACAGCGCAAATGTCTGTTCTCTTTGGAATACTTTCAAAAGTATGTGTCTCCACTGAGTAGAAAAATTCATACCTAGTAAGAGAAAGTAAGTTCACAAACGTACACCCTGGATGACACGCGACAGGATTCATGCTAAACGAAAAGTAAAAAGGTGAAGGAAAAAGCATATCAATTAGAATAAAATAAAAGAAGCCCAGGGTGGGCTTAAACAGAAGGTAAACGCTAAACACTATTATTTTAATACTTCATTGCCTAAGTTGATAAAAAATGATTCTGATAAATTCTGGAAATATATGGAGGAGAAAAAGGAACCAATTTCGCAATTAAAAGAGGATGACACGCCGGTAACTGATTACAGATACGTAGAGCAGCACTTTAATGGATATTTTTAAAGTGTCTTTTCAGTATGAAATATTAATACTGGGGTTTCTGATAAACGTGTATTTGATGCCAGTTTTGTTTCTTATGCTGGTATTGTCAATATGCTGGTAAACCTGAAAACCAAACTTTGATGTGGCCCTGACCAAATACCAAACATCTCCCTAAAGCGGTATCCTGAACATGTTTCGAAATTTCTTGTTAAAATGTTTTCTGTTCCGCTTTTGTCGGGAGAGCTACCGGCTGACTGGAGGGTGGATCGTGTTGTTCCGGTATTCAAAAAGGGAGATCGAAAATTAATCCAAAATTATTGCCCCATTTTGTTGACATTTCAATGCTGTAAGCTCTTGGAACACGTTGTGGCAAACTGCATCAAAGAATTCTTAGCTGAAAACAATGTGTTTACAGATTTTCAGCATGACTTCAGAAAGGGGTATTCGACTGTAGCATAACTGGTATCAGTAATTCATAATTTTGTGTTATCCTTCGGCAGTAATGGACAAATAGATGTAATATTTCTAGATTTCACCAAAACATTTGGTAAGGTTCCGCATGGGAAATTAATATTTAGTCTAAGAATGATTGACATACCTGACATTTTTGTAAACTGGATTGTTGCTTACCTTACTAAACGAACACAGTACGTTGAAATTGTCGAACACATCTCAGTCATTCTTCCAGTCACGGCAGGGGTGCCCCAGGGTAGTGTTCTGTACCCTACTATTCCTCATATATATCAATGACATCGTGAATGTTGTGATCCGGATGTAAAAATAAGACTGTTTGCTGATGATTGTAATTTGTATAGAGATGTGACGACTCCACATGATGATATCGTCCTTCAAACAGATTTAAACAACATATTAAATTCGTGCAGTGAATGGGGATGTTGATAAACGCTGAGTATTCCCCCGTATTACTCGTAAAAAATCCCCCCTTATTTTTTTCTAGCTTTCTAGGCACTTCACCACTGCGCGGTACTAACAGTTACAAATACTTGGGTATTGCCTTAAGATATACACTGTCCTGGAGCTTGCATAATACTACAATCTGCTCCTCTGTCTTCCGCAAACTCTGTTTCCTGAGACACAAACTTAAAAACGCCCCTTCTTCCTTAAAATTACTATCTGACTTCTCATTGAGACCTAAGCTAGAGTATGCATGCATAGCATGGGATCCTCACATTAGGTAAAGTATCAACCGCCTTGAAAAAATACTAAGAAAGGCAGTTCGGTTTATATTTAATAAATTCGCTAGATTTGACTCACCCTCTGAAGCAATGATAAAAAATTCTATTCCCACACTTGATTCCCGCAGAAAACTGCTGAGGCTTGAATTATTTTCTTTTCTGGAAGTAACAAACTTGCAATAAACCAGTCCCCTTATATATCTCCTGCAATAACACGGCACACAAGACGTCATCATCATCCTAACTCACTGACACGTTATTATGCTCGAACTGACCCGTTTAAGTTTTCCTTCTTCCCTAGGACAATATCAGACTGGAACAAGATCTTAAGGATGGCTATGCGGTGCGACTAATATTGTATAAATTTGTATCAGTTTTTGTTGTTGTTGTTTGCTCTTGTTCGTATGCATCTGTGTCCCCTGCTTTTAGCCAATGGTCTGTAGTGTGTAATAAATAAATAAATAAATAAATAAATAAATAAATAAATAAATAAATAAATAAATAAATAAATAAATAAATAAATAAATAAATAAATAAATAAATAAATAAATAAATAAATAAATAAATAAATAAACAAATAAATAAATAAATAAATAAATAAATAAATAAATAAATAAATAAATAAATAGAGGGCTTAAGATCTCGAAGCGACATGGCTCTCAGGGGAATCTGTAGTTGAAGGCTGCTATAATTTCAACTACCAGTGGTATTTTAGTGTGCGCTGAAATTGTGCAGTTTACGCCCCATTGCATTTCTCCTCCATCTAAACACGGTCACCGCGGCCCAGATCGACGCCACCTTCTGCACCCGAACAGCCTAACTACTGAGCCACCGCGGATTGTTCGAAATCAGTAGTTTATAAGGGCTGAAAAGAGGCAGGTACAATGCACCTGAGCTATTTTCTCTTTTTGTAATACATTATATTTTACGCGCACATAAGCACGCACGCACGCACGCACGCACACACACACACACACACACACACACACACACACACACACACACACACACACACACACACACACACACACACACACACACACACACACACACACACACACACACACACACACACACACACACACACACACACACACACACACACACACACACACACACACACACACACACACACACACACACACACACACACACACACACACACACACACACACACACACACACACACACACACACACACACACACACACACACGCACGCACACACACATGCACACACACACACACACGCAAACACATACCCGCACACGCACACATATGCGCGCACACAAAAGTACACCACGCATGCACACACATACACGCTTACATACATCTACACACACGCATGAATACGCAAATACACTGCGGAGAAACCACCTTGGCAGCTGTAGCAATTTTCCAGACGCATCTTCGGGAAACGTCTATTGGATGCAAAGGCTCGGCCAGGAACTGTCTTTCGTCAGGGCAGAGGAGTGCAGACAGCGTACTCCCGAAAAACAGAAAGGAGACGGATAAAAAATAAGGGGGGAACAATCTAAAATGGGATTTAGAAAAAATGTAGGCCAGTCAATCAGCATTTGCCTTGGAGAAGTGAGGAAAAACGCAAGGAAATAAAAAGGTAATAGGCGAGAAGGCTGGTAGAGATGCGCCGTCTTGCTTGGTCTGACCTCAAACCAGGAGGCAGCTTGTGTGTAAGAATCTCGTGGCGCTGGATGAGGAAGTCTGCCTTTCGTTGTCCAGAGGATGGGAGTGAATTGCTTCGGACGAGGCAAGTCAGGTTGTTGTTGCAAGAACTCGAGTAATGTATTGTGAAGTGCTGGCAGGATGATCATGCGCCAGAGTTGGCGGCGTGAGTGCCGCATGGCAAGGCTTGATCTTTTATGAAAGGGTTTAAGAGGCCACTTATCTCCGAATTGACAAGATGCTTTATTGATTCTAGTTTACACTAGCTTCCAGGCTGTTCAAATGCACTATTATTTGCATGATTCGCGTTCTCGATGGCAATGGAAACAATGTTATATTCAGGCGATCAAATATATGGACAACATTAATGAAGGATTTTTGAAGTGATGGTAAAGTGCTCTAAAGGACCATATGTTCAAATATTTAGGCATAACGCGTGCAGGTGCAAGACAAAATCGAGTTGGACACTAAGAAGAGGATAGCATATTCTTGTATGAAGGAGTGAAGCAGTGCAATAACATAACATGTTGCGCACAACAAACTAAAATGATATTAGAATTCACCGGTGAGTGAAGTTATTATTGGCACAGCTGGGGCGCGGATGAAAGCTGGCTGGCTACATGCGGATCCAAAGGAGGCGATACGGGATCGGGGTTTCGAGGCTCAGGCCGTAGGCAGAGTAGAGGGGTGTGTGTCAGCAACATCGAAGCTTGATGAAAAACGCTAGCGGCTACAGGGGTCGATGGATAGTTTCAAAACGCCTTCAAGGAGGAGTACAAAAGCAGTACATCAGAGTCCTGAAGTAGAGACTGGGATGACTCAAGAGAGGCCGATATTGGCAACTGAAGCCCATCAACCGGTGGATGCACCTGTGCATTGAATACCCAAATTCCCTTTCCGCTCGTGTCTTGAACATATCAATTTTTTCGGAAACAAGTGAGGCGTCCCTACTAAGTGGTACATTACGCTACTTTTTATGTCTCTTACAATCCCCAAACACGCATCCATGCCCACGCATCACGCAGCTCTGTCACCGTCGCCTCGTAGATCAATATTGCACGTTAGCTTGAGCCACTCGTCCCGCCGAAAATCTGCCATCACCGCCGCCGGGTGTGGCATTCGGGAAAACTCATGATTTGTCGAAAGTTTCACGCGGTCACAATCACTTGACCTCGCGTAGGAATTTGAACGTCCCACGTTCAAATGACGCTACAGAATTTGGAGAGAATCCAAAGGACGCCAAAATTGCTGGTTCTTCTAATGAGAGTTTTTTAGAAGATATAAATATTTCACGAAAATCGATTTTTTTCGCCGTTAGGGTTCGAACTCAAGCCTCCTAAAGGCGGGCGTGCAGCCCATAGGTGCTAGAGGGGCACACATCTAACGCATTGCGTCCCGCACGACTTAAAAAGTGTGTTTGGGATACATGTGTGCTATTTTACGGTACGTAGAATTAAAAAAAAATGGTAACCTACAGAGGGAAAATTAACATGTTTCGCCGAATGAAAAGGCGCTTTCTCGTTTGGGAGAAGATTAGGCTTCCTTAAGATTAAGATTCAACCCTCTCACGCATGCGCCTTACAAATGTCTCAGAGTAAAATATGCTTTAACACTATCGCTATCTTTCCCTGCAGGCGAAGGACAGTTGCATGAGGTAGCGCGGTCTTGTAGCAGTCAGGAAATGATAGCAGCAATTGACATCGCGCATATTGAGGAGCAGTGTCTGATGGGAAGTTAATGAGTAAAATTTGTATACCCTAATTGAAAACTATACAAGGCAGAACTAAATTACAGATATTGATTTTTAAGTAGAATACTTTTCCTGCAGCGTTTTATTGTCCTGTGCCACCACCGGGAAGAGTGGGGCCGGATGGCTGGTCGCGTGCGGACTGTTGGCTGCCTGCTCTCTGCTTTCCAAGGAGCAGGGCATCACGGTGCTCCCTCTTTGCGTGGCTCTGCGCGTCCGGACATTGCTTCCGATTCCGACGAGGCTCGGTGAGCATTGCCACAGAAACCAGGCACGAGGTGAACGGAGGTAAGAATTATTTTGGAAAGTGAATTAGTAATATACCTTTGTGTGCGCATATTTGAAAGCAGGACCTATGATCTGAGAAGCTAGTGTAACAAAAAAGAAGCAAAGACGTTCTGTCAGTAACGTAGGCACAAAGCAGCCCAGTGTGACAAAATGCGCCGAGGCGTTCTTACTAAGGCTATCGGCGCGGCTTGGTTCAAGCATCGGTTTCATAAAGCATACTTGAGATCTTTGATAAATGGTTTTTTTTCGCAAGGACCCTGAATTGAGAGCAACCATTGCATCACTATCGTATCACCAATCCTCCTAAATCAATATTGCTACGAGGGCCTCTTTCATCCCATCTTTGCATGGCTAACGCGCTTTACTGTCATGTGTGCTCTTCTGAAAAGACCTTACTGAGAAGTATAGGAGAATTGCTGCGGCTGCTCTTCTTGAAATATGCTATGCAAATGTTGCTTGTGGTTGCGCGATGCGAAATTGTAAACGAAACAATGGCAACCCTATGCACTCCAGTATCAAAGGAATGAAATTACTCTACAAAGAAAGCTGGCAGTAGTGCTTTATCTTTACTTCGGGTACGCACGTTTTCATTGCTTCAGCAAAAAAAAAAAAAAAAGGGAAATACTTATGCTTGGTTTGAAAGGCATGGTAAGAAGGCAGCCCTGTGGCTCTCCCTAAACACACATATATTTTTATCTTACTGCCATAAGAGGCACATATAAATAAAAGACAGCACTACAACCATTTAAATCACTCCTTGTCTGCAAGCCGTACAAGCTTCTGCGAGTGACAGAGTCCGTACCATGCCCGGATTGCAAATCGAAGGTGATGGACACCTGGCTCTAAAGAAACATCTGTCATTAAGCAATTTCGAGTATATATTAGAGCAATATTATACGCTTATATTAATATATATATATATATATATATATATATATATATATATATATATTTATATATTAATGAAGGGGAAATGAGGGTGCTCGTAATAATACATGAAGGAAAGAAGCCAACAGTCGGCGAGGCCAAGGAAAGCATTGGGAATTATGTTTCATGTCTTTTTTTTAATTTTCACTTGGATAATCACAGAAATGAGTAATGCAATCCGCTTAGGGGAAAGATAATTAAACACAAAGTAGAAGAAAAAACAACATGGTGATGGTGGGGACCGAACCCACGACCTCCGAATATCGCGTCCGGTGCTCTTCCAACTGAGCTACATCGGCCGCTGTCCCCCCTGCTACTTTCTCGGGTATTAATGTTGTCTGTATACGAACATTGAGAGTGTTCACCAGCGCCGCCCTCAACCATAGCGGCGGACGTGGAACGTCCTGTGAACAGTCTCAAGGTTCGTATACAGACAACATTAATACCCGAGAAAGTAGCAGCGGGGACAGCGGCCGATGTAGCTCAGTTGGAAGAGCACCGGACGCGATATTCGGAGGTCGTGGGTACGGTCCCCACCATTGGCACGTTGTTTTTTCTTCTACTTTGTGTTAATTATCTTTCCCCTAAGCAGATTACATTACTCTTTCTGTGATTATCGAAGTAAAAATTAAAAAAAAAGACATAAAACATAATCCCCAATGCTTTCCTTGGCCTCACCGACTGTTGGCTTCTTTCCTTCATGTATTATAACGAGCACCCTCATTTCCCCTTCATTTATCCGCTTGTAGCTTACGGGGGTCTCGGTTCTGGCAGTCTTGAAGCCATAGGTAGCGTAAGAGGGTTCTAGCACAGCTTTCGCCCTCGCTCTTGATCACGTTCTACGTGACGCTGGCGGTAACACAGGACGTTCCACGTCCGCCGCTATGGTTGAGGGTGGCGCTGGTGAACACTCTCAAGGTTCGTATACAGACAACATTAATACCCGAGAAAGTAGCAGGGGGGACAGCGGCCGATGTAGCTCAGTTGGAAGAGCACCGGACGCGATTTCGGAGGTCGTGGGTTCGGTCCCCACCATCGGCACGTTGTTTTTTTTTTCTACTTTGTGTTTAAATATCTTTCCCCTAAGCAGATTACATTACTCATTTCTGTGATTATCGAAGTAAAAATTGAAAACAAAGGACATAAAACAATCCCCAATGCTTTCCTTGACCTCGCCGACTGTTCGCTTCTTTCCTTCATATAATACGTATATGACGCTTAGCCACGTGCCAAGACATTCGGCCACTTGGTGGCGCCAGAAGATGGTCAGCGGTGTGGCATTGCCCCCCTTCCAAGGGGCATCGACCCGATGCCGCAAGCGTAGGGGAATCGTCGAAAAGCGGGGCAAGTTATACGGGAAAGTCTCTGGCGCTGGTTTGGATCCTGAATTGGTTTACCGATTGTAATAGGGCTTCATTCGGGCAATGTGAACTATTTCAGATTTCGGCTGCCGAGAGGAGCGTACAGTGCCTTGTGGTAGCACCTCGTAGTTCACCGCGCTGAGGCGGCGGAGCACCTCGTAAGGTCCAAAGTATCGCCGCAGAAGCTTTTCAGAGCGTCCTCGCAACCGTATTGGGCTCCATACCCAGACTTGGTCGCCGGGCGTGTAAGTCACCTCTCGGTGTCGCAGGTTGTAGCGCTGGGCGTCGTGTACTTGTTGGTGCCGAATTCGCTGTCGGGCAAGCTGGCGTGCAGCTTCTGCGTCACGAATAAATTGGTCAGCCCCCACGGCAGTGGAGGGAGCAGAATCTGGAAGAAGCATGGCATCCAGCATAGTCAAGGGTTCGCGTCCATGAACCAAATGAAATGGAGTGAAGCGTGTTGTTTCCTGGAGTGCAGTGTTGTATGCGAACGTGATGTACGGCAGAATTCGGTCCCAGTTCCCATGATCATCGTCTACATACATAGAAATCATATCGGCAATTGTCTTGTTAAGCCGCTCAGTCAGTCCATTAGTTTGAGGATGATAGGCTGTTGTCTTGCGGTGGGTGGTGCCACTGAGTCGAAGTACCTCACTAGTGAGTACCGACGTAAACGAGGTTCCTCTGTCAGTTAAGACGACTGTTGGCGCACCATGACAGAGTACAATGCTGTGAATGAAGAAATGCGCAACTTCATCTGCGGTACCACGTGGAATGGCCTTGGTCTCACAGTAGCGGCTAAGGTAGTCAGTGGCAACCGCTATATACCTGTTACCCATGGAGGACTTCGGAAATGGGCCCAGTAAGTCCATGCCGACCTGTTGAAATGGGAATTTCGGGGGATCGATAGGCTGTAAGAGCCCAGCTGGTTTAATGGGTGGTGTTTTCCGCCGCTGGCACTCCCGGCAGGTACGGACGTAGCGGTGCACAATGGCAGCTAGCCTGGGCCAGTAGTACTTTCGGCGTATCCGTGCCAATGTGCGAGAAAACCCGAGATGGCCGGAAGAAAGGTCATCGTGGCACGCAGGAAGAACTTCGTCATGTAGCGTTGTGGGTACTACAAGCAGATAAGCAGTTTCTGTTGGACCGTAGTTCTTCTTGTAGAGCACACCATCACGCAGGCAAAATGACGACACTCCGCGCCTGAAGAGCTGAGGAGGAGATGACACGGTTCCTTCGAGGTATTCAATGAGGGGCAAAAGTTCATAGTCAGCCCGCTGCTTTTGGGATAAGGTGGACGTCGCGATAACGCCAAGGAAAACGGAATCGTCGTCGGAGCCGTCCGCGTGGCAGGGAGTAGGGGCGCGGGACAGACAGTCAGCATCACTGTGTTTCTTGCCGGACTTGTGCACGATTGTAACGTCAAATTCTTGCAACCGAAGGCTCCATCGAGCAAGCCCACCCGATGGATCTTTCAGGTTTGCCAGCCAACACAGAGAGTGATGGTCGCTCACGACACGAAACGGACGACCGTACAAATACGGACGAAATTTCATGACTGCCCACACAACAGCGAGACACTCCTTTTCGGTAGTTGAATAATTAACTTCGGAACGGGACAAAGTGCGACTGGCGTAAGCAATGACACGTTCTGCACCGTCCTGCCACTGAACAAGGACCGAACCGAGGCCAACGTTACTGGCATCCGTGTGCAGTTCCGTGTCGGCCTCTTCGTCGAAGTGGCCAAGTATTGGCGTACTTTGGAGACGGGACTTGAGTTCCGTGAAAGCGTTTTCCTGGTCGGGGCCCCAAAAGAACGGCTCGGCGTCTTTTGTCAGGCGGGTCAGAGGCTCAGCGATCTTGGAGAAATTGTTAACAAAGCGACGATAATACGCGCAGAGGCCGAGAAATCGACGCAAGCTTCGTTTATCCGCTGGTTTGGGGAATGAAGAGACAGCGGCCGTCTTCTCTGGGTCTGGGCTAACACCACGAGCGCTGACAATGTGGCCGAGAAACTTCAGCTCGTTAAAAGCAAAGTGGCATTTTTCAGGTTTTAGAGAGAGACCGGCAGATCGGATGGCCTCGAAGACAGCGCGCAAGAGTTTCAGGTGCTCGTCGAACGTGTCCGAGAAAATCACAACGTCGTCGAGATATACGAGGCATGACTGCCACTTCAGACCAGAGACTACAGTGTCCATTATTCGCTGAAATGTGGCAGGGGCCGAACACAGGCCAAACGGGAGCACTTTAAATTCATACAAACCGTCTGGCGTAATAAAAGCGGTCTTCTCACGGTCTCGCTCGTCAACTTCTATTTGCCAATATCCACTGCGGAGGTCAAGGGACGAAAAGTAAGTGGCATGGCGAAGGCGATCGAGGGAATCGTCTATGCGTGGCAGGGGGTACACATCCTTTTTCGTGACGTTGTTGAGGCATCTGTAATCCACGCAAAACCTCAAGGTTCCATCCTTCTTTGCGACGAGGACAACAGGCGAAGACCAGGGGCTCGTCGACGGTTGGATAACGTCGTCCTGGAGCATTTCTGTTACTTGGCGGCGGATGGCATCACGTTCTTTTGAAGACACCCGGTAAGGACGCTGACATAGTGGACGTTGGTCATCGGCAACTATAATTCGGTGCTTCGTTAGTGGCGTCTGTCGGACCTTGGAGGTTGATGCAAAACAATCTTGGAACGAATTGACAAGATTATCTATGCAGCGTTTCTCACTGGGCGAGAGGTGCGGGTTCACATCAGTCTGAATGGCTGTAGGCGTCGCATTGTCGGGGTCTGACGTGTTGGTTAAAGCGTACTGGCCTGTACATTCTCCAAGTTCTTCAAAATAAGCGACCGCCGTGTTCGCCGTCAAATGTTGGGGTTCACATGTGAAGTTTGTCACTAGCACGTTGGCTTGGCCACGGACAAGTTCGACAAGGCCCCGAGCTACACAAACTTGTCGAGTTAGAAGCAGTGACATGTTAGCTTCAGCAATGCCACTCGTGCCGGTGCTATGATCACATTCGACTGTGACGAACTTGCTCGCACGCGGAGGGATCGTTATGTGGTCGTCACAGACGCGCAACATCGTTTTCCGGAAGTCCGTGTTGCTATCAACGGCTCGCTTGGTTGAAAACGATACCATGAGCTGCTCCCGAAGGTCTATAACCGCACCATACTCTTGAAGAAAATCCATGCCGAGAATCAGATCTTTGCAGCACTCTTGTAATACGGCAAATGTGCCAGTGAAAGTAAAACCGCAGATCTCTATGCGGCAAGTGCACATGCCAATCGGCGTCATTACATGACCACCGGCGGTACGCATCATTGGCCCAGACCAAGGCGTCAGAACCTTACGGAGTGCCGTGGCTAGCTGGCTGCTCATGACGGAGAAATCGGCGCCGGTATCCACAAGTGCGGTCACATCACAACTGTCGGCGGTTACAAAAATTTCCCCGGAAACAATGCGTTCGCAGCACGTCGGTAAGTTTATCGGATCGGGTCGTCGCCGCTCGGGCCGTCGCTTCAAATCGTCGGGTGGAGGCTGTTTAATCTGAAACGTAGCGGCGGCCCCACCCCCGGAGGTCGCCGTGTTTAGTTTTCCCGGTGAGGGGACGTGCCTCTGAATTGCCCAGAGGAAGAGTACCGAGTGGGCGAAGCAAAACGCTTCGGAGATGTCGATCGCGACCGCCGTTGTGGTGACGTTGGCTGCATCTCGTTAGCAGCCAGGTACTCCTCAATCTCCTGTGGTCTTTCGCCATAGCGGGGTCGAGGCGCGTTTGGTGGAAATCCTCTCAGGCCTATTCTCCGGTATGGGCAATTGCGAAGAATGTGACCAGATTCGCCGCAGTGATAACAGAGCGGCCGTCTGTTGGGCGTGCGCCACAAGTGCGCCTTGCTGATAGCAGGACGCTGGTATTGCTGTGGCTCGACGGGGCGCAAATCTTGTTGCTGCTCGACGGGGCGCATGTAGCGAGGCGGTGGTCCGACAACGGGACGGAATGGATTTGGCTCGGGAGCAGGTCGACGTAAGACATCACTATAAGTCATGATGCATGGCTCCGGTTGTGGTGCTGGTGGTGGTGGTGGCTGCACCGCTCGCCGAATTTCATCACGGATGACGTCCACGGTAGAATAATTATTTGCAGAGGGAGCATTCAAGTGGAGGTTTTGCAGCTCTTCGCGGACAATGCTCCTCACAAGCTCCCGCAATGCCTCGCCGCTGGCTGCTGGCACGGACGAGCAGCAGGGTGTGGCCGCTACGCTTGCCTGGCGGCCGTATTGGGTACTCCGTTCCTACAGGGAACGTTCCATGCTGGTAGCTTCTCTCGCGAAATCTGCGACAGTTCTTGGGGGGTCGCGAATGAGGCCAGCGAACAACTGCTCCTTCACCCCGCGCATGAGGTGCCGTACCTTCGTTGCCTCAGGCATGGTAGGGTCGGCCCGATTGAAAAGCCGCATCATGTCCTCGACAAACATGGCCACACTCTCATTTGACTGCTGAGACCTTGAACGGATTGCAATCTCTGCATTTTCTTTGCGTGCACTTGAGCTGAATGTTGTAAGTAACTCACGGCGAAAGGCTGCCCAGTTGACGAAGGACGCCTCGTGGTTCTCGAACCACGTCTTGGCCGAGTCTTGCAGCGCGAAGTACACATTCATTAGCTTCCGCTCGTCGTCCCATTGGTTAAATGCAGCCACACGGTCAAAACTGGCCAACCAGTCTTCCACATCCTCTAACCGGTCACCATGAAATGATGGCGGTGATCGCGGTGCGAGAAGGACGAACGGTGGGGCGTTGCTGGAAGGCTGGCTTGTCTGGCTGCTCGTCGTGGATGTCATGGTTCGTAGCGGGGTGGACAGCGGTTCAAACTCAGGTTGTAGGCCTCGCAGGCGACGGCTGGCTTTATGGACAGGAGTCGCGTCCACGCGTTGATGAGCAGCGTCACTGACGTCTTCGGGGGCAACGTACATGGGATCTTATCCTGCACAATCCACCAAATGTCACCAACACACGTAGCAAGCAGCACAACAACCGAGCTGGCCCTTTTTAATTAAGCGAAAACTCGAGAGAGAGACGAGGATGACGCTTAGCCACGTGCCAAGACATTCGGCCACTTGGTGGCGCCAGAAGATGGTCAGCGGTGTGGCAATATTATATTATACTGTGTTGATCACAGCAGATTGTGGCAAGATCTTCTAGAGATGGGAGTTCCAATTCACCTCATCTCTCTCCTTAGGAACCTGTATGAAGGGCAAGAGGCCACAGTCAGAACTGGGCATGGTCTTACAGATTTGTTTCCGATTGAGAAAGGAGTGAGACAAGGCTGCATACTGTCACCCTGCCTATTTAACCTATATGAAGAGTGCATCATGAGGAAGGCCGATCTGGACGAGTCTTCAGCTAGAGTGAAGATTGCTGGAAAACGTATCAACAACCTTAGATATACGGATGATACCACTTTAATGGCAGAAAGTGAAGTGGAACTCATGAGACTTCTGATGCGCGTACAAGAAGAGAGTGAGAAGTTTGGGCTTAAACTAAACATTAAAAAGACAAAGATCATGGCGTCTTGCCCTATCAAGTCCTGAAGCATCAAAGGACAAGAAGTGGAAGCTGTGACAGATTTTCTCTTCTTGGGCTACAAGATTATCCCGGAAGGAGACTGCAGCCATGAAATTAGGAGACGCCTGCTTCTGGGAAAGAGAGCCATGGTTAGCCTTGACCGCATGGTTAGCCTTGACCGCCTAGTAAAGAGCAGAGACATTAGTCTGCCAACCAAGATCCGTATAACTCGTGCTATGGTCTTTCCATTTGTGATGTATGGATGCGAGAGTTGGACTATGAAGAAGGCTGACCGCCGAAGAATTGACACGTTTGAATTGTGGTGTTGGCGGAGACTCTTGAAAGTTCCTTGGACTGCCAGAAGATCAAATCAGTCGATATTGTCGACCATAAATCCTGACTGCTCATTGGAGGGTCAAATTCTAAAGTTAAAGCTCAGCTACTTTGGTCATCTGATGAGAAGAGAGGAATCGCTGGAGAAAGATTTGATGTTGGGAAAGGTTGAGGGTCACGGGAGAAGGGGTAGGCAGCGAACGCGATGGTTAGATGACATCCTCGAGGCGCTGTAGATGAAGTTATGTGATGTTAGGAAGATAGTGAGAGACCAGAAAGCATGGCGTGACATTGGTCCATAGGGTCACGAAGAGTCGGACACAACTGAACGACTGAACAGAACTGATTATACGCCAGTTCATCTCGACGTCCCTTCTGCTTGGCCATTTAATGGCAATGAGGCGTAAGATTTGTAGTTTACGTGACAGCGTATAGGGACCATAATCCGGTCAAGCCTGCTACCAATGCTCACGCGCTGATTGTTTCAGATGCAGCAGCGGCTAACCCGCGGCACCCGCAGTTAAACTTATCTGCACATGTGCAATGGCACACTCGCCATCTAATAACGGCAACGGTCACGCTGTGTTATGACTCTCTAATGGCTTCGAAGAGAGGGCAAATATTGTTCACAAATTTCATTCCGAGGGAGGCGACAGTATTGCAGTTTTAGCACTTTTTTAGTGTTGCGTCGTGAAGAAAATTCCTCTGATGCGGGTGCGTGGATTTCTCTTTCTCGAGCGTGACTCTTAACACTGTAACGCATTCGGCTAGCATAGGATCGCTGCTTTCCGTTCATTCGTGTTAAGGCCAGCATGTTCCGCTGGCACATTTTAAGGCGGAAGGCTTGCATGGCTCCTTAACATTGAAAGTAGGCGGTGTAGCCTGAAATATGGTCCAGATCATCCCTGACGTCGCATGCACAACTAGTCCACTGGTGACCAAAGAGCAGCCGGTACCAAATTGAAAAGAGTCTCTTGCCACACATGAAAGCGGAGGTCACAATATTCGAATCGATGACGAAATTCTCAGGAAGAAGTCAGTATCCAAGGGATGTTATTGAGCTGAAAAGAACACGTGGGTGCATTGGACAGGCTGGGACTCAAATCAGGGCTTTCTGATTACGAGGTGGGAAGCTACTCACAGGCCACGTAGGGTCTGTTTTAAAGCCTGTTTACAGGCCCCTAAGGCTCGCTTCCTGAGTTGAAAAAATTTATAATACTGTATATCCCGCCCTGGAGATATGCGAACGCGTGAGCGGCTTTGTTCCTGTTGCCACACTAGACACAGCGTCATTTGTCTTTTTTTTTTTTTTTTTTTTATTCGGCTTTTATTTAAATCTTTCTGTGTAAGTTTTTGTGCATTAGTGACAGTTTTTCAATGCTATATAATAGTTTTATTTTTTACTGTTCTTTTTTTTTATCCCTTGAAAGCCCCCTGGTTCCTTAGCCTACATGGACACGCGCGTTTGCAGGAAGTAAGTGAAGTGGTTAGCGCTTTGCTGGAACAGGAAAGGATGGTGGTTCGATCCTCGGCGCGGGTACGATTAAGTGTCAGTTCACTGGGACATCATACGGTGATATGCTTTGGCATCGCACTCTGATGACGTCACTTATGGTGCAAGACATGGCTTGGCATAACTAAAGATGGACCTACTTAATGCTCAATGCAATCAGTAGTTATGATAGTAATAATGAAAAGGAAACTAAAATAAAAATGACATTTTTATCATTTATTTCTTTGCAGCACATAAGCAATATTAAGAGCCCTCGCTAATGTTCTTAAATTTGGCTTAAAATTACAAGTACACGTATCTCCCCAAGCATATGCGTATGCTTGTATCTGCGTGGAGTAATGAAAGGAGGCGAGCTTAGCAGCATTTGTTTGCCGGGATTTAGGAGCTTTAAGGCGTTTAGATCGAGCTTCCCGCCTCCTGGTGGTCTCCTATTCTCCTTTTCTAGCCGTGATTTGCTCCTAAAAACGCGCTAATCTTAAATAAGTGCTGAGGCTTAAAGTCCTGAAGGAGCGCATGAAGAACGATGTAGAGAGGGGCTTCCAAAGAATTCATTCCAGCTAAAGTTCATCATTGTGCGCCCCTATGCCGGAGCACACGAGATTGTTTTATATGATTTTGGCCTTCTCGAAATACGGCCGCCGCGGCCGGTATCGAGCAGAGGACATTGGGATTAAAACCTAAAGCCAAAGTCACTCAGGGGATGGCGGGAAGTTTTGATTGTGAGAATCAAATGATCAATGAAGTCGTTTGCAAAACAAATGCTTTATAAATTTCAAAGCAAACCAATTAGGCACCGAGACTTCAATCGACTCTGTACCCTGAGATGGTACAGATGGCGAATGCGAGAGGTGTCCACAAGGAAACAAATGAGGGGCAATCTTACTCTTCCTCGAACAAAGTTTGTGTAACAGATATTACAGCAGCGTATCTTTTATATGTTAATTGTTTATGAGATAATTTTTTCTATAAATTTGTGCGGCTTTGCACCACCGCACAGCAAGCGCATATTTGAATGCCCCCTTGGCATCAGCTGTCAGATTTTAATGTTTAATGTTCTGTTCGGCGCAAGGAGAGGCCACTGTGTACCTGGAAAATTCTTATCGGTCAACGGTCGCGTCATGGCGTCACACGTAGGGGCAACCCCTAAGTGAAAGAATCATTGGTAAAGTGGTGGATTTAAAACCTCGACTTCTGTTCACTTGGTGGAAGCGAACCTTTGGTCGCGTGTAGGACATGGTAGCACGAAGACACACTGAGGCCGTATCAAGGCGATTGGGTTAGAAGGCAATATGGTGAACAATCAGTATGTGAGCGTTGACGCCAGGGTGTGCCTAGCGAACCGAGGCGACAGTATGAGTCATGTTACGCTACGGCGTCATACCCTATCGGTGATCATGCATCGCTAAACTCCTTCTTGTGCTCACGGTGAGACTGAGGCTTTTCTACGTAGTTCTGAAATTGGGGTCAGTGAAGTGTAAAGATGAAATTTACACACTGACAAGTCATCACTATGAGGAGGATAGGGAAGTCCAGTTGAGACAAATTTGGCAGTCGCTTGTGTTGTTTCCAGGCATGCGTGAGCACAAGGAAGATGCGGTAAAACACAGGCATGCATACCTTTGTTCATCGGAGGCGCTAAGCCAAAGACGTGTGCCTAGATTCTATTGAAAAATATTGTCGATATCGCTGAGAAGCGGTTAAAACTTCTCGGTGTTTCATGAATTGCAAATGAACATTGTTCGCAAAAGACAAAAATGAGACACTTTGCCACCTTACAACCAGGTGATAGAACAATGCTCGGAATATAACCAGCCCTTATAATTGATTACGAAAAAGCATTTGACTCCTTAGAAACCTCGGCACTCATACAGGCACGGCGAAATCAGGGTGTAGATGAGCCGTATGTGAAAATATGTGAAAGTGGCAGCAAAGCAACCATAGTTCTTCATAAAGAAAGAAAAAAATTGTCATAAACAAAAGCGGTAAGCAAGAAGACACGATCTCCACAGTACATATCACAGCTTGCATAGAGGAAATAATCAGAGACTTCGAATGGGAACACTTTGTGGTAAGGGTCGATGGAATATACCTTAGTAATCTGCGATTCGTTGATTACATTGCCCGGCTAGGTAACTCAGGGGATGAACTGCAAAGAATGATGGATGACCGTGAAAGGAACAGCGGAAATATAGGCTCAAAAATCAATATAAAGAATATTAAGATAATCTTCAACAGCCTCGTGAATGAACAGCAGTTCACAATAGGTAGCAATAAAGTGGAAGTGGTAGGCGAATTGTCAGCTTAGGACAGGTAGTAACAGCAGATCCGGACCGTGAAAAGGAAATAAGAAAAATAAGATTGGGATGGAGCGCATTTGGCAAGCACTCGCAGATTATGAGTAGCAGTTTACCGGTATCACTAAAGAGGAAAATACACAATAGTTGCAGCTTACCTGTACTCACCTCTATGAGGCTGAAACGTGGAGGTTAACGAAAAGGGCTCTACTTAAGTTGAAGGCAAGGCAGAGGGCTAAGAAACAAAAATAATAGATTTACCGTTAAAAGATAGGAATCGCGCAAGTGCGTCAGAGAAATAGCTAGAGTTTAATGGCATTCTAATGGAAGTCAAGAAGAAGAAATGGGCATGTGGATGGCATGTAGTGCATAAAGAGGACAACAGATGGTCGCTTAGGGCAAGAAATTGGACTCCAAGAGAAGGAAAGAGCAGCAGGGAGCCGATGAAAGAGGTCAGATGAGGGTAAGAAGTTGGGGGTAAAGTGGATGCATGTTGCACAGAACGGGGTAATTGGAAGAGTATGTTAGAGGCCTTCGCCCGGCAGCGGCTATATTCCGGCTAATTATGATTGATTATGAAGGCTTTCTTATCTCCCCTCGTATTTATACTTCAAGATTTGAAGCAAGAGAATATGAGAGAAAAATACACTGCGCTGACTATCTACAGACTGATCATATGGAGGCCTTGGTTTTATGCAATGGGCCACATTTGCTGAAGATATACTACATATTAAAAAATAAATTGTCTTATGGCAGTTTTACATTCAGAGTGTTTGCTGATGTGCTTGTTAGCAAGTCGCTATAATGAATGCCTTGGAAATGAGCATAACGGGCTATTCGTGCGCAGTAACATATCCTAATAGGATGCTTTACAGGCCGTTACACAAAAATATTTCGTATAAATGAGAACATTATTTTTTGCAAGGAAGTTTATTTCGTTATGTTTACATTTTTGTCACTTTGACTACTCTTTCGCATCTTCCTTAGTGTTTGTTACATCTGTTTTATTCTTTCGCAGGTTTCCCTGTATTCATTGCGCCCTTCACATAGCTCGGAGAGCTGCAAGCGATCGTGATGTACTGACCTTGATAGGTGTGGTGAGTACCACTTTTTTATCGTGCGCCTTTAAAGAAAAACATTCACGGAAGAACGAGAGAATAGAAGTAAGCAGTAATTACAAAATATAGTTAGTTCATCTTCACAAAGTCCATGTGCATCAGCGTAGCGTGCTAGGCAACAGAGCACGGATGAATATATTGAGGAAAGCGACTCACTGTCCTTCGTTCTCCCTTTTAGTATTCGCTGATTCCACCCACATAGCATGCAGTATGCAGAATGATTCCATAGTCACGGTGATCGAACGTGTTTGGAAAACGGGTGAAAACATACACTGAGCCTAGAATGGCCAAATAGCGAAATCGACTGCACTCAAGCGAAAGTTTGGGACGAGTATTTGCATACAGCTTCGACACAATCCCGCCTATATTATACACACTGTGCGTGAATGAACTCATGCCATCTTTCACGGAAACTGTTGCATTGACAGCTGACATATTATCTCGGCTCGAAGAAGATGCGTGCATCCCTGTTGGATACATAAACAATGACATGATTTGGTTTATGGGGTTCTAACGTCCCGAAGTGACTCAGGCTTAGGGAAGACGCATCAACGCTTGTATGCCGCATGCATTAACCATACACGGGGAAATAAATCTGCCGCGATGAATAACTAAGGAAACTTTTGTGTTTTTGCTGCTTCTTGTTTTTGGTAACCTCATAAAATATGCCCTCCATACATGAAACTTTTATTCAGGGTGTTGGTAAGGCGCCAACGCTTGAATGAATACAGTGGGTTTGCATTGTACCAACCATGGTTACTGAATAATTAACTGCTCTTTGAAAACCTTGGCACACCCACCTAGTACAGAGGCGCTCTTGCTGTGGCCATTGGTGTAGAAGACCTTGATGCCGCTGTTTTTTCTGCGCCTATAATTTCATTCAGCCTTGAATGCGCGTGCCGTTTCAGCCAAATGCAGCAGTATTGTAGGTTGTATCTCTGACACTGTGGTATCATAACATCATTATGACGACAGGTTTACAAGAAGAGCTTTCAACTGTCGCTGTTCGTATAATTAAAAGCAAACATTTTTTCAGTACAACATAGAACCTTGTAATCAACAGTTCGACGAAACATCGTCTGGTCAGGTGGTGACATAAAGAAAATTATAGGGTCACTGACCAAGTCAAAGTTTAATAAAAACGAAATGACGTTTCGGAAGCCCTACGGCTTCCTTGTTCACACAATTGTGAACAAGGAAGCCGTAGGGCTTCTGAAACACCATTTCGTTTTTATTAAACTTTGACTTGGTCGTTGACCCCATAATTTTCTTTATAACATAAAACTTGGAAAATGAAATAACGTAATCAGCGTGAGTTTAGCTTATGAGGTTTATCGTCCCACCTTCACTCAGCCAAAGAGATATACCGTAAAATTAAGGGCTCCGAGAATTTCGACCACCTGTGGTTATTCCACTGACGTCACACACTACATGGGCGACACAATCGAAACGTGGTCGCCGCGGTCTGCAGCCGATCCTGCATCCTAGCTTCGATGAAGGTACATCCTAACCATTGCGGTACTGCGGCGGGGACTAGTCAGTACTATTTACGACATAAAACTAACTTTGAACAATATATTGGCACTGGCATGCTTTCTTTTTCACCTTGTGACAGCCCCGTACTTCCGAACGTGCGCAGAGATGTCACTTTTGGATAAAACACTGCACAGGGCTGGGACGGATTATGAGCTGCTTTGCCGGGCTCGGACTGGGCTCGGGCTTAAAGTTGCGGGCCCGAATCAGGCTTGGGCCTGTATATAGCGGGCCTAAGAACGGCTTTGTTTCACGTTTTAAGGTAAAGTGCACTGTGTGAGCGCTGAAAATAAAAAACGTTTAGTTACATATTTGGTTACGTTTATCTCGATTAAGGCACTCGACTACAAAGGAAGAGTACTCGGGTTTGGTCCTGGCCTGGGCGGCCGTGTTTTGAGTGGGGTGGAAAGCATTGGAGCCGTATACTGCGCTGCGTCAGCGGTCGATCAAGAAGAAAAGATCTGGAGCACTCGACTGTGGAGTTCTGCACAGCCGAGCTGCCTTGGATCGAACTCAAATCATTTTTCTTCTCATCTTTTGTGAACAGCGACCACTTCTGCCATGTTTCCAGGCCGTAAAATCAAGTTCATTAAGCGAGTGACATTTCACTAGCTGCAATAATGCTTTAGTATGTATAAGACATCGCGGGCCCTAAAATATGAATAAACAAAAACCTTGAAGTAACCTAAAGCAGTTTTAACGCGTGTATGTAACCTCGTTCGCTTGGGTCACGAGGCCAATACGAGTTCGTTTATGTAATCTCTGCGAATCTAGGTCACTGTTCAAACAGCTCACCAGGCGAACGCCTCTTTATCATTTTTGATTTGTGCTAAAACATTTATTCAAATGTTATTGCAATTTAAACTTCTTTTTAGGGCAGTTATATGTGTAGTAGCAGAACACTAAGCCATTTACCACATGCATTACTGTAAGAGTGATTCTGGGTCGGGTCACGAACGGGTCCGGACTGGGCTTCACTCCGAGGTTAGCGGGCAGGGTTGGGCCAGGCTTCGTACCTCGTATTAAGTCTGGATTCTGCCTCAGACTGAAGCCCGTGCAGTTATGGATGTGACGCTAATTACGCAAGAGCCAGATGAACATTACTCTGATTATTGGCGATTGCTGTGATGATGTAATTGAAAAACGTTTCCCATCGCACATAATATGTTCAGTAGAGAAGTATGAAAGCTTTCAGTCACTATAGATTAAAGTAGTTGGTCAAAGAAGGAGCGTTGTTTATTCCTTGTGCATAAAAAAAACGTGTTCCGTCACCGAAAGAATAACACACACACACACACACACACACACACACACACACACACACACACACACACACACACACACACACACACACACACACACACACACACACACACACACACACACACACACACACACACACACACACACACACACACACACACACACACACACACACACACACACACACACACACACACACACACACACACACACACACACACACACACACACACACACACACACACACACACACACACACACACACACACACACACACACACACACACACACACACACACACACACACACACACACACACACACACACACACACACACACACACACACACACACACACACACACACACACACACACACACACACACACACACACACACACACACACACACACACACACACACACACACACACACACACACACACACACACACACACACACACACACACACACACACACACACACACACACACACACACACACACACACACACACACACACACACACACACACACACACACACACACACACACACACACACACACACACACACACACACACACACACACACACACACACACACACACACACACACACACACACACACACACACACACACACACACACACACACACACACACACGCACGCGCACGCGCACGCACACGCACACACACACACACACAGACAAACACACGGACATACACGGACATACAGACGTGCATGAAGAACATATCACAAATGCGTCTTTCTTCGATATGCATTCTGCAATACATAAAGGTGTTTACTGTGAAGTCCACACCACAACAGCTGGCGTAGGGCGAACTTAGCACAGAAGCTATGACTGCTCTCTATGCCGTTAATGCAGCATAACGCTGCAAAAATGCTCAGCATGTAGCCCCAGCTTTTTATATCCAATTACCCGCCATGCCATAACTCGTATTTTGTGTAGACGGACATGCCCGACGTTTCCGGGCGGTAGAGGCGAGCGCATTGTGCTAGGACGCATGTTCCCACTTTCACAGTGGCTTGACAATTGATCGGGTGCGCAGGTGCCTGCTATTTTTGTTACACGAGTAGGCGCACGTGCTTCCGAGTTTTAAGAGTGCCACTCGGAGCCAGCTGCTATCGCGGCACTTAAAGGACATTTCGTACTAGCTGCTTATCGGGTTTCATTTGTGGTGCACGTATGTGGCCTCAGCATTGAAATGCAAACTGCACACGCTAGAGACTGCTGAGACACTAAGCAATAAAATTGGCGCTTGGGCATGAGACGTGCGCTGGGAGTGTCTGCTGATACTGCATGCACCGGATTGAGAACAGGGTGGAGTAGGCTAGTTCTGTCGTGTAATAAAAAAAAAAAAAAAAAAAAACTCGGCGCACGTTGCTCTCGGTAGTAATGTGCGATAGCAGATTATTCGGTTCAGGTACCATGCGGCGCATTAATCGATTTAAAAAGAGAGTTGAGCGGCAAAACACGCAACGTGCCTTTTTTTCGAACTCGACAATGTACGGGTTCACTTGATAAGTCGAGAACGAGGTCGAGTTATGAGGAATAAAGGCGTTACTAACCACTTAATGTCGCCGTCTATATCTTTACGCTATGCATCTAAGGGGAAGGGGGAGAGAATAAGTTTTAATAAAGTGATTGCACGGGTGGTTCACCCAGGTCTGGGAAACCGTTGGAAGATACAATCCTTCAGGCCCGAGCTCATATGAACGCAGCAAGTTAAGAGCTGCGCTTATCGGGGTACTTTGTTTTAGCTAGAAATGCAAAATATTAGTGGCATGCCGAAAGAAGACCAAAATATAATCACAGTGAGGTAGCTAAATTTTTTGAAGTTGGCTTGAAAAGAAGCAAGGAAGTAATCAAATATTCTTGAGTTCTAACAATTCCCGAGGGTAGTACAATGAAATAAGGAACAGTCCGAGCTGAAAGAAGTAATTGACTGTCTCAATTGTGAAGAAATCTTGCATAATAAATGGGTGAATAATTTAGGAGACACGCAAATCGAAAGAAAAACGACAACGGTGGCATATAAGTTCTTTGATTTCACCTAATTGTTATAAGAGCTGACTATAGTAGCGGGGAGAGTATTTAGATTAGATGGAGTTATTCCTGACAAGGACGAATTTGGTCGTCTTGAATATTTGACCCGGAATTATGGCTGTTATTGAACCCTAAAAAGTGCGAAAGCAAAATGCTATGGTGCCTCCGAAGGGGGCAGGAGCTAGAAGCTCTTATTGTTCTCCTTGTTCTTAAGAGCCAACCAGTCGTACAAGGGGCTTTCTTGTATTCTACGTATTCATCTACTTTAGACGTCTTGATAAATTTAACCTGCAACCAAAAACCCGACAACTGGACGGCCTTAATGCTAGGAGGCGTTAAGTTCATTGAGTGTTATTGAAGCTCTGCAAGGATGATAGCTACTGATAGCTACTAAAGTTGTTATCGCGAATGCCTTGAATGCCTCATACTGCCGGAGTTTGTTCGTTCGTTCGGCCGGTCATATTAATGCTGTCACTCAAATGACGTCATCACGAGAAACCAAAACTAACGTCATCAGAGAAATAAAAATCCAGTCTCTCCCGGGAATCGAACCTGCATCCCTCGGTTCCTCAGCCGAACACTTTAATCAACTAAGCCCTGCCCGGGATCTTGAAACGCACATCATAATTCTCTTTTTCTACAGTGAGGATGATAGCAGCGATGACAGTGATGCTGCAATCAGTGGAAATGACAATAATGACATTAGAATAGATAATGCCGGCAAATTTCGTTGACAATGATAATGAGAAAAAACGTAATGCACCTTGTGCACCAGCAACGCTCAGACTTTCACATTTGTGCAGTGTAGATTACACAGTGCTGTCAGAATTTTTATGGCTCAGGCGTTGGCATTAAATCAGTGATTACGACAACAAATGCGTTGATTTATTAATGGTAATGGGACTATTATTATCACTCAGTCTTGGTCTTTTCTGGTGATACTTTATACGATACACACGTGGCATCGAAAATTATTTTACCATGGGTTTGTGAAGGGAGGTATCATCGTAACATTCTAGCAGGTCATTAGCAGCATGTTATGAGCGAATCTGATAAAAACAGGATCTAGGCAAAAAAAAAAAAAAAGCCGAGCTATTTCAGCGAATCATGCGTATAATTTCGCCCTCAATCTCGAAAACGACCTACGCGGAGTCACATATTTTACTTCCAATACAGACGAAATCGGCATCAAAAACAGTTCGAACTGCTCGGTAAATTGTTAATTGTAGGTTAAAGCTATTGGCATTTGTTTCGATATGGATAAAATAGCGTATGCTGAGGAGATATGAAAGGTTTCAGAGTCGTTCTGTGTATGGTACTCTGTAGGACGAGCCGCTGTATGGTGCTCTGCAGCTTCATTTGGCTTGTTTTCCGCAACTGAAATATTTCAAATAATGTATTTGGGGCTTCCTGGCTAAAAAATTTGAAGGCGTAACAAAATTAATGGTTCATGGTATATCAAGGTTTAAACATGTTCTTGGCGTCAACAGCTTGACATTTAATAACCATAAAAAGAAGCGGCGAGACAAGACGAGCACAAATTGCCCTATTTGCCTGAGCAGCCTGCGGTACCATGTACTTCTGGCTACAGATAGTTTTCAACCCCCGGGGTACGTTCGAGATGCTATCGCGTCTGTAACAGAAACGGTATGAAAGCACTTTAGTGAACTCGTTTCCACGTATCACGGATGATTTCAAAAGGTTCTTCGTGATGTGCACCTTTTGATGATTGCTCTTTTCATCACTCTCCTACAGCTGGCCTTGCTTCTCTCCTTCCGGCTGGGAATGCTTCAAGGAAGCCTGCCCCAGTTCTCCATTGCTGACAACCCGGCTTCGTTCTCCCCAAAGTTTTGCACAAGGTGAGCGGCGGCTTGATCGAACAACATATGTCACACTAGAAATCTAGTGGAACAATTATGCTGCTGGGGGAAATTGCGGCCGGTCTGTTAGAACAAAGAGACACATTTTTGAAGCGAAGAACATCGACAAGTGGGCGCAACGTTTTTGCATGCAATCTTTCGGGGCGAAACATAGCTTTTGCTGCTGATTGCGACTGTATGCTTTAGGAAGAAACACGGGATTTGTCATTAGTAAGGACAACAGTTGGATGGTGTCGTACTGTTTGTGCCTTTAAAATCGGGGAAGGTTATTCGCATCTGAAAATTGTGAGTGGTGGTTGTAAACCCTTTTATTCGACAGTTTTTGCATTATTAGGTCACCATGACCAAACTATCGTTTGCAAAATGAATAAAGAAGTCGTGATAGTGGATAATATGGGCAATTCTGGGAAATGTGTGTCTTGTTTAGGCCCCAATATCATGCCTTCACTAAACTTCAGCGCATGTAACCGCAGTAAATGATAGCAGTGCTTCATTCAGTTCTCCTTTCCTGAGCTAGGCAGTTCGAAAGTAATGAGGTTTAGGGAGATGGTCCAGTACACAGGGATATGTTGTGATGAAATACAGTTTTTATGTGGCTGCAGTTGCATAAAGGATGTCAATGTGTGAGATTCTTGCTTCTTTCTTATTTTCGTGGGAGGCCGAAACGCGGAGCCCGTACTACAGAAAGCGAGAATGAACAGTATGGGGACAGGAAAGACTTTAATGTTGCCGTATTTTTTGGTGAACAGGAATAAAGGTAGGCTGCAATGATGAATGGCACTACGCTCGGGGGCAAGGATAGGCTAGTAATCTGAGAAATAAGGAGAGCATATCATTATTGCATTTCCGCATGACGGTATAAGGTACAACACATTCGAAACATTCGATTTTCAAGCTGCCGTTATCTGGAAACTGTGTGAAAACTAGCTGACAAAAGAAGGATTACAGTCATTTAGTGTGCATAAGATAGCGTATGCTGAGGGGATTTGGACGGTTTCAGAGTTGTTTTGTGAGGAAACAAAGACTAGCGACTCGTTAAGAGTGCCTGGTTAAGACTCTAGGTTAAGACTGCCGTTTGTGTCAAACTCAGGTAGCCAAAACTAAAGGCAAAATTGAAGTTTGACGAATGACGGCCACTAGAACGTGGTTACAGCACAATCTTACGAAGCTTTGTATTCTCCAAAGGAAGCCAATTTTAAGGCGACATCGTTAATACCCGGTTCTGCGGAACATTCGGTGCTGTCAACAGAGCTGTTATTGGCGTTGCGAGCAAAGCATCACCGGCGTAACTCTTGTAGGTTGTAATTGACACGAAACAAGACCGCATACTGATTGGTCAGCGTGTTGTGTGACGTTATATAACAGTATGACATGGCAGGAACTGGCAACTGCGGCCTCTACATTCAGATGAGTGGGTGAGACCGAAATCAAAGCTTCCAGAATCCTGGGGTGATCAGTTAGGCACGCTACAAAAACCACGAGTCACAGCGGCAAAGCTCTGTTAAAGCGTCGGTAACAAATATTTATATCGGGTTGTCGGGTTGTCTTTCATTTAACAGGGTAGCGTACGAATGGTTGCTAATAAGTTTGTGTGAGATCATAGAGGCCCAAATATAGGAATTAACAGAAGTGAGTGGAGAAACAAATATATGTCAACAAGAATACGTGAGAGGAACAGCAGATGGGAGCTATTACGGTAATGCTTCATACCATTACAGGCGGAGCGAAACTATAACCCCATTTTTTAAGTGTTAGCCTGTATTAGAAAACAGGTCCTATTATTTGCGCAAAAGTATAAGCATGCATTACTTAGGCAGAGGTTTAGCGCACTTTGCAGGTTTGTTAAAATTTTCATCACCTGAAGAAGGTTTTTATTTTCCGTGGACACGACACCAATAAAACCAGTTTCTGCAACTCTTATTGCCGCTGATTGGTGTGGGGTTCTAATAGGGGGATAAATGGTTTTTTCCCACTTAACCGCAGCTGACTGTTCAAACGTCCTACCCCACCGAGTGATCGCGTGCGCTACCGAGCGTACGGCGACTACTGCGGCCATGTTTTTGCGAACTAAGGAACAACATTGATAACAAAGAGGCATTTATTGGTACAATAACAGCAATGCCACCTGGAAATAAAACTCGCCAATGAATCTAGATCGCCCGGCTCATCAGCAAGGTTGCAGACAAATGTTCGGCCACGCTAGGGCACGGGATAAGCTCCGATGCTTGACAGGACGGGCAAGCGGGAGAGTCCCACGAGGCTCCACCTCGCCGGCGACTGCGGAGTCCAGCTAGGATACGTCTGCTCGCGTCGAGCTCCCGATGCCGAAGATCTTAGCTTTTCCCCGCTTGTGCAGTGACGAGGCCAACGAGGCCTTTCTTGGCGCTCGTGCTGCCGCTACGCTGGTGTCATCTCATGATAGTCAGTTAACGTTAACTATACACGCTTGCACAATCTTGTGATAGTTAGAATATCTACCAGGGAACGATTGGAGATGGTTCCCTCACATTGAATAACGCGGTATATAAAAGCGCATTCGGAATTGATCAGGCCTCTTTTACGAAGAACGAGCCGTTTTACACCACGCAGCAGAGCCTCGAATCCAAGGAGACGAGGGCATATAAGGAGGGCTTTTAGCTTCGGTAATTTCCACTCTGCATGTTATGCCAAGTGATGCGTTAACTCATATTCATTGCAGGTTCAGTGTTCTTAGAGAACCTCATACGAAAGCTCTGTGTATGGATATTTTGGAAAATTTAGGGCACTGAAGTGTCACTAGTCACTGTTTTTATGCGGAAGAATGCGAAGGCCATTATCGTAGGAATCCATTTATTTCATAGTCAAGAGTGGCGATCAAAGGGTTGAAGCACAGGCTAGCGAAGGTTATTCCTAGTGCGCTTATTTCTAAATCTATGTCAGCGTTTATACATTATTATATTCCTCTCATGGCTTGTAATTTATTGGTATTCTGCGTAATGGCCAATTTAAAGCAACCACGTCCTTTTTCGTTCAAATATCAAACATAAAACACTATACAGAATGAACCTCGATCGAGCATGGTGAATTACCTGCAACAAGAGGAAGGTACCGGAAGAAACTCCAAATCGGCATTTATGTGAAAAGTAATTCAAACAATTCTCCCTTTATCATCGTAGGCTGTTGACGTACAGTTACATCTGCGCTTTCAACGCCTGGCTGATGCTGTGCCCGCGGACACTCTCCTATGACTGGCAGATGGGCAGCATTCCTCTGGTGCATTCCCTCCTTGATCCGAGAAGTCTGGCGGTGCTGATATTATTGGCAACGCTAGGAGCACTCGGATGGCGGGCGCTGTTTGCACCAGACCAAACTAGCACAGTGAGTACACTGCGATACAGAACTTTCATAAAAGTTCTTTCGAAAAGTCTGTATACCAAAAAGTAAAGACACACAAACTCTGCGTGTGCGTAGTCAATACCGGCGAAATGTAGCTAGCCTGAATAATTACATGCACTCGTACGTGGCCCTCACACGAGGCTTTGCCATACTGAGAACCTACTGTCCTATAGATGCTTTGTCATTCCAATAACAATATTGGGGCGTAAGCGCGTGCACCGCAAACGGTTACCTTTTCCGCAATGCGTTTTAAGGAATTCGGTAGTTTTTGAACGGAAAGGTTAGCATAGACGTTGCAATAGCCCTGTAAAGAAGTTAGTCCTGTTTTCGCAATTTTTAAATACCACAACGACATCTGTTGAGGTTTGCATATCGGCTGAGGTATGATATGCGCAACGAGGAGGAGGAGGAGGAGATATATTTCTCGACAAGCCCTTGGCAAAATATTTTGTTTAGAAGGTTGGAATATCAGCCCAGCTGCAGGCATACAAAATGTCTTATTGAAATATAGGTCGAGAAAACGAGGCATCAGCGGGATAGAGACTAGATGCATATGGGCACCCTTAAATAAATATAAAAAAACATCTAAACCGAGAATATTAAATTTTTTTGCTGGCTTGTCACTTTGCTTGAAACACAGAATACATCGCGAGATACTGTTCTAAGATACGTTTGCCCTTTATAGTAAGTTGACTATTTTTTACCCTGCCCACTTGGAAACTGCGGCGGCCATCGTAAGACATCCATATCTTCGAAACATCAAGCAGATCTTGAGCACAAAAAACGTTATTGATGCATACGTTAATATAGTTTTGTGCGATGCGTAATTCGCTACTTCACTCTTAGAATTTTTATCAATAAACACGCATTCCAGCACTTACCTACTTGCTTACTTACTTACTTAAAGTAAATTCTTTCTTTCTTTCTTTCTTTCTTTCTTTCTTTCTTTCTTTCTTTCTTTCTTTCTTTCTTTCTTTCTTTCTTTCTTTCTTTCTTTCTTTCTTTCTTTCTTTCTTTCTTTCTTTCTTTCTTTCTTTCTTTTATTCAACACATTTTGTTATAGAAATGACTTCGTGCCCACCATGCGATTTCTTTATGTTGTAGTTTCATAGCACGCAGCACTTGATATAGCTTTCATTCCTAATAAGTTTTTTCTGTGTTTAAATTACATTCGTGGTCAATGCTACTCTTTCAATGCACACATTTACTTGGCGTGATTCTTTGCTTCTGTGGCTACTTTAACTCAAGCTTTTTATCTCCGCACGTGGTCACTGTTCTTGAGCAGAGACACGAATTCTGCGCTTGCAACGATGGGTCCCGTCATGACTGCGGCCCTTTTGTGCCGTTGCTGCTGACTACGCTACCGTTCCTGCCAGCGTCCAATCTCTTCGTACCCGTGGGATTCGTTGTTGCTGAGAGAGTCCTCTACATACCCAGGTAGGCTGTCTGTTTTTTTTTCCAATGTAAAATTAATAGGATCGAACAGTTGGAGCACCTGCTGTGAACAAGCTGCACAACGACATAATATGTACTGATGACCGAGACACACGCTGAAAAGTAAATCAATACCGCAAAAGAAAGGCATGCTGGACTTGTGTTTTTGAAAGATTAACAGGAAATAAATTTACCATAGGAGAATAAATTGAGTGGGTGCAGGGGAACTACCAATAATGAGAAGTTTTGTCCCGACAGTAGCTGTTTCTTTTTTTTTTTAATTCAGGAGAATACTTGGGGTAGTTGAAACAACTGGTTAAAGCACTGGTTAATTCAAAACAAACGCAGGTTGGTTTATTCATATTTTTGAGTTTCTTTTGAGGAAGAGAAAAGAGCCGAAAAAATATGCGTGATGGTTACTGGTGCCAGCTAAAGTTTTACTCTGCTATCGCAACTCCACTCGCTTGCTTTGAAAATCTTGCAAAACATTTTCACACTGGTTATGTTTGCAGGATGCAGAAACGCGTTTCTAGGAAGGCCTGACTTGTACCGGCAAGCCATGGTCAATGCGTATTTTTTGTGTTGTATCTTGTAAACTATATCTATTTTGTGTTTCCTAAGTGGGCCGAAATTCATCTTCTGTACAAGCACACTAACGAAAATACAAATTCTTGAAGCGGTGGACAATTTCTTTACGACGCTTGCTAATTAAAGGGAATTGTGTGGACAGACCAAGTATGAGGCAGAAGGCACTCACTCTTAGGAGTGAGCTCTGCATTGCCTTTTGTCAAGAGCTTTGTTCATTGGTATGTTCTACTACTCATCCTGTTGACTTATTGCTGTTTTTATATAATTTGTACATAATTCATGCACATACTACATTGTCTTAGTGTAATACATACCACGTTGAAAGACAAAAGAAGCGATGGCCGCTTTATATTTAGAGGTATTGCATTTAAACCGACTCACTTGTGAAAAGTTGACCGGCCTGCAGTGTTTGTGAAATAAATGCCAATAAGAACAAAACAAAAAAAGAAGCGGCGGCATTGGTTATGGCGTCTGCCTCGTATTCGGGAGGTAACCGGTTCGATTCCTTGTGCTGCCGGACACTCACCGGTTTTTAAATAGGTAACAAATTTCCCCTGGTCTCGTGCGCGCCTTTTCCTGGGCGAAGCACTTGGGAAAATGGTCATTGACCAAATATTTTTCGGAAAACAAGTGAACCTTTTCTTTTTACCGAGCCCGATGTTTTCCATTTTAGCACAGCTCTATATTTGTTAAACAGTTAATGCATATATGCTGAAATATCTTCCCTCGCAGTGTGAACGCCGATGAAGGAAATACTACATATAGATGAGTTTGTTGCGTGGAAAGGCATAGAGGTCGGCCGGAAGGTTGAACATCTCTCCTGCTACTCTGCATCGCGGAAGGGGATGAGGAGGAGAAGGAGAAAAAAAGGAGTTTATGATCGGGCGAGGAAAGATAAAATATATAGAGACGCGGGAACTTTCATCGCTGTCGCCTGTTGAGTCCCGTGTCACTCAAGAAAAAGCAGAAAGCCCGCAGTACATGAACAGCCTTCCATTTTTCCGGCCAAACACCATGCAGTTTGTCCTGAGAGAGAGGCCTGTTCTCCAGATGCTTCGGTGAAGGCGCTATAGTTATCCTTTCGCACACGTATCCTGGGCAGACCAATAAAACATTCTCCACAGTCTCGGCAACATCACCAGTGAAACATTATGATCAGCCAGCCTGTCCAATTAAATTTAAGTGCTTGCTCGTGAAAGCAACCACGCATGAGGACGCGGAATTCCACATAGAGCGGAAAATGATGTCGTTAGGTACTTCTAGCCTTTTTGGACGAATGTTTCGGCCGTCTGGCTGGGCCCAGTAATGTACTGTCTCGCTCATCATAAAGTTGGCAAAGGGGCAAATTGTATCCTGCCTTTAAAATGGCACGTCTGTTTGGAGGCCACTGCTGAAAGCACTCTATGTTTCAGCATCGGTCTGCTCATTTCCATCGAGCCCACAATCTGCAGGAATCAATTGAAATGCTATCATGCGACATTAGGAACAAGCAGATGTCAGGAGCTCAGCGATATTCAGTGCCAGAGGGTGACAGATAGTGTGACATGGAAAATTTCACAGATGTTGCAAATCGCTCCTCGAAGGGTAACAAGCTCAATAGTGGTTGATGTAGAACTATGGCCTAGAGCTAACTGGAGAGTCGTCTTCTGAGCGGTTATCATTTTGGCCGCAGTCAATGCTTGTGGTGACACAGATCCATCAGCGTACACCTTGACATAGTTCTGATATTCTGACCAGATGTGTGCTAGAGGAAGTTGCTTGAGCCATCTAATTAGCACCAAGGATTTATTTAGTATCGCGGGAACATGAAAGCGCGCCAAATGCTCGGTTATCCCCCATATAAGTTGGGCCGGGTGATATGGGAGCGCACAGTTTGATGGTATTCGTGATTGATGACAGTGGATTCCACTCGAAAACTGCTGCCCGGCCGGTCATCAAGATCCTTCATCAGTGGTTGACAATGGTGTCTTGAAAGTAGACCTAATACACTAAGGGGTTAGTATGACAAGTAGCTACATATATTGTGCTGGCAGGTGCGCCTCTTTAAGCGTGACTTTGTGAGCGGTGCATGGTGGCAAGCCAAGACATATCTTGAGCGCCTGCGCTTGATCGCTATCTAAACATTGATGAGAACAAAGTGAAGTTTCTTAAGCAAGCAGTGAAATAAAGGAAATAGGGGCCTGATAAGATACTACCGAATGTCTTTAGCACTTTACTGGTCCGAAGGCCTCCGCAGAAAAAGCCTTTCCTAATCGACAAGAGAGCTTCACCCCATCAATGTTTATCTACCATGCGGTGGGTTTGTATCTTTTTCGCCAAACGTAAGTATATTTTACTTGAAGAATGGCAGTCGGATCCTTTTGTTAAAGAAGTGAAGAAATCAATTTGGTTCTGCGAACTCGTTTTTACAGACACTTAAGAAATTAGTAAACGTTAGGTGGTAAAGTGAGATGGATAGAAGAGAGTTTGACTCGCGCCTCTTATGTATGACATCAGTTGCCCCGCAGGATTCGAATAGTTTACAGTGGAGGCCTCTCACATGAAATGTTACCTGTCTCACGACCGGAGCGTTGAAAAGGTACCAGGCATCCCGGGCATTTTCGCACATTTTTTGCGACATAGTCCTCGATTCGCAAACTTGATCCCTACAATTGCGCATGAATATGTTGTCATTTCTCTTCCCTGGACATCGTCACCAACCACTACATTTTTTTCGTCACCGTTCTCAGCGTAGAGTAGACGGTCAAACATTCATCTTTCTGGCTGACCTTTTTGCACTTGCAGTCAATAAAACCACTTACCTGTTTCTACTCAGCGTGAAAATTTCGTGAATAAAGTTTTTCTCGTAATATTTTGATTTCAGCTGCAGCAGTCGAGCATTGAATAATGTGTCAAAGTTCAGCATAGGGAATGTCATGCTTGCGAAACCAGGACGCATTTTATCGACTTCTCCAATGGTTGCCGTCCGAATACAGGGATAGCCTGTCATATGAGTTGTAGCGAACAGAAAAGCAGGTTCTCACGCTGTTTTCGTGAAAAGTACGCGCGGCTTATCGTCGGCTGACGAAGGGAAGCCGAGCGATATTTAGTTTAGGCCTAGGCAAGTGTACTTTGAAACTTACTTTCCAAATCTTCTCCGTCCGACACTACGTAGTTTACCGGGGAAGGCGCCGCATTCGTCTCTTATCGGTACCTTGGCGTCTGCTCTCGCATGCTGTCAAATCGATGATGCTCTGCGTTTTTCACCCAGATAGTGATATGAGTCAAGAGGAACAGGTATAGCGCAACAGAGAAAGAGCCGGCTGCGTCGCGTTCGCACGTGTTTGCTATCGGGCGATGTTCCCGAGCACACGCAAGCTGTCGCTTTCCTCATTTACGCATGAACGATGAGAAGGTATTGAGAAAAGTGAGTTTGTTTATTCTTGATGCTATCGCTTTATGGTGTCATCTCGTCCAAGGTAAGATATACGATGGTCAACTATAACTGATGTGAAATAGACTGAAGTGCAGGGGTTTGCCCCAATAGCTTCTAGCACGTGAGGTTGTTTAAAATGCATTGATTTTCCACAACCTTCGAGGGCTTTTTCTATTCCGCATCCACCCGTGGTTGGCCGCCGTGACTGTGATTAGAACTCGAGATTTCATGGTTGGCAGTGTAAAACTAATTAACTGCCGTGAATTTATAGTGTATGATGTCCGCGCCGTTAGTAATCTCGCATCACATTCCACGGTGTGATATATCAGCGCCTTATAACTGTGTTAAGCCGAGGGCATCTCCGGAGTTTTTTTCCAGTGAGATTGTCGGATGCTGCTCTCTTTCATTCAGATACACCTCCCGTCACATCATCGTTTAGTAGAAAAACGGGTGTGAGGTGCAAAGAAAAATGCGCTTTGAATTTACGTTGCTATTTTACACCTCCTATAGTTAGTCAATATATTGCAACTTCAGACCTCTTGATTGTAATCGTATTGGACAGATAGCATGAATTTTCTTTTTCTGCCCCCAAAAATACAGTGTGCTTCATTCATGACAAGAATGACTAAATGAACCTTTGGTTTCATAAAAACTATGAGATTGCGACAATTCTGCGAAATGTTGTCGTGTATCATATACGATACACCCTGCAATTAGGGGTATTTTTATGAAAGTGCAAAATTGTTCATAAGCGGCTCTAACTTAACGGAAACACATCATGGATTACTAAACGGCAATTCCGTGCCGAAAAATTTTTTTTAGAGATCCAGGCCGACCCGATCTAAAGACATGACTGCATAACACATGACGCCCATCTACAACTATGATATTTCCTGCAACGCTTTCTCAACGCGAGACTTTGAGCGCCTTGAAACATTCTATCATTGCTCGACCAAGCCAAACTATACTGATCGAGCACTGAATGGCGGCGGACAGCGCATTCTTGCCGCTATTAGCTAAAAGCCTCCAAAACTTCGCTGTGGCGCCATATGGTGGCACGTTCCTATTTCTGTTTCCGTTGAGGAGTGCTCTTATTTTTACTTATTTGTGTTGCTCATTTTCTTCCACCTCTTGCTCCTCTAAGCTTGATATTCTAATAAGCTTTTCCAGATAATTCGTCTTCTTCTTTCTTTTGTTTTTGATCGTCTCTTTTTTTTGCTCTGCGGGGGTTTTAATGTCGCGATTGTTTCCTTCCTGCCAATAACTAGGGAATGTCGTCTTTTTCATTGGCAGTCAGTGCACTGTATAGTGGTCACTAGTACAATTTCACTTCGGCTACAACAATATGTTGAATGAGCGAAGGAGCCCACTTTTGGGTCCGTCGTACAATGTTATACCTCTACTTTGATTACAATCAGTAACTAATAAGGAAGAGGAAGTAATTTAAGCTCGCAAATAATGTAAAACGCATTCTAGTGCCATGACTTTATTTCCTGCTCAGGATATTATGAAACACCATAAAATGAAAGAAATTACTCCTAACTGTATGGTGTATCATATCTGATACACGAGTGAATACCCTCATCCCAATGTACTCTGTAGGATTAGTGAGCAGATGATGTTGTAATGAGACGAAGTAAATAGCAATGATGCCCTAATATTGGTTTCAAAACGCAGCTTCCAGTCAGAGTGAAGAAAATCTTTCCTCTTTACGTATCGAATTTCTTCTAGAAAAAAAAAATTCTACCTCCTCCGCCATTTGCAGTTGAAATAACGAAATGATTCACCTCGAAGATTCAGTTCCTGCGCTCATGGATTCAAGACAATACACACGCAGTAAATGAGTAAAATATTTTTCTTGCATTTGAGAACAATTTAGCACAAAGAGAGTTGACTATAAGGGGCGGTAAGGGGCTGATACCCTTTTTCTTTTTCATTGCTGACATTATGTTCGATGCGTGTACGTATCGACCTAGAATCAACGCTTCACGAGGTGTCCACGAGCAGTGATCACCAAAACATTAATTTGAAAGCATAAACGTGCAGTTATCAGGTCGTCGGTTCGAATCCCTTACCCAGATTGACGAGAAGATGTGTTGCATGAAATGCGAAATGAGCATGACACTAGCCAGAAAGCCGCACAAGAAACGGTTGCGGCACAATTTCGATGCGAATGTCGGGCAAAGAGAGAGGTCGGTTAGTGGCCAATATATAAAGATGAACATATTTCCGACCTGGCGCTGGCCTCGAACGCTGATGGAAATGGATGCATCCAGGGATGTATAATTAGTGTGAGGCTTGCAATGTGCGTAATGCGGCCGCCCGGTAATTACGCGAGAGCTAAGAACCTTTTTGGCCGACTCGCTAGCCAGGACGAAAGAGGATCGTCGCCGGCGTTTCTCGCAGAGGCATTGAATGCTGTCGCTTTAAAACATCACAATGCAGACTATACTTCGCACCTACTCAAAATCACTTTGATTTTATTCTGTGTCTGACAGGAGCCTGACATGCACTTACAGCAGTAATACAAAATAGGGACAGCCTAATTTGAAACGTATTTATTCAGCATAGAAGCGTACACAGACACTGTGGCAGAAAGGAAGAGATTGCTAGCGGCAGTGACAAATCTTAGCCATGCACGTGTTGTGCATCGCTCTGGTGTTTTGCTAATACGAAGGACGAAAACTGGGCCTGCTAACAGTAATTCATAACGGCGTTACGCCACACACGAAGAACGCCGGTGGCGGCGATGCCCCGCGAGGAAAATAGTCTTTTCAGTGGAGTTCTCACAGAAATGTTGCTGACGATCTAACATTTGCTTCCCGCGGTGACTGCAACTTCGTTTGAGGCCTGCATGCATCGAGAAAAAGCTTCCAGTCGACTGTGATAGAATTCACTAAGGAAAGCTGCCATCCGGAGAAGCATTTTTTTTCAGACTAGTTTGTAACTATAACCAGAAATCAATAAGTAAGTATTTTCAGAACCAGGAGCGCGCGAATAATCTTGGTACATTTACCGGATGTTAACGTAGCGGTTAGGGGATTCAAATTCTTGAAGGTTGTAAAGTGTCTTGGATTGACTAAGAAATTCTGCGACACGATGTCATGTCTCGCTTCGCGAGTCAGCCTCTGTTATGCTCCCTGACCCTTTTTAAATATAAACCCGCAAGGGCTATATGACAATGTCGCTGGGGATGAGTCAATTTATTTTTCGGGAAAAACCAAGCTTTTGAATCGCGGGCCCTACTGGCTCCTCGACCTCACTATTTACAAAACTTTCGAAGACAACAATTACGCCCACTGTACGTGGCAGTTGCTAACGAGTCTCAAATTCTATCTTGATTCTTTTTTTTTCTTTTTGTCTCCAAGCATGCGAGATAAATTGGCCGGCAAATTCATTAGCGATGGGTTTAGGATCACCATATGTATTGCATGGCTGATTCTTGCAACGTAATATATTGATTCACGTGCTCGTTAGCTTGTACTGGAAGAAAATTAGATCTCAACAACCTCGCTGGCTTTTGTAGCGAAAGCTTCACTGCGCTACCCTTGAGCATTTCGCTGGCATTTTGCCGGTGTCTGAAAAAGCATCCAGTTGCCTAGCAACCAATATCACCAACTCAGGCCAATCCTCTCATTTGGGAGAATGACATTAGAATCAGAATGGAATTTGAATTCCCGTTATCTCTATGCCATACAGATAAATTCATGTTTAATAGGCGTGAAATAAGTGGGTTCTGCATAGAACGCCAGAAAATGTGATGCATTCAACGTAGCGCTGTTTGTTTTCGACGCAACCCACGGTCGCCCACACTCAAAGCTTTCGCTCCACATTCGGTTCAGTAGCATTGAAATCTTGTAATTTTTTTTTATACATGCACTTCCTAGTCAGCCGCCGCAACGTTGTGGCGCTACGAGGTTTGCTGAAAGAGACAGGATCATCATCATCATCATCATCATCAGCCTGATTATACCCACTGCAGGGCGAAGGCCTCTCCCATATTTCTCCACTTAACCCGGTTCTGTGCTAGCTGCATCCACTTGACCCCTGCGAACTTCTTAATCTCATCCGCCCACCTAACTTTCTGCCGCCCCCTGCTACGCTTTCCTTCCCTTGGAATCCAGTTTGTTACCCTAAGCGACCATCGGTTATCCTCTCTTCGCACTACATGTCCTGCCCATGTCCATTTCTTCTTAATTTCTACTAGAATGTCGGTAACTTGAGTTATTTCTCTGACCCACTCTGCACGCTTTCTATCTCTTAATGTTACCCCTACCATTTTTCGTTCCATAGCCCTCCATACCGGGTCACTGGCATTTTAATTAAATTATAGACTTGCTTTGTGATTGTGGTCGCGCAACATCTCCGTGCGATAACAAAGTTGACGCTGCCGGTGACTGTGGAAGTAAATCAACAGCTAGGAAAAGGTAAGCAGCTGCGTCTGAATTGGTTGTTTACCGGCCATTGCAGAGTCACAAACTCAAGGAGCAGCTAAGGCAGAAAGGCAAAGGACAAACAACGGGTCAAGGGAGTTCAAGCAATTGACCTTCCCGTAGCCGGGGCCCTTTTGTCGACATCCATGGCCACTGTTTGGTGCCATAATGGTTTTTTATTGGTTCTCAGAACAGAGACGTGTTCCAAATTCGTAGCGCGAAATCTCGAGCTGTTGCAATGGCTTTTTGCGGTGATGTCAAAATGACGTGACGTTGCAAACGGATATTTAGCAGAGCTTTGTTTGTTGCCTGGATGGTAAATATAAGTATTAGTGAAAGGAAAAAGAAGGCATAGATGGTAGGGAGAAAGCACTTGGGCTTGTATTACGAATGGGGTGAAATGCGATGCTTACTGTCAAGGGGCGCTTCCTGAAATCTGATTGGCTGAGTTGTCTAGCGGAAAATACCTAATGCATGCACATCATGCGGGGAAGTTAAAATTACGTTACATGACGTAAAGGCTGTGTTGCCGTTGCCGGAAATGGCAGAAGTTGGGGCCTTATTTGGAAATATATTGAGACGATGCGCATAAAAACGTGGTGAATTTGACCTAGAGTATAGGCGCCTTTTAGCTCACCGCTGTTTGGTAGACAATTACTCCTGGTGGTGAACTAAGCTGAGGGATCTTGTAATCGCATAAAGCACTGAAAGGACACCATAAAGGTAATTTTAGTCGACGCATTCTTTTAGGGGATTATGATTGAATGCACAAATTTACGTCCACACGAGGGCTTAGTTGCCCTCCCGTTGGAAACGCTTTTCCCTCATAGAGCAACAATCGATCCTATCGGTTGTTGCCAGGTGCAGCAAAGGCGGTCTGCTAACTCAAGCGGTGGATCTGCGCAACACGAGGAAATTTCAGAGAGCACCGCGGTGCTTTCGTATTATCTGTCTGGGCGGTTCGTCAGTGGGACAACCTGAGGAGTCTCATGGAGCGGCGGCTGTGCAAGGAATTTCGCGACGATAGGTAGCGAGTCATCACCAAGGACTGCTTAAAACGTCGGCCCTAAACACTGCCACTTTGTGAATGAAATGTTCTAATGTGTTAATGAAATGGAGAGCCTTCCTACGATGGAAGACGGAAGAGAAATTACTGACACCTCCTTATTTATTAAAGGAATGTATGGGCTATGTTTGCTTGTCTCGTTGTGATATGTGTCATGCAAAGGTTTTTTGATGTATGCATTTACTTATTCATGTATGCATTTACTTATTTTTTTTTAAAAACAAAAATAAGTACTCTAGGACATGTTATTATAATACGCTCTAAAATGATATTGCTAATTGACTTTTTGTGCTGATTGCTCTTTTTTAATGCAGCCAGAAAATAATCTCCCTTTATTGCTCTGCATTGTACCATTACCATACTAAGGAATACGCACGCGTGGCGTCGCCTCACCTTGAACCCGTGATTTGTTCAGTCATCTTTCGCTTCATTTTCTTTTTATCCTTTTATCCCCCTGTGTACGTGCACGGTAGCCAACTGGGCGTCGCCAAGTTAACCGCCCTGCTATTCTGTTCGTCTATTTCTCCATCTCTCTTTCTCGGACATCCTTCGCGTTTCGCAGGAGAATTTCGTCCGCTAGTGCATGAAAGTTGGACCACGTGTAAGACCCAGCGTATGCCTTCCACTTAGTCGGTTGTGTTTGGTTGTGTATGTGAGAGAGAGAGAAAGAGATCATTCCTCTCTCTCTGTGCTGGTTTTCGCGCACTACAGAACTCAAGCTGACACAAGATGTTATATAAACTTTAGCAGAATTGCTTACCTGACCATAGCTGCTCATAAGGCGGCTGTTCGAAAAAGACGGACAGCGCAGCCAGCAGCTAACACTAAACGAAGCTTTAAGTATGCGAGCTTCGTTCTCGGACATGGGCCATTCCGGTTGCCCGGGAGCCTCTTCGCCAGTGCTGGAGCTACTTCGCTAATCTGTCGATTCCTTCTGTTTAGGGCGAGGTCCCTAAATGTTTTAGTTAGTGTATTCAAATGCCGCTGATAGGTCGCTCAACGTGAGAGGTCGTCGGCCCTTATGAGGAGCAATGTCACTTTCCGCTCCCAATCTGCCCGAAGCCACTGCGAATATTCTGTTGCAGGTCTTGCTCTTCAGAAGTAAGGCTCCTTGCGTCTCGTAAACTCGTTCAGCCACACCGGGCGTAGCTGCTGAATGTCCTACCGCAAGTATGTCATGGTGGTGTTGACTATGATGAGGGGGGGAGGGGATACTGGGGATACTGGACGCGATGTTTGCCGGCCTATAGCAGCGGCGGCATTCTTGGCGACCAGGGGAATGGGTTTAAGGGAGGGTTAGGAATGGGTAAGGGAGGGGAAGAGGGGGGTGGGAATAGCAAGCAAAAAGTCACTGAAACCACAGCTCCGCAACATATTTCACTCACCCTCACTGCAACCCCAGGACTCCGCATCGCGGAATGCACCACAGTTCCTAGAACATCATCGTTTTTATACTTGGCGCTATTATATAGTAGCGGTCAACAGCACCATTTTATTTTTTATTTTTCTTCACGATGCATAACCACATTGTGTGGTTACATTATATTGGCAGTAACCCACTGCTCACCTGACGAGTACGTCACAATTAAAACAAATACTCTGAATTGTCTAGAATAGGGTCCCCGGTCAGTAACAGAAAGAAGTGCGGCTGGCGCTCACTTTCTTAAGCGACAGCTGTTGTTGCTGTCCAAGTAACATATGGCACATACCCACAGAGGGGGATCGGCCAAGAATTGGGTGACAGCCGATTCAACTTGTTCGGTCGAAAAGTCGTCGGCGTCGTCATAGAAATTGTAGTAGTGGTAGTTGTAATTCTGGACACAGCGTGTCGGAAATACTCGTGGGTGTGTAAAAAATCGAATTACATGAATTGTGGTTCTGATGATTAATGAAACTTTAGTACGTGGTATGCGAGGACGTGCTAATGGAACCATTAGAATTATTTGTATATTTGAAGAAACGACACGCAGAAATGAAAAAAAAAAAGGGAAAATGGTTTTAAAAAGGATTGAAAATGCTTATATTAAAGGCCAATGTTCGAGGATGTAAATAAAAAAATCTAGAGCGTTAATTGATGAATTAATATTTGAGATGATCAAAAAACAAATAAATTGAAAGAGCGGAATGAAAGGGTGTAATGATCAAGAAACTAATGCTTGATGATGCTAATTAAGAAAATTAGGAGTTTTATGCATCAAATATTGGATTATTAAAAATGAAACATTCAAATGGGAGGATAAAAGAGTGTCAGAATACTCAGAATGAAACGCCAGTGTTTTCTGATGCCTTGAGCAGTGTATAAAACATTTGAAGTATACAATTAAGGGAGAGACATCGTCCGTGTACGTGAAATACTATCCAGCCATGCTCTTAATAGTGGAGTCCGCCGGCGTTGCATCGAACGTAAATAGCGCGTTTCGTTGAACGGCACTGTGCTGCATCGCATTTCAAGAAGCGGCGTCCGAACTTAACAGTGACGTCGTCGCCCGGCAGACTATAAAAAAATAATAAAGAGACAAGCTCAGAAAATACTGTCAGTGTGCGTGAGGCGCTATCGCGTCATAGCCTTATTGCGGAGCTTAATTGTACCCGTAATTTTAACCTCCTTTACAATGTGCGCTGCAGATGTTGTCATGGACACCGGTGGCGTGAAACTATGGTACACGTTAACAAAACCTGGTTAAAAGTTCGAAAGAAACTAGTATTGGAGTTTCTTACACATTGGTGTTGCCCCCGTCTCATGTATAGTGTTGTTCTGTTTTTTGCCTGCTCTGTTGCCTCTTTGCAAGTATGTTCGACCACCTAGCTCAACGTTCCACTCTATTATTATTCATGAAATGGCTACGAGCCTTAAGATAATGATCAATGAAATAAAATAACAAATAATAAAAATACCAACGAAAAGAAGTCTAAAAACGTCCAGCGATGAAGGCCACCTAAAATCTAGCTATGTTTCAGTTTCCTTTCTTTTTTTATTTGGGTGTACTACGTATCGTCTCACTGAAGTTGCCTGGAGCTCTTCGCAGACAGCTATTGACTAGGCTGGTGAGGCGACACATGGGAGTACTATTTGCAGCTACAGGACATAATATAGATAAAGAAGAGGGAACTAATTGCGGTTTTTTTTTTGTTACCAAATGCCGTGCGCGCTTCATGTCTGAAAGCACCATCACAGATGAAATCTGCTGCTGCATCTTCTTTTGCGTTAAAAACGAAATTATGACTTCCCAGATGAGAAAAGTATCGACCAAAAAGCACCTCAAAGGTTTGGTAGAGAGGGAGGAAGATTCTGCAGTAAACAAGGGCATGGCTGAAAACTGTTAAACTTGACCAAATGGTCACGGCATTGATTTCCATTACCACGCCCGAGATATCACATGAAAGTGACCTACCAAATCTTCCTCGTAACAAACAGTACTCAAGTGATTTGAAGCGCACTTTGTGCTCTATCACAGCGACCAATTTAAAGTTATATCGCACCTTGTGGGGATTGATAGAGTGGAGATAAACTAGTGAAAAGTGGACATTGCAGGGAGAGCGGATGCCATGCAATATTAAAACCTCGCCCAGCTACTTTCACTGCGCCCAGACGTACCTTTCTGTTGTGTTATCTAGTAGTTCACCTTGTCGAATCACCGTGTTTATCACGTTCGGGAAGAATGTTACCTTTAGCGATAACTCAGTGCACGCCTGAGTCTTTTGGCTGCTGAGTTCACGTTGTAAGATCGAATATGAGCCGCGATGCTCGCATTTCTACGGGCACCAAATGCGGAAACGCCCGTTTGATATGCAACGCACACAAGATCCCATGTTGAGAGAATAAAGAAATTGTGCGTACGGCCGCAACTCAGTTTTGTTGCGAACAAAACTCGATATTTGGCTCTTTATGATTATATCGATCATTGCCCATCTGAAGAGGGGGCACATTTATAGCGCTGAAAAGGGAACTGAAATGATTATCCACTGCTCGATTATAACCTGCAACTTCAAGTGTCCATGATTACTGCTTGACAACGTATGAGACCCGCCTTCGTACCCTCGCGTTCAATCTCTTCATCGACGTACCGAAGTTTCTTTGAGCAGTGCCTGTGAATATCTTTCTTTTAACTTCCAACTTATTGAAACTCTGAAGAGCGTTCAGGTTATGTTTTTTCATAGAAACCAGGTAGTCTACCACTAAATTTTAACTTGAAGTTCTCGTAAGGTAATAACCAATTTTGGTAAAAAAAAGCACAGGATGCAAAATGAGAACGACAGGACAAGATCAGCTAACGACTGTTTTTATTCGTGCCTTTCGTTTTTTCTAATGTTTTTTGTTGCGCTCATTTGTCGTCCTGTTATTCCTCGTGTGGTACTTTTGAGCAAGGGCTCAGGAAGGTACAAGGAAATAGCTGCAAGCCTGACAAATCTTGCTTCAATTTCGCCTCAGCTTCAGTAACGCAGAGAGCTACCACAACAGCGTACGTCTTTCATAGCTCCCTCTCCGAAATCACGCCGTTTCCGTTGTTTTTTTTTTCCAGCTCAGGTCACATCGTTTGATGCTAAGCCCCTTTATACGACACCGTAAGCGAAGGGAGCTTGATTATTTCAGCTGAATCGACATTTTGTTTTCTTTGTGGTGATACCCACACTCTGTCAGGGGCAAATTTCACGTTGTTGTGCTTAAGCTTCGCTTACAGGCTGCTGTGCGGTGACTAGGAAAAGGACAGAGACGCTGTTTTTGGTCTTTGCACAATTGTCTTCTTCTCGCTCACAGGCAGGATATTTTTCTTGATTCCGTATTACTGTGTTGGTTTTGAATTTCGTGTTAGGCATTCGCAGTCCTCTTATGTGAAAGTTTTTTTTTCGTAAAGATTAAAAACTAAACTTACATCCTTCAACAAAACTCGAGGCCTGTGGTTGACAACGTCGCGTGCTTGTTTCCGTCTCCGATCCCTCGTATCTTTTTTATTTCCTTACAACGGGTGACACTTCCACTTCATTGCAGTTGTGTGTCTCGGGCACAAAATGAATGACGTTTTCTTTTTATTCCTCATTGCCTTTTTCACCCGTAAACTTCGTGGCAACCTCGGCATTCTGGCCACGCACGCAAACTCAGAATCCTTGTACCTTGGTTGCGAGCTTTCGCGATCACGTTGCTGCTGGTTTCCTTTTTATGCAAATATTCCTTCCCCAGGACGCGACTCTTTGCGTTGGAGCGCTACTAAAACGTCTAGATTTTTCTTACTTCGATAGTGCGTCTCTCCCCGAGACTTTTCATATGCACCTCTCGTCTGGTTTACTGCGTTCTCCCAGGGAGCCTTTTTCCTCTTCGCGTGACCTTTTTTTTTTTTTTTTTGCCTTGTTAGCTGTCGCTCGAGCCCTGTCACCCAAGCACTATTGTTCGGAGCTGCCCAACTCGACAAAGGGCCGTGTTCAGAGTGTGTTTGTTGCGGGGGCTCATTTCTTCCTACCGTGCATACCTTGGCGCCTCTTGTCGGTTCTTACACTGTCCTGTCGAGTTTCTCCATCTCGCGTATTGATTTCGAGCGGCGCAGTGGAGTGTGCGTGTTTTTTAGCTGCCGCCACCGCCAAGAGAAAAACTAGCGTTGCTGACTCCCTCCTTTATCAGATCGATAATGCTCCCCGCTGTTTCTTATCCTCGATTGCTTGCGTGCTGTATCTCTTGTTGCGATTTCTTCTCGTCGAGTATAAATTCTCTCCTCTTTAGTGCTGCTTGCTTGAAGCGTCACACCAACGCGCGCCAGCTATTGTCACCTGATGACAACATTTCATTCACCTTTTTCGTTATCTCAAGCACTGTGGAGGGTGGTCTGCATCTGGAAAGTTATAGTAACACACAATGTTTTCTTACGTGCAAGCACCCTAAGGACATTCATGTCGGCAGAATAATATCGCACCGTAAAAGACAGTTTTATTCGGTTTAGAGCGCAAACTTTAATGCTACCATTCTCCAATGTCATTCATCTGCGCAAGCTAGGCACTGCACATGCGCCGTTTCATCTGCGCCTCCCCACAGCGGCGATGCGCGCTCGCTCCTTGGGCTCGACCCCGGCCGAACCGAGAGTGACGTCATCTTTACGGTCACGTGGCCACTAGCTGCGACAATCGTTCCTCTTCCGCTTCGCCGCTGGTTTAAACCGGTGCTCTCGCCGAAGCAGTGCAGCTGCTTAGAGAGGGTATATAAGCTGCTTAACTGCTGCTCGCTTCATCAGTCTAGCAATGCCTGTAGCGTTGCTTAGGCCATCGATGTATACACTCTGTCGCAAACGTCAGCCTGAATAGGACAATCCTGCTGATGCAGCGATGTGCGAGGCCTACCTTGCTTGCGATAGGGACAACAGTCGTGCAAGGCTTGCAGTCGATACTTCTGAATAGCGAGAAGTCCGATCTGCCCGTGCTTGTAACGCTTACGAGGAGCCAAGACCCAAAGAGAGCATGCTGCCATCGGCATCAGATAGCGTGCGCTCGTTAGAGCGTTCAGCCGCGTCAAACCCTTTCAATTTGTTTTGACAATTCTTTCATTTCCTGAATCACTATAATTTTTTCTAGCTCCCCTGGCCATCAATCTGCCAAGTGTGTTCTTAATTTCTAAAATAAATATTCTTCCTTTCAAGGCGATGAGTTTCTTTTCCACCGAATCACGTCATCCATATGTCTACACACAATTACTGTGCTTGTAATTATTTTATTTTGTATTTATGCTTCCCATATAGAAATAGGGAAGTAGGGCTAGGTGAAGCTTTCTCCAAGACTCATAAAACATAACATTTTATGCGCGCCTAACTCTTAGAATTGACGAGAAATGAAAGCTTTTTTTTTTGAACGACCACAGCACAGGAATTGTTCTTTGGTTTTGAACTACAGCTTTTACACTAACAGTAGCCCGAGATCTTGCAGCGCGGATCTTGTATATCCTCCCCCCGGAACTCAGACATCGTTCCGCTTGCATAGAAAAATGAGAAACAAACAGTAGGCTTCAAGCGCTTCTGTCAACAAAGCCGGGGAAAAAGAAACCATTCCGTGTTTCTTTGGGCGCAAACTATTGCAGCGTTTGCCTTTTGTGCGTTCTTTTGTCATTTTATCTGCAGGCAATGCATTATTCGGTATACGAAAGAATGTAAATCTTTGTTTGTTCTCTGCTCATTCCTCCTGGTTATGCGAATGACACGGCAGACACAGCTTTAAATTTAGCCTGGATGTTCATTGTGTCGTTATTTGTAAAGATGTCTGCAGAATATTTTACAAAACAATCGTGCGTAATCCTGCGATCAGTTCATGACGCTAAATTGTAAAAATGGCTTTAGAAACATCTATTTGCGCGTGTAAATGTCGCGTTATGGGTTTTGATAATAGTGTGCTTTAAAAGGTTCAGCAAGAGTTGCTGATAATAGTATTGTACAGGGTAAATATTGTATAAATATATACATATGTTATACATTTGTGCCATCATCCGAATGTTCTGTGTTAGTCTGACGCAAAGGAAACGGCTGGGGCGTTCAGCTGCCAAAAACGTGCACTGGTGCAATGCCGCAATAAGGGAACAAAGGGCAAATAGCTTAACTCTGGCTTTAAACCCGTAAACGACATCTCGTAGATAAACCGGCGAATATTAATACAATATATGCATAAAACAAAGGATCTTGAATTATTACCTAACGAAACACAAATTGCCCATTAACAAAGAGAGCCAAAACTCAGTACCCATCACAGAGCGCAGCTGCTTAGCAGCTGCGTCAACATTCTTCTTACTTTAAGATGGGAACGAATGTTGCAGAGCAAGCGGAATCAGTTGTGCAAGACTGTCGTTGACATAGCGGTGTCTGTACTAGCCTCATGAGCACTGGAATAAAATGTATCTAATAAAGTAGCGGGGTAAAGCATGCTTCGTAACTACGAGTGCCGAACCACTTTGACGAATTACCCGTGACGCCACAGGGTTTAGCTGAGCGTTCGACAATTAATTACTGCTTCAAGCCCTTAAACATTGAATATACGTATTCAAGAGTACGTATTCTGGCTACAAAGAGAGATCAAGCTTCGGAGCATTGGACTTGGTCCTGACCTCTTGAAACGCGCACATAGTGCTTGACGAAGCCAGAACCCACAGAGCGACGACCTTCGTCTTCAGGTGCAGCATAGCGTCGGAACGTGCTGGTTACAAAAGCAATGATGGTTTCCACGCTTTTATAGTAGATCCTACCTAGGCTTATAGGCCTATAGCATAGGCTGGCATATAACAAATAGAAGGGGGGAATAGCCAGTAACCTCATAATTTGCTGTGTTAGATGGGCACGACACATAGCACTACGTTCCAGTGGCGATGGTCAGGTCTCCGTACTAGAAAAGTCGGCACCAGCGAGGCTAAGCACCCATAAAAACCGTCTTCATCGTTTGCTGAAGCCGGCCATGGGTGGCGTGGCAAGCAGTCTGCATCACTATGATGTCGCCCACTTTTCTACGCGACACCAAAGTTAGATTCTTGTAGGAGCAACGCCCAGCCCGCCAAACTACCAGATGGATCGCGAAGTCCGATTAGCCAGCATAAATTGATGGCTGGTCTCGATATTGATGTGGCGACTGTAAAGGTACGGTTGGAACTTGTGCACAGCGATCACAACAGCGAGGCACTCCAATTCGGTGACTACGTAGTAACGGTCACATTTTGCTAACGTGCGGTTGGCGTAGGAAACATCGTACTCAGCACTACCATGAAGCTGGACAAGCACTGCCCTAAGACCGCCACCACTGGCGTCAGTGCGAATCTGTCACAGCTAAATGGAGTGGCTCTGAAGTTAGAGAAGTCTTAAGTAGATTGAAAGAGGATTCGCACTCGGGGGTCCACAGAAATTGCGAATCCTTATGCAGGAGAGAAATGAGGGGATGGGCAATTCGCGCAACGCCAGCGTGAAGCGACGAAAAAAAGAAGAGAGTCTGAGGAAGCTGCGCAGGCTTTTCAGAGTGCGTAGAGTTTCAAAATCTCTTACTGAAGCGATCGTCTGCGCATCTGGACTGATACCATCCTTGTTGATGAGGAAGCCAAGAACTACAGTTTGTCGGTGTCCAAAGTGGCAATTATTTGATTTCAAAATGAGTCCAGGTTTGCCCATGCACTCAAGGATAGTATGGAATCTCTCATTGTGCTCATGGAAGCTCTTGCCCAATGTGATGACATCATACAAGTAACACATGCATATTTCCTATTTTAAACCTTAAAGGATAGTGTGCATGAATTGCTCGAACGTCGCGAGAGCGTTGCATAATCCTAACGGCATCATGCTAAATTCGTACAAATCACCGAATCATCGGGTGTTACGAAAACAGTCTTCTCACAATCGGATGGACGCAGAGGAATTTTCCAGTAGCCACATCATAAATTAATGTGGGCATAATATGACGCTGAATGCAAACAATCGACTGTGTCATCAATACGAGGCAACAGACATACGTCTTTTTTTTTGTGACCACATTTACACGATGGTAGTCTAAGCAGAATCGCCAAGAATTGTTTTTTTTTCGCACTAGGATTACAGGTGCGACCCATGAACTGGAAGATTCTTGGACGACTCCTTTCTACAGTATTTCGTCCACTTGCTCTTGAATTATCTTGCGCTCCACCGGGGAGACTTTGTAAGGTTTTTGGCGAATAGGGGATGGGTTTCCTGTGGTAATGCTATGCTGCATTCGAGAGGCTAGTAAATGGCTACCCGATCCGTTAGAGGCAAAGTAGAACACTTCGGCATGAATCTCCAAAACGTCTTGAATCGTACGGCGGTTACTGGACGGAAGCGATTTGTTGATCATGCGCTCAAGCTCAGCATAATATTCCAGCTTTCCTTTTACAGCTCCTCTGTAATCAGAAATAGTTCCAACGGTTTGGGTCACATGGTTCACATATCTTGCTAGTGTTAAACCATAAGGAAGAGGAACAGGCTCTGCTGACACGTTCAGAGTCAAGATGCGTGTGTGACCATCCCTTACAACTACGAAGGCGTGTGGCAACAGAATATTTTTTTTCGCTCCTTTCGAGACATCTGGCTTGAGGACTATTGAGCGCTTACCCACGAAATGTTCGCGTAATTTTACGGGCACGAATGTTGCCTTCATCGCAGGCAGTAGCACATCATCCTTCAGGGAGAGAACTTGTTCACGACCCTGGAACATGCTAACATGCTATCTAGTAATGCTGGGATAATGTCCGCGGCTTCAAAGAAATTTCATCGGCAGTGAAGTCTTGAGTCGCACCACACTCGCGCAAAAAGTCAACACCCAAGGTAACGTCAGGCGTGACATGTCTCAATACAACTAATTATGTTCTATAGAAGAACGGAGGTTTGATCTAATTGGTGATCATTGATGTTTAAGCAACAGGGCCAGAGGACATGTTGCTAGCAACACAGCTAGAGGTTGTGGTGTTCCTTCTTGTTTCGTCTTTGTTCTCTAGCGCTGTAGCTTAAACATTAATTCTGTTCTGTAGCACTCATCACCAGGCACAACTCAAGCCGAGCACGGGCCAACCAGAACTCAAGTTTCACCTCAATGGCCCAAAAGGAACTATTTTTGTCCCACACAAACAAAACGTTCTCCTCGAAGGCGGTTCGTAATGAAAGGCTCATAACTGACTCAGCGGCATCACGGTCAACCAATGCACCCATTTTAACATGTTTACGCACACTGGCACTTGGATCTTTAGCGCAGACCGTCCGGCGACCTTACTTCTATCGGTTGCACCACCTGGTTTTCCAGCGGTGAAGAAACGAAGCGGCGACGTGGAGGTGGTGAATGGAGGATGGTGAATGCTGCGGCGGGGGTATGATGATACGATCTGACACAGGGGAGTCATTCCGTGTGCCGCGGAATGACTCCCCTCGAGGGGAAAAATGCCGATAGAAGTTAGCGAATGGCTGCTCTCACGGGGCATCATTACTGAAGCGCGGTGCTCGTTGTGCTGAGGGTCGAGAAATTTGACGACGCGGGCAAAAACGGGAGATGTGTCCGCGGCCCCCACAGCCTTAACATATCGGTGGCTGACGGCTCCGGTAGCTGACCGCAGGATCCCTTGGAGGCCGAGATTAGGTGCAGACAAGCGATGAGGCTCACTACGAGGCAATTCCTCCGGATGGAATAGAAGCTGTTGGAAATAAGGGCGCGATGTTGGTTGCTGGGTCTGCTTAATGCCGTAGTCGTAAGATGGTTCGTTGTTATTGGTGCAGTCCATAGCGCGCGCTGTTCCCATGACGAGACGGACCTCGATGTCTGCTGGTAAGATAAATCTATACTTGTACGTTGCGTACAATCCTCACCATAGATGCGATGTCTTCAGCCTCCGGAATGTCGATACTGGCAACGGTTGTCACACAGGAATGGTTGCCAAATTTGGGCGCTTTCCGACGTGCCTTTAGCGCCTCAAATGCACGGCACTGCTTGATGACGTCTGCTACTGGGGCAAGGGTGTCTTGCCAAATAAGGAAGTTGTACACATCCTCAGCAATCCCATTGAGAAGTTGCTCTACCCTGTCTTTTAACATCTGTCGGCCACCGTTGCCACAATTGCACGGTATTGTGTTTGAGCTATAGGAGTACTATAGTGAAACTTTCTAACCCCTGTTGCGCGTCTGGGTCAGTGCCGAAGCGGGAACTCAATAGGTCTGCATAACGTTCTTGAAAATAAATAATTTTGCTAGGATGCTGCCAGTGACATTTAACAATTCCTGTTTCTGATCTTGGGAAACACAGGCGGCTTATATCGAGTTCTAAAACAAAGAAAGTTTACACCCAAGAGAAAACGTTTTATTTGAAGCCGTCTGCAGTTACTTCGAGTGTAATAACAATGTCGCCAGTTCCTACGAAGCGTTTTCTGCATATAAGGGACAGCAGTTAAAACGTACTTAAAGCCAAACAGCCCGGTCTGATTATTTGATCCGCAATAAATTATGGTTAAAGTGAAGACGTTTTGTGGGCGATAGTAATGTAGCTGGCAGATTGTGTTCCGGGGGGTGTAATTTCTCTAAACTATAGCTGGATCCGCCGAGTTGTTTTCTAAGCAACGCCTTCTGTGACAAACAAAGCATTCTCAGGTAAACCTCCTAATACACCACATTTCAAGGAATTACAAAAGAACAGACTGTATCATATTTGCTTTATTTATTTCTCCATAAATTCGCCTTCTCTATGGGAATGCTAGAAGTCCTGACAAATTTAGCTGATGGGACGCTTGTCTTTGAGAAGTGGTAAGGACTCAGCCGAACGAAGTGTTCTTTAACTGCAATTCTCTTTCGAAAATATTATTTTTCGCCGTTGGTCGCTTTACGGCTGGCACCATGTGGCTATTACTGGCAATTATTCCTTAGCTTAGCGTACTTACCCTTCTATGTAACGAAAGGATGCAGGAATTTGTTTCACTCACTATGTTGCCAAATCTGACGCTCTGTATGAAGTGTTTCTTGGTTTTCCTGGCTCTGTCAATAAGGAAATATTCGAAAACATTTTTAAGTGGCCCTACAATACATTAAAATCATTATTTCAGGTTAGGTACACATTTTGTATCTATTATGCCTTATTATGGCATGCACCTATCTCTAGGGAGTGAAAATGCTCGGCCCCGGTTTCAGTACCTGCAATTGTACGCGAAATATATAGTTATTGATATGCATGGCACATGACAGTGGTCTCAGGAAATAAGCAAGTCTATCACTAAGAAGCCAAAACTCACGGTGTTATTGGATGAAAAGATGAAGACAGAGCCGGTACGATAGCGGGTGTTATTTACTGGAAATAATGTTAAGGGATAGGATTCCTCGAGTCATTTAAGAATTTTTTTCATGATGAAAGCTATCAGCACAGCATGATTTGACCAGATTTATCAGGAGCAATCATGACCGCGTGCAAAATAAACAGGCCAGCCTTAAATTGAGTGTTTCCGAGAGGAGTTTAGATTCTAGGAATTGTGCTTTTACCTCCGTAGTCTACTTGTTATAGTTGCATTTTTTTGCAAACATGACTAGCCAATAAAATGTTCGAAAACTGTACGTAAGTCGTTTATCTTCCTCCTTGACCACCTACTGCCACCACTGCCGAAGAGCTGGAAAAAAAAAAAGAAAAAAGCCCAGAAAATATTTCAAATTTCGGTATTCGTAGAGAGTGCAAATAAGGAGAATGCAGAAAAGAAATGAAAAACAAAGTGTTTTGAAGCTTTATCCATCGTTTATTTTTCTTACTACTATCTGTTGCCAGTATTGTGTCGCAATCATACAGAAAAACTACGTACTCACTAAAAAATACATTATTCTAAGGGAAGTAAAACAGAAATATGCATAGGGAGTAATCACATGTGCGTAGAAAGAAGACATAATCATAGTATCATTGTGAAAATTTCATGAGGACTTTGGAGACAACACAGCAGCGATGGCAAAAAATTATGTTACTATATGTGTACTATAAGAAATAAATACATATGTAAAGAATAAACTTTGAGCAAATAAAGTGTAATTTCATGTAGCACTGAAACCCATGCAATAATTACTCTAAAAGCAAGTGACACAGGAGTGGTACCAGGTGAAGAATGGGAAGGCGCCGAAATTTCAGAATGTCGTTGGTTTCGTTTTTACCGTTAGCCAGGCATAATTATCAACAATTTCATGCTGTAAAAAGGAACGCTACATTGCTGAGACTTTGCTAAGCTAGATTTGCGCGGCCAGAATTGCGAGGATGCATGGCCAATTTTCCTAAATGCTAATGTTTTTTATTCACTACATGCACTTATCGATATAGAATGAAAGACCACTAAGCGATTGAAAAATTATTCTTATAATAGCCTCGCAGTGTAGCGTAGCCGTCATGCATCTACTAAGTGCGGGCCATTTTCATGATTTTTAAGAGGAACAGTCCTAAACATTTGAGAAGTATAAACTTCTTGTGGTTTAGTTGCCTTTCGAAAAAAAAAAAGAAAATAGAAATGCGAGGTTGGGACTACGATAAAAAGTAGTGAAATGAATAGAGCACTTATTTTGTTGTATTCGCTTTGCTTTTTCTAGCGGCCCGATTTGCACTCTTCCCAATTATCGAAACCTATGCGAATACAGAGAGCTTCTTTTTCATCACTGTGGTAAATATACAGTGATGTTTATGAAAACGCAACACTGTGCATAGCCTTTTAAAAATCTACGGCCACTATAATACAGCGAACCGCGCATAATATAGCAATGTGGTAACGAGAACACTTATTTAAATTGCGCTGCTACCGATGATAGGGCCAACTCGCACACTGCATATTAAGGCACGTTGTAAGAATCTCAATATTTGCTTAAATATTAGAAGGATTGGTTGGCGTGGTGCCTGTGTTGGGAGAGTAAGGCTTTAATTCGCTAATAAGCAATAACGACTATTTGGCTATTGTTTCTAAAGAATCCAAACACTTTTCGATATTCTATGCAAACAACGTCGGTTTTCACTATTAACCAGTGTTGAGCCACCACTGCCACTACAGTCTTGTTCTCAACTCTTTTTAAATTGTCATACGTTTTTAAATTGTCACTATAACCACAATGGAATAGGTTGGCAAATATCATTCACGTAATGTGGTGCCATTTTGGCTACGAGGTTTAGCATTTCCTACGATACATTCATGTGTTTGGTTCTGCCTAGGCTCAATATGTTTTTGCGAAATTTGTTTCTGCTTTTGTAATGCATGAGGACCACAAACACAACGCTCAAATCACTCATCGCAGGCAGTAATCAAAGCGCATGAGAAGTACCAGGTGCGGGTCTAACCGCAATGCAGAGTTTAAAAAGTAAATGGTTTTCTTAGAAATTCTGCTAGGTTATTCATACCATAGTAGCTCATTCTTAAAAATCTCTGCGTACAAAAACAATTTAGTCTAGCGAGACTCAAACCCAGGAATGCTTCGTAGGAAATGGCATCTGAACCTCATTACAGGGCCGCAGTCCATTACGTGAATGACATCAGTTAGATTATTTTGTGTGTGTTCAGTGATAGGAACGGGAAATAGTCGGGTGTAAATTGTGTTTTGCAGATTGTATTTTTTTACTTTTTGCAGCATAGGATTCTGCCTGATCGTGGCCCAAGGCTTCAGTCGGATTCAAGCGAAGACCACTTTGGCCAAATGGGGAAGCCTGGTGGTTTGTTGTGCGATGGTGCTGCTGTTCGCCGCAAGAACGTGGGACAGAAACAGAGTGTGGTGTTCGCGGGAGGCTCTGTTTGAGTGAGTCTTTGGACCGCATTGTGTGAAAGATCACCTGATATTCACTCAAAGCCCCTCCTTAACGAGGTCGTGCCAGCGAGCCGGCCTTGAGGTTTGAAGGTCCTGGGTTTGGTGTCCCTTTTGTGTTCCCATCTTACACCAGCTATCTCTGATGGCAGCGGCTGACAATTCGATGAAATGGGTTTTCGTGACGTAACGCATCTAGTCCACCAATCACTGCCCATGCTACAGCACCTGCTAACCACCACCTGCCTGTGGAATACAGGGAGGCCACACTTGAAAATTAGATTTTTTTTTCAAAACGTTAGTTCTTTTTACGTTTCAAATACCTGCAAACATTCAGGTACGCGTTGCAAAAATATTATTGTGCTATCATGACTAGTTTGGGAGTTATAACCAGTTCTTGAAATCTTACTCCGGTATTCTGAAATTACTAATGTTTCTTATGTGTGATTATTATTCACTATATCTTGTAGTTTTTGATATCCGTAGCATCAACTTGTATATTTAAGTTTAGTTATCAAACGATTATTTTATATATATGATGAACGGCGGTCGAAAAACATTTGTTGCTTACTTTCGTCTGCACTCTGTTTAGACACTGTGTAAGTGGCAAAACAGCGCTTTGCAACATTAGCGGCTGCTGGGATGCAGCATTCAGGGAATCCAGACAGCATTTAGTCTAGTATGGCGAAGTTCAAAGGCAAGAAAAGGCAGAAACACAAGTTTGCTGGGAATCGACACACTACGCAGCGACCGTGTTCTTCGCCACTAGACGCGGGTGTTTCGGCGAGTGCGAAGTTTGGGAGCATGCCAAGAACATATGAAGCCTTGCTGCCGGGTTCTATACTCCAAGGGAACAGGATCTTCGATATTGATTCCTTACTTCTGTGTTTTCCTTGCTGGTATGCCCTGAATGCATGAATACAGCACTGAATATCGAAGAATGTACTCACTAAGGGCTACGCTCTACCTGTGCAGTGGTGTGTGTGGAGTGCGGCTTCGAGCACTCATTTGACACATAAAACAAGGTGGTGCGTGCAAATGAGAACAATGCTCGACAGGTTTACGCAATGCGCCAGTTAGGGAAAGGCCATGCATGTGCGTCACCATTCTGGAGGGTGATAAACATGCATCTCCCTTTGCGATATTCCACATACGATAGGATAATTTCACGGCTCTCAGCAGTGGCTGGAACAGTAGCGGCGAAGACGATGGCTAATGCTGCTGCAAAGGCTCGAGTTCGGTGTGGAGCGATGGGTGCGGTGTTTAGGGTAATGGAATATGGCAGAAGCATGAAAATTCTTCTTTGAACTGGTTTATGTCAGTGAGCTCTGTTGACACCGGACAACTTATTGATGTCGAGACTCTTTGTAGTATATGTAAGTCTTGCAAAAGAAAAAGCAAGTAAGCCCCAAAATTCCTCATTCAAGAAGTGGAAAGCAAGTCGCATTTCCTGCCGTGCAAACCGTAAAAATAGTGCAGATAGTATGCAGACAGTTGGCCTGTACAGGATATTTGAGAGGTCGCAAGAAACAACAGGCTTGAAGTACCCGGAATACTACAGTAATGGCGATGCCAAGAGCTGTGCCACTGTAAGGGATATGTACCAGCATGACAGTGCCAAGGAGCTTGAATGCATTTGACATGTCTTAAAGCGTGTTGGCTTCCGCCTGAGAAAACTCGCAAAGCAGAGTGTGGACTTGCTGATAATGGAAAGTTAACAGATGCCCTTATTGAGCGCCTGCCAAACGACTATGGGATTGCTACAACAGCTAATGTCAGAAACCTTTTGGAGACAGAACAAGCCACTCTGGCTAGCCTCTTTCATTGGAGCTCTACTGACCAGCAGCGAAGGCGTGGCATATGCGCTCCTGGACCAAACAGCTGGTGCGGGTACAAACCGGGTTGAAGCACTTGGCCAAGGGAAGTACGTGCACAAGGAGGGCTTCCAAATTATGGGCTGAACAGGCTGAAAGCTACGTACAGTGATCTGTGTCCAGACGAGCGCCTATCAAAGTGTCTGCTTGGCAAAACACAAACTGCAAATGTGCGTTTCAATGGGCTGATGTGGCAGCTGGCTCTAAAGGAGGTGTATGTAAGCTCTCCTACCATTCTGCATGCCTTGTGTGATGCTGTACCACACTTCAACAACGATGGTAGAAGCACCTAGAATATACTGAGCAAGGGCTGTATTGAACCAGGGTACTTACTACACGACAAGAGTTTGCATTGCCAGAGACCACCAGCGAAAGCAGAAGGCTTTATGCAAATCGGCTGACCCAGCAAAAAAGGGATAGGAACAAAGGGCAGCGACACAAAAAACGTAGACTCTATTGCATTTCTAGAGGCCCCAGCTATAATTCAAGTGCATTTTAGAGCTGTTATGTTGTTTTTCACGTCTTTAACATATTTAGAAATCTATATTTACGTTTTTCTCTAAACTAGATTTTTCTCCACTTTTCTTATGCAGACGGCGAAAACTTTTTTTTGGAACGGATATTTTATAATGAAAATTTGGCTAATGATTTCCCATACAAGGAATTTTGCAATGAACTAAGGTAGTTTAAATCTATCGAGAATAATGCATATACGGCTTATTTTCGAAAACTGTGTTCAAGATGAATGATTGTTTGCATTTTGTTCAGTTATTCAAATTGTTTTCTGAATACGCATTACATTAAATTTATCTATGTTAATTGCTTAGGTCACACATTCAGCTACAAAAGTACCGAAGCTTTCCTCCATTCAAGCCTTGCAGTTGTAATCTTTCCTTGCTGGCGTGACTAGTACTTTCAACATATTTTTAACTCTCTCCTCCCCCCCTCCCCCATCCTTCAAAATTGATTTACTCTTATTTTAAACACCTCTGTAAAAAGTATAAAGATGTTCAATAAGAAAAACCGGTTATTATAGCCCTCGAAGCTGATTTCAAGAATGGTTTCCGAGTGTGGCCTCCAACCTTTATGTTTTGCTCGCAATGACAAAACCTCGTCGCCGGAATTTGTTTCGCGCTAAAATGTGCCTAAAGTTTTAATGCGGAGCATTACATGTCTCATTGGCAAGAAAACCAAGCGTCGTTATTGCGCATGGAAAATTCTGAGCTTGAATCTGGCAGGTGGCAGAACAGGCTACTGAATGGTTGACGCGTCATGTGATGTGATAAGACCAAGTAAGATGGCCGAGTTGCTCGGAGCTGCGAGCTCGGTAAGATGATTTTAGTAGGGAGAGGGAGTTGAGAAGAAAATCCGAGTCCCTTGAACCCAGTCAGACTCGCTTTGCATAGTACAAGCAATGGAGCTTCACGGCCGGGTTTAAGATTGGCTGGGCTCGATATCTATGTCAGGGGTCTTGCAAAAAAGATGTTAACTTACAAAATATGCTAATGAGCATGTGTGAAAAAATACGTGCTCAATTCAGGATTTGTTATCACTGAGTAAGAAATTGTATAAACGCGAAGTTTGATAAGATAGAGGAACCGCAGAGAGAATTCATTAAAACTGTCGCTTAATACTCTTGAAGGAGGAGCATAAGTCCTATAAAATTGGCATTTCACGTAAACTAAGCATTGCGATTAAGAATGTTGAGTATCTATATAGCTATGTATAACTTAACTAAGGTTTCTGCTGGAAGTTTACGATACGATAGTGGCTGCATTTGTAGGGCGTATTCGCGACAGTCAACACGTTTGCAAGTAATGATATAACAGAGAAATAATCATTAGCAATGGTGGTTATGGGTTAATAGCTAATCTGACCATAATAACGAGGTAAAAGGGATGTTGCTTGCCCCGTTCGGACGCATTAACGAATGGGTCACAGATGCTACTTAGGTGCTAAATTGAGAATTTAAAACAAGGAAAGTTAGCCCCCATAACTCTACTTTAAAACATATACCAGGTGTTTGAGCGAGCGCTTTCGAAACTTTCTAAAGATATTGAGTTCGAAATGAAAATAAATATTTTGCAGGAAGAGCTCCCAGCCTTATTGAATAACATTCACAATAAAGCTTTTCGAATTATAAAACCAAATAACTAAAGCGCTCTAAATGCCTTCTCAAATATTGCAGCTCTGCAGTTGGCGCCAGTTAGGAAATCGATGCTGTAAAGAGGACAAAACTATATCAATATTTACAGGGAAGGAAAAGCATTAATTCCGTGCAGTGTGATTAAATGCAGTGCTTTTTCAAGCATGAAACTGGAAGTGAGCTCATGCAACTGAGGTACCACAGGAAACTCGTTGCAGACAGGGCGCCTCCCGCTGACGTGTTGCAGTAAATGCGGCGCCTAAGTTGAACAGCCTGCTTTACCGTATCAGGCCTTGGTATTTACTGGGGCGGTAGCGCTACTTAGAGCAAAAGTCGAGTATCGTCCAGTGCCTGGATTTCCCCTATATTTAACCTAGGTTAGGACAAAAATCATCGTTTGATGCGCGCGCTGATCATGATAATCGAACTATAGTTGAGCCAGTTCTGGATAAAAATCTGGGTTGCATAGAAGGTGTGCCGAAAACGATGATGTATTGTCAGTGATGAAATTTAGAGCTCCTTTTCGCGATTAGGCAGTTGAGAAAACCGACTGGCTTTCTTGTGCTGAAATGTATTGTGGCCGGATTCATCGGCACTGCTGAAGCGTTTGAAAGTGCGTTCCGCTGAGGTTACCCTTAACGGAGAAGAGATGGGCAGAAAGTATGCCGTTACATCGGTGCACGAGGATCCATCTATTTGTGAGATCTACGCTAAACATATGGTTCGCCTAATTTTATCGATAGTGCAGCACGAAGAATTATCTTCTTTTATGAGCTGTTCTAAAAAGGGCTATCTCATACCAAATTAAGTTTAGCGTAGGTTAAACCCTATAATTTTTTTTTCTATCGGTCACAAAAAGTAGTGACCGCGCAGTTGATGATTTAAATTGGTCTTGCAAAATATTGTACATGATGCGGCAAATTATCGCTTGCAGTTCTATACGTCGTCGCTGAACCGCACGTCGGCGGAAATCGCTTGTGTGTCATGCTTCCCGCTGTTCTTATCACGTAGTTCTTATCACGCTGTTCTTATCACGGTTCCGTGAAAAAAATGTACCGGAAACCCTCTCGTTACTGCATTTTGGTAATTAGTTTTTCGCCGCATCAAATCCTTTATGTTCATGGTGGGAGCAGCGGTAACAAAGCACGGAACTAAAACACAACACAGGCGCTCCTTCCTGTATTAGCGCTTTTCCCACGATGATCATAAACCAACAAGCCCAACTCTCCACTCTTCTAACCTCTATGTCTTCGTCATATCCCTGTTTCAAACTTAGCACTAGCACTAACAAGTGGACTTTGCCATCAAAAACATAATTTGTGAGGTTTTGTTACCAACATAATCAAGACAGTTTTGTGTCTCATTATCCGCACAGACTGAGTCTCTTTCTCAATTTTTCTATTTTGAGCTCCTATGATTAAGCCACGTTTTATGAAACGTTCGTTATATTTTCAGTGATAGAGTCAGGCGCCAAAGCGCTTGCTCATTTATGCTGGCATAATTAACATTACAGGTCAGTGTTCTGGCAAATTCTTCTTGGAATACGTGTGAAACACCACGCTGCACTTTTCTAAAAAATGTTATTGTCGCTAACATTTGTAACATAACTCGTCGCTATAAATTTTATCCACGTGCTTCTTGTTTTAAGATAGCTGAAACTACAGTTATTCTAAATGTTTAGGGAGATGAATGTGGTCGACTGCGGATCATAAAGCTCAAGTGCTAATTTATGGTATGGGTTCTGAAGAGCTGTCTTGAAGAATGCGAAATAAACCTGTCTTGATCATTCCGTAAATACTTCGCTATAATGTATTCAGTTAAAATTGGAAATTATGCAGCGGATATGTGTAAATGTTTGCTTAGACATTTTTGAACTTGGACATTGTGTGTCTCAAAACATTTCACCTGATGTTTAAAACTAATTTCGCTTTACGAATGGCATGCTCTAGGGCGACTTGAAGTGGTGTAATAAGAAACGAAAATTGGGATAGTTGGGGAGGATTCATACTAAACTGCGCGAAAAAACAGGACCGAATCGAACGAGGAGCGCCAGTGTTGTGTCTCCTCGTTTGCTTTGGTCCTGTGTTTTTCGCGCCGTTTAGTATGAAGTAGTGTAATGTTTGTGACGTTGTGTTTATTTACAAAACTGTTAATCCTTTTGTACTTCAGCATTGCGAACATTACAAAGCCTCGTTTACGTTTTGCAGGTCAGGCATCCGAGACCTTCCTGGAAACGCAAAGATGCATTATAACTACGGGAATCTGCAAAAGGACCTGGGAAACACCGAACTGGCAATCAAACACTACAGGCTAGCTATAGAGTGAGTCCGGCTACGCTAATATTATTGATTCTCTACGCACAACTCACAACCCCAGGAATTCCACGGAGGATAGAAGCCCGAAAAATCTCATCAGATGATTATAAATTACACAGTTCCTGTCTCATGGGGCGTGCTGGAGAACACTTAGAATAAGCGTGGGAACCTCGACTGTTCGATATACAATCAACATGCTCATTTTATTTAGCCATCAGAAACAGTGGCAGTGAACGGAGGAAACAGTCTATAAGCGAGATTCACGTGATGATAAAATATCGGCCATAAAATTAACGCGTCCGAATGGAACATCTCACGACTAAACAGTTTTCCTAATTATTATAAGCTTAAAATGCCGCCAAGAAAATAAGTAGTGTTTACCACTGGCAGTAGCAAATAAGTTTACTTTTTGATCTCCAGGAACGCTGTGCATGTTACTCTATACGATTGTAATTGCTTGCCATGATGTCTGCATCTTAAAATTCTTGTCTGGGGTGACTACATGCCTGAAATGTTTATGCATAACAAGCGTTGAATGCGGTTTAAAGCATGAGGTGCCATTCTGAGTAAAACAGCTACGCTTCACGAAGAAAATGGAGCCATACGTTCATAAATTGAATGCACAAGTATGTCTGCATGATTTACCGAGGTATATATATATATATATATATATATATATATATATATATATATATATATATATATATATATATATATATATATATATATATATATATGCAGCCCCCCTCGAGCAGCAGCTCGAAAAACGAAACGTGGCCGCCTGCTGGGTTTGAGCCTATGCTGAGCCAGAGAGACAGCTTCATTGGCCGCTGCGTTACACTACAGCACATATCGGTTACCGGTCATCGTGCACTTTAACTGTCCTAGTCTTCATAGAATTCATCTCCTCCGTTAACGTTACACTAAACACCTTAACAGACCTGCTTGATTTTGATACGCAAAACCCTAAAGCCACCGTTAAACACAACCAAACACGGCAACATGTGGCGGAGCAAAGATAAACGAATTTAGTAATTTAATTGAGCCGTAAATGTTGCCGTTTGCACATCAGGGCTTAGCCAATATAACGGCCACATAATATTTTTTGTCTCTCTTTGCTTGAATATTGTGCAGGGCAGGTTTGGGAAAGCTTCGCTAATTTTTGGATGAAAGTTCAAAGAACTACACTTAGATGTGTTGTCTGATCATAAACAACGGGCTCTTAAGTAGCGATCTTGCGTATGAATGTAACGCAGTAAATTCTAAAATTTGATTCGTAAATTCCAGATGGATCATATCCGCCCATGTGCATTGATTTTATTTACATTGGCGATGTCAAATTTTTAAATCGAGAAGAAGCGAATAAAATCTGAAAATAAAAGCCTATTTTGCAATATTCTTGTGGCTAATAAAATGCCAAATGGCCATACACACATTCTGGAATATTGGACTTACCGCTATATAGTCATACTGTAATATTTTTGCGCTATTAATGTGCTCACTAGACATCAGTGCTTAGAGCGGTGGGACAAACAACGCGTATTATTTTATATAGCTTTCAAGTCTTGATAAAACGCCCTTTAGGAACATGGGCAAGGTTTCCCTAAATTTATCAACTCAGAATAACAAAAGCAGCCGTGTGGCGCTGCTAGCGTTCAATAAGTCTGGAAACACCCAGTTTCTTTGTTCTCTGCGCATTTCTGACAGTAGAAACCCAGAATACTTACTCTCAATGACTTATGAGGTCTCATAAGAAAGCTGGAACGCACCGAAAAAAAATTGCGATGCTGCAAAGTATTGCAAACAGTGAAGATCTAAGCTAAGCGATATGCAAATAGGGCAAAGTTGAAATTATCAAATGTTCGGCTAGCCCTAAATGTAGCGAAATAGAGGTAATGAGCACTTCATCGTTATCCTTGTCTAACATACACGGCGGGCCAATATGCTGCGATGTTTACAACGCTTGCAAAATGGATAACGCCTATGTCGTCGTGGAATTAAGTCCCTTACTCTGTGTAGTTCTGCGCGCACGAATACGAGCATTTTAGGGATTAGCGAACATTTCCAAAAGGCTCGTCAGACAGATGGGATTATTTCCAAATCCACGCAGTGTGTTAAGTGCACCAGCTTCATTGCACTACCTTATGAGTCTGCTACGGAGCTTTAAATTTTGATTCATTGCAAACTCTCACTCTCCTCATCAGTCTACGTGCGGACTGCCCTGTTTAGATACATTTTATACGCTGAACAACTGCGCACAATCAGTTCCGGTAAGTTTTCATCCTCCCTGCTTATAAATGCATTAGCCTTGCAGTATATAGTGAGTCCCAGCAGTGTCTTTCTGGAAAATAATTACGGTATTTGGTTATTTGCGTCGACTGCTGTATTTTAGACGAAGAAAATGCAGAAATAATATGGCGTTACTTTTAGGCCTGCTGCTTAAACGAACTACCAACATTTTTCGGGAGGTAATGCTCAGTTACTGAAAAATCTCTGACAAAATATTACGCGGCACTGAGGATCCGGCCAATGTACGATACATCTCAAGCAAGTGTACTTTAAGACCGCCAGGATCTTGTTGTACGTTCGCCGTGTGGCTGTATCCATTGAGCGCTGAGATCATGTACCATTATGTGGAGACCACATGAGAACATTCCGAGTTCTCTGTGATATTGGTGTAGTGCAATTTTAGCATATTAATTTAAAATTTAACCTTATGGTCTAGATGACTCGAACCCCACCGCTACTGTGTTTGCCTCTCTGCCCACGTCTTCCTTCGGGAAGCGAAACCTCATATATCTCATTATCGAATGCTGTCAGGCATGGTCGTCTTTTTTTGTTGATTTCTACATTAGGTCAAACACAAATGTGTCGATCATTAAAAACAGCGAACTGTGACCATTCAGGCGACCTGCTTTGCTGCAAGCAACACCGCCTTATAAGTAAGAATTCAACAGAGTGAAGGCACAAACGGGGATTAGCTATAATTGAGGAACGGTTTAAATTGGCGTGCAGGCTCTCCCTTTAGTGCGCTTCGTCTAAATGTCTAATGTCCGTGCTCCATACTTGGGCTGAGAATAAAGCTAACAAGCCAGAAGCGCGCACTTTCTTCTAATTTGTGCGTTCCGTGCTAGACGCAACTGTGAGTTCCATGAAGTTTATCGAAATGAACCCCATCACATTTCATCATCACTTGAACAGGAAAAATCTCTGGCGAATCCGCTGTCGACATGCGTTAAACACTGAATAGAAAAGCGCATTTTACTTCCTCCATAATAGCATCTGGTATGCTGGCTATGTTTATCGCTTGGCAAAAAACCCTATATTTGAAGCTGGTTATCGAAGATTTGCATTATTCTTTTGCAATCGCTCAGGCTATGCCCAGAGCACGCCAGCGCACACAACAACCTGGGCACAGTGATTGCTTCGACGGAGGAAGCCGAGCGTCACTTCCGGTTGGCTCTGAGCATCAACCCGAACCACCCAGGGGCTCACTTCAACCTCGCCAACGTTTACAGGCAAGTTTTGAGGGGTGGTCTCCATTTCAACGGAGTATTCTTTAATTTTTTTTTTTTTTTCAGAATAGGTACCTGGTTTTTAGACACCGACGTTGGAGAGGTTTTGTGGTACTGTGCCGTCGACATCGTTAACCTAACACTGTGCCAAGTTGAATTTTCACTGTCAACGTGCATAATTTATTGCGCCACCGAAGTGGTATTAGTCACATCAGGCTGAGGCATCCTATGACCGTAAATACGTAATAATTAATAAGGAATCTAAAGGCAAAGGTGGTTACCAATGAGTCCTTAGAATTAGAGTGGAATAGTGCAGTCGGAAGCAGAAAGGTATATCAGCGTGCAAGATTAGGAAGTTTGCTCTGATATTTTGTAGGCAGGTGACAGACGACCGGATTAAGTGGAAAGATATAGGAGTGGTCTTTGTCCCCCCCGCGTTGTCGGCCGGCCCGAATGAGCTTTATATTTGAATATCCATTAACAAAAAGAACACCAAAGAAAAGAAGGAAGCAGAAGCTATTATAGTGCTGTTTCAAGGCGCGTGTTGTAGAGTAATTTTGCAAAGTGTTTTACTTAAAGCGCGTTTCGGTGAAAAAGAATCACGGTCGACTACTTCCCGCTTTGCGCTGGTAGAATTAGCTACCTGCGCAAATAATGGGGAAAATCTAAGCTGAAATTATTTTCCGACTATTCTGATTACTCTAGCCCACATCAATAGCATCGAGGGCATGACAAATATTTCAAAAACCTCCCACTAGGAAAAAAATAAAAAGAGCGTATTTGTTACTCCCACCATTGCAGCATTGCATTTGAAGTAGTTCCATGCATGGTGTTAATCACCTGGGCTTTTAGGGAACAAGTTTCTAACAGACTAGATTTTGAATTTATCAACTAAAAACCAACCAGCTCAGCTTTCCACCTTGATAGACTTAAAATATTACGCAAGAGCGAGGTGTGTAACACTCAATGGGGGATAGGATGATGGACTGAGCAAATGATGTGTTTATACGTGCTGATCGATCGCCTCAGGTATTTTACTTGCCATTGACGCAGCAAACAGGGTCATAAAGAATTGGCCCGCATCCTGCTGGAGCGCGCAGTGGAGCTGGAGCCCGAGTTCAGCGAGGCGTACTCGTCGCTCGCGGCGCTGGCAGCAGAGCTGGGACGCATCACCGAGGCTGAAAGGTTACATATGCTCGCGCTGCGCAGCGATGCAGCCAACGCCGACGCGCGCAACAACTACGGAACCTTCCTGCAGACGCAAGGTAACTTTTTTCTTTAGTACTGCGATGGCGTCGGACGGAATGTGGAGCTAAAAGCGGTATTTGGCCTCAAAATTTGTGAAGAAGAGGCAGTACAATTTTTTTACAGTTAACCAAAGAGCATGACACATTCTGAAACGCCCCTTATAACCTTTCATAGGTAAAAATAGAGAAAGATATGTAATTTCGGTCCCTTTAAAAGTTCAGAATGAGACGACATTGGCGCAGTCTAAACGAAATATCAGGAACATCAATATAGGGTCATTTATGACTTAAGAATCAGGCAACATATTTTGTGTGCATGGTCGGATATTTAGCGGAATTCCACAAGTTGGAGTATATTTGTGCATGCATGGAACTGTTTAAGGAATTTTGAATTCATTTAATTATTTGCAAATTCACGCGGTATGCTACAACGATGGTCAGGTGGATAATAGCTATGTGTGACTTAGTATGGCCGCATAGACCAACATTACAGTCCGGGCGCTGCGGTGAAACGTCACTCCCCTTAAATGCAGAACCCTGCGCACGCCTATCCACACTGCACAAAATGCAATACGTAATGTACAGTCTTTATCAAAAGTGTAGAGCCCAGGGTGTCTGCTTCTGAACCACATCGTGCGGCTTGTAATGCATTTCCAATGTTCCAAATCTCTTGTTTTTAAGAAGCATTTTGGTGCTACCCTCTCCAATGAGAAGGACTTCTATTAATGCTAACTCAGTGCCACTACACGGCTCAAAGTAGATCCCGCGGGCTCTACACTTATGACAAAGGCTGTACCTTTATTTGATGTTTCATTATGCCTTTACGATCATGAACGGAGTGAAGATGGTAGAAACTGCTTGCAATGGGTACTTTATTTTAATACCTATTTATTAACAGCATTTAAGGAGGTATTGGGACTCCTCAGGTTCGGTCAGATTTTCAACTCTTGATCAAACATGTCGTGGAAGAAGTGTTTTTGGTTGATTTTTACCACACTGAAGCTGGCGAGGAACATGACTGGACTTCCATTTTGACGGAACAATGCAGCTCTTATGAACAAGGTACACGGTCGGATACGGGTGTCACACATTATACAGAATCAAAATGGTCTCAGTCTCCATTATAATTTTGTAGACGCCACCACAAATTGGCAATGGGTTCGCAAGAAGCGTTTGGTACTGTTGGGAGACGCTCGCTAAGAAGGTAGATTGCAACTATTGTCGCACTGTTTATTTTCCGCTGACATCCACCACAGACGCCACTGATCCAGATGTCAGTGTTCTTGTCTTTGTCGGAAGCATCGATGAAGTGGAAATTTGCTGGGAGATGGTGTAGTATTTCTCAGATAAGCATAGTGTAGTTATAGTGCCTAGTGCAGTTTTACTGGCGATGCCCCATGGTCGTGGCCGAAAATTCAGCACATAGCTAAGTAGGAGAGCATGAAAATGCGTTATCCTGAAAAAACTTTTGCAGTTTCCAATTTTTATTATTTCAAAACAATATATACAGAAGGAATTTTCGAAAATTCAACAAAAAGCGTGTTTGAAATAATAAATCCGTGGCAAGCGAAATGAACAATATGAAAAATAAACAAACGGACTTCTTCCTCTCGTTTACTTTGTTTTGTGCGAGATGCTATTTCTTGCCTATTTTTCTCATTGCCCACTTCTCCTTGCTCCTTGCTTAGGTCGCATCCAGGAGGCCGTGGATCAATACCAAAGAGCACTACAACTGCAGCCAAATCACACGGTAGCTTTGCTGAATGCCGCCAGAAGTCTGCGCACCATGAATCTCGACCGACAGGCAGAAAGCCTATACAAAAAGTAGGTTCAGATCGACCTAGCTCCTTTACTGGGATTATATAAAGCTTACGCGAGAATTTTCGCTTTTTCCGTTAAGACGGAGTGATTCTTATTGCCCGTACAGATCCGCTAGCCTTTTTATACTTTTTTTCGCCATGTTATACAAGTGCCGAAAATGTCCATGAGTTAGAAGATAATCTTCGCACAGTTCAGAAAACCGTTACTGGCTCTCATAAATACCTGTTTTACAAAAACGATAGAGCAAAATATAGAATAATAAAGCGTGGCAAATAGATTATGTCAAAGCAACAATCTGTAGTTTCAATTAGCATAGCTGCACTGGCTGCCTTATATGGCGATCTTATATTACTCAGGAATCCTAGCAACAAGCAATTGTGGTTCAGGCTCACCCCGGTGGCATTGCTAGCTTCAGCAGTTATGGCGACCTTTTAAAGTGCTAACAGGACAGGCACGGGAGGCATAAAATTACGTTTTTTTTTAAGCAAAACTAAGAATTTCTGTAAGAGAGGAGCCTCTTCCTGTGGCGTTCATTTGTTGTCACCTGATTTGGAATGAAAATATTTCTAGTAGCAGGCTTTCTCCGTGTTTAATAGCAAACATCCGTAGTCAAAAAAAGAAGAAAGCAAATCTACGAAATGTTCAACTAGATTTCAACTATTAAGGCTTATTCTGCAGAAGACTTTTCATATCGACTCAGCAGTTTTCCATTCCTTACAAAAGCGAGGGATGCAGTCTGGGTTGCAGCAGAAATGATTGATTTGTGATAGTTTTATTGGTGCTATTTTCTGCTCTCCTCTTGTGCCCAATAAGTTGCTCCGCATGGACGCTTTTTATCACAAAGTAGATACTTGGAACTTATCTAAGCTAGGCTCGATTGTGGATGGAGAATTCCTGGAAATGTTTGCTTCAGAAATATGCTGAAACATCACCTGCGTGGGGAAATGTCAGGTTTCCCACATTGGCCCTTTTAACGTGGTAATCCAGAAAAAAAGGCCTATAAAAATGCCGTTTCACTACCGATTGCTTTTTAGAAGAAAAAAAAAATGCCTTTTTAGCCATGCATCTTCAAAGAAACTTAAAATTCAGACGCTGAGGGATTGGAGATGATTCGAAGTAGACTATGTGCGTTGAATGTATTTGTAGAGAATACATTCACTATTTTTATGTAATACTTTCAAGAAAAGTTTGCTTCCAACAAAGCTGGTCCCTGTGTCTTCAAGTTTTGTGGCAACGCTGCAGAGAGCTAGGTTGATAGCTGTTGAGAGAAGAATCGAACATCAGTGCCCTTTCCAAATCTTGTCCTCTTCAAATCAGGACCAAGCAGTCCGCCGTGCGGGTTGTTTATGTGCTTTTTCAGAAGCAGTTCAAAGCATAAATGACATATGAAAGCATAAATTAAGCCCAGGTCATCTGGCGATAGACTATATACTTTTTTGTGGTGCTCAGGGCCCTGGCAGTGGAGCCAGACCCACAGGTGATGGACAACCTTGCTGTGTTCTATATCAACGCTGGTCGCCTAGATGACGCTCGTGTACTTTACGAAGAAGCGCTGAAGCTATTTCCTGACCACTTCGACTGCAAAGTGCATCAGGTAAGTCCACCTATCGAGGGCTATTACGTTTATTGCTATACTGTGCAGTCGTGCAGATAATGTCAGGCTTCAGCTTCATCTTATGATGAAGAACGCGTAAAACGTCTTATTCTTCATGCCTGCGAATAGGCATATAGTCTGCAGCTAAGTCGGCATTTCTATCTCCTCACCCCTCCGGGGTGGCGCAGTGGTTAGGGCGCTCGAATACTGTTCCCAAGGACGCGGTATCGAATTCCGGCCTCAGCGGCCGCTTTTCAGCGCAGGCGAAAAGCAAGGCGTCCTTGTGCTGTGCGATGTCAGTGCACGTTAAAGAACCCCAGATGGTCGAAATTTCCGGAGTCCTCCACTACGGCTTCTCTCACAGCCTGAGTCGCTTTGGGATGTTAAACCCCACAAACCAACTAAAACCGTTTCTATCTCCTCTCACTTTGAAATAGTAGCATGCAGTTGCTGCCTGCTTGTTTTGTTTCGGTTCTCGAAGGTCCACAAAATATCGCAGAAGAATAACAATGAGCGCATCGTGGGTTGATGAGTGATGAGAAATGCCTGCTGGATCTCTCACTACGCAAAATTTGGTGGGGTGAAATATCCGGCAAGGTGAAAGGCTGATATTTGAGCATATGCGCTGTTTTGTTCAAATGTAATCAATGTTATGAAGTGCAGTAAACTGAGCAAGCACGCAATGTGGTACTTAGTATCACAAGGAGCATCACACTGAGGCCATTTTCGATAGGGTTGCTCTCTTTCTGTCGCCATATTCCAATGGTCATGACGGCTTCGCTGCGCTTGCTCTGTTTGTATTACTGGGGAGGATCGTTCCTAAACAAAGTGAAATAGCTAGCCTATTTGTCGCAGTGCGCGTTTATATTTTTTTTGCCCTTCGTATTTCTTTACTAGTGTTCTTTATAACGTTATATCATGGCTGTTGTCGATGATATAGTGATAGCAGTGCTTTTGAATCACTGTGAATCGATTGAGCCAAGCGGAGAGGTACGTGTGTTTCAGGTCGCGAAGGAGACAGTCGAATCTAAATCATTTGAAAGAAGTTACTAGCTTTTTTGCATCGTGTCGTAGGATTGGTACTCGAAACGGGGAGGGGGATCCAGATAAGAGATGTTTAAAATTTTCGCAGCCATTTAGGGCAACTTGAAAAGGGTTGCTTTCATTTGGATGCGCTGTTCTAAGATAGGCTGCATTAGAATGGCGTTAGAGTCAAGGTTGTCGTTCTTTAGGAGCACTAAAAATTAAAATATTTCTCTCAGATATTATAATTACTTTCTTGCGCTTCAGGTGAGTTTCCTGCCTAAGCGAACTTCGCAAGGTGTCTGCCTCTCTCTCAATTTTGACAGCCTCTGGTTGTAACTTTCACACCCTTGAAATCCAGAATATGATCGCAAGTCAACGAGCATTTATCCGGGCCTCGATATGTCCCACTGCGATTTTCTCATGACTGTATGGTAGCTGAAAATTAGAATATAAAAAGTTCAACTATTTGTTCAGCATTCAGTTTCGTATATGCTCGGAAAAGGTAAACTAGCGTATATTGTGAAAGATGGAAGAGTTTCAGCATTCTGGCTCTGTTTCTGTTGGCAAAGATATGCACACCTTACCAAACTAAAGAACAGTGAGGAGGTTCAACCGTGGGGGGAATGTGGCAAAGAGTTTGATATTATCAAAGGTGCGACTCTTCCTTTAGTTAGAGTGCATCTTCTTTTTTCGTAAATAGCTACGCGAACAGTTTCAATCTACTACGATTGATAAAACGTTGTCTTCTAATTTACAGATGAGAGAAAATGCGCTAGGGGTGTTGTGGATGGTGCATTGTTAATATTTGCGTATATAAAGCTTCTTGTGGAAGCAGTAAAAATGTACTTTATTAGTGATCACGACGGATGTTATGAACGGCGTGAATTGACATAGTATATAGAAGCCTAGAAGTCGCATAAAATATTCTTTTGTCCGACATTTACCTGTGAATATTCGAAAATCACCTTAATTGTTCTACGTAGAATTCAATCACACGAGAACGCCCCCTACACGCCATTACAGTTCACGCCATTACATTTGTGAACCAAAGAATTGCAGTGCACCGTGTCAACGGACGTGCAAGAACTGGGGGACACTTAAACATCGCCTTTATTCTAAGCCGTTTCACTTACGCCGCCATTTATTTTACTACTCACTTAGTCAGTATATTCTCATTACTATCTTAATCAGCAACCAAAACGAGAGCAGCATACAGTCGCCAGATGTCATATTTCAAAAAGCATCTAATATGACTATAAATCATTACTTTAACCAAATGTACTGACTTGTCCGCGTAACTTTAGGACATCGTCTTTGAATCGGGATTCACGAATCCTCTAAGGCTGGATACTGATCTCAGATTGCAGTCTCAGTGGAAAAGCCCCAGCTGGCAGCGACGGTGAATTTCGTCATTTCACGTTGTCATGCGGACGTGAATGCGGTCACCAGGTTTTGTGGACAAAGAGCATTTGAACGATTTTGCGTTGATACGAGAGTTAGGCTCGTCGTGACGCGTTCCTAGACGAGGCAATTTTCGAATGAGCGGTTGCGCTCACAGTAAACGTGGAAACGCACTGCAACACACGGGCATCACCTCACGAGGTCGACTACCTGCGTTCCTAATGTATTTTAGCATTCGCAATTGCCTTCCGTTCATATAGCCATGCGTCACAAACTGCGTCTTTCTACCTTTTCTCTTTCCAGTTGGTAAGTACCTGATTGGATAATAGGCTCCCAGCCTGCGCGTTATGCTTCCGTTCGAAGACCTGCCTCATTTCCAACTCTCGAATGCTGCTTAACTGATGTAATTTTGCTGCAGGCACAACTGCTGTTGCGGCTACGGAATTTTAGCGGCGCTGAATACTTGCTGCTTGAATTAATCGATCGCAACAACAGCAATAAAGAGGCCCTGCACACAGCGGCGTTGCTCTACAACCTCACAAATCGCACTGCAGAGGTATGTACCAATATTATCCGACTGGAAATGCTCCCTTGCTATTATAAAAGCAGAACGACAGCGAACAGCATGCCACAGTTGAAAGGCGTTGCATTTCGCTTCTCGACGGTCAAAAGTGCGCCATTTTTTTTACCTTAAAGCCAAATATATTCTATCCCAAATTGCTGACAAACTGTTATTGATGTTTATTCTCCCCTTTTTAAACAAAGATTAAGCCAACCATTCGCGCAGCTGATTTGTCAGATCACCTATAAAAAAAGCGACCTGCCAACTTTTATTAATTGCAGCATATCATGCCCTGATGAAAGAATGGCGTCCGTTTTTTGACGAGTTATTCCAGCTACGAAATGACAACATCATGCTGAATCCTTAATAGTAAAACAAAAAGTTTTATGCTCCCGAGTAAACATTTTTTTGCTGTATACTAGTTGTCTGCCCAATATTTCATGCCCCTTGTGTGTCCAATCCTGTATGTGACTGAAAACTTTGCAATGTTGACAAATGAAATAAAATATGGCCTTGGGCACTCGATATCCACCTTGTAGTTTTTAAAGATATTGAAAAGGCCCATCTGCTCGTATTGTAGGAGTAATGTTATTTGCACCAATGAAGAGACTACTCGTACAGAAGGCAGCGTTTTACTTCTTTCACCTGCTACAAACAATCCGCGTTTGTGTTTGAGAAACACGCGTCCTTGTTTTAAACGCAAAGGACAAGTCAAGATGCATGTAGGTTACGCATCAATGAAAATGTTTGCTTTTAATTTAATATTTCAGGCTTTAGAGCACATTCTGAAGGCTCTGAAACTTTGCACCATCGATGACCGGTCTTGTGCCAAGATACACGCTGACCACGGTGACATTCTCAAGGACATTGATGACCTGACCTCGTCAGCGGAGGTATGCTGTAAAGGCCCCTATTGCAAAAATCAGTGCCACTGGGTCCCAGCGCCCCAGCGCCATACCCGATTATGGTCCCAGTATGACGCTGGAAACTGGATGCACTGGGACGTGGCATACTGGGACGCTCCGCACTGGCGGCACTGTTCGCCTAGATAAAAAAAGGCGTGGGATAAAAATTAAAAAGTAAAAAGTAAGGAAACAAGTTAGGTACATAAAAAAAATAAAAAAAATAGTGCGCCAAGCGCGATTCCCAGATTTCTTTGAAACATTTCTGCATTTTATGCCATGACCCGCATTTATAAGGTTGGAACTTCATGTTTCGCAGTCTATAGGGCATTGCTACCGCTCTTACAATTACAACTTCTTGATCATTGGAGCTTGCTCTCTGCTCTCACGACTTGCAACTAATATTCTGGGTGCCTATGCGCGCTATTCTATGCACTGGAATCATTTTAACGTGTGGAGTTTGACATCGCTGGCAAATTTACCAACGCCGGCTCTTCGGTGGTGCTCTGCTACCGTGGGCGTAATTTTATCTGAACACGGAGCTTTATTACAAAACATCAAGGAAAAAAGTGCGACCAAGCTTCAATACCGGCAAGCGCCGCAGCGATGACCCTATGTTTCGTGTAACTAAACCTTATTTGTATGTAAACATTTCTGGAAGCGTTGCGATGACCGAGGCCTCGGCTGCTTCATACGCAGAGTAAGAAGGAGCGCAAACGCTTGAGAAACACGCCAAATATTATGCCTTACAAGCGCTGTATGTTGTTTTTTCTCATGGGCCCATCGCTCGGTAAACTACTGTCTTCCTCGTTTTAGGTTTTCTTTCTGCTGTTTATACTGGGCCATGGTGGAGGCTACGCTCGCCTGCGATTGAGCCCGAATTGAACATTTTGGCAGTAATCATTGTGTTAGAGTGCCCTTAAGATTAGCTGTGAAGTTGGTTATACATGGCAGCCCACATTATTCAATTCCAGCTTTAGTTGTGCGTTAATCGTCAGTGTGTCATGAGATAGAGGCGCGGCGGTCGTGGTCTCTCTCGAAACGACCTATCGAAACATGGAAAGTAGAAAAAAGATACTGCCTTTATTTTCTTAGAAATGCGCAACGACTTCGCAGCAAAAAGCGCTTGCTTGAACCATATTTTTCATATGCGCCCCGATGGTCGATTGCGAGTACGATGCTGCCCTGTTGGCCCTTGAGGGATGCCACTCCGGCTGACGCCGCAGGCCACACCAGCTATACTGGGGCACTGGGACCAGTGCGGCTCCAGCGCACATACAGCGCTTCCCCCAGTGCATCGCGGATGCCAGCGACACACCCAGCGTCAAAAGGCTAATCCCAGCGTTTTTCTCCAATCGCACCAGTGCAGCCAGTGTCCTCCCGTTACTCCTCCAGTGAATATCGCAGACCTCCAGCGTGCCCAGCAGATCCAGTGCAAAACCAGCGCGAAAATCTTACTGGTTTCGCACTGGAGACGGTGGTTTTTGCAATAGGCACGAGTAATGTGCATGCATGCAGAGTTTTTCCAGCGGTATCTTGCATGCGATTTTAATCATAAGAAAGCATTACAATTGATCGGAAGCGGGGGAACTGGAGTTATAAAACAGTTGTGAAATTTCGTATATTTTTTTGCTATTTTTAGTTAGCTACTTATAATGGATAAACTGGTTGAACTGGTATTTATGATTCGCTAACATCACAACTAGAAGATAGGGACTTAACTTATGCTTTCCTAGATCTTATTGACTATTGACTTGCTTTAGACGCAGTTGCGGTTAGAAGTAAGCGCCAAGCTTGCTTCTAATGTTTTGAGAGAATTAGGCCAGGACATTGCGCTCACAGGTGCAGTCAGCAAGATAAGAATATATAGCACACGTTAATTGTTGGCGAATTCTTACCCATTTCATTGCTCTTAATTTTTGAAAACAATTGCTACATGACGGATGTGTAATCATACACCTCTAAATGCAGCATGTGTCATGAACTTCTAGTCATATATATGTAAACAAGTATATGCAAGTTGTCTCTGATCGCTGCAGATCTTTATGTGCGCAGCTGATATTTCAACAAAGCGGAAGACTCATTAAATATTCGTGCCACTCTATTATGTGTTAATGAATCAAAAGCGCAGAATTCCGTACACCCAATGATATTTTCGTTTTTCAGAGTTACTTGATGGCTTTACGGCTGGACCCGGACATGGCTCATGCGCATCTCAACCTGGCCGTGATCAGACACCTGGAGGTTGGTGAAAATAATTAAACGTAATAAACTATTATTACAGTTATGTGCAATTTATCTAGGAGCAACTACTATGGGACCGCAACATTTACTTCGTGGCTACGTTCGCCTGCTGAGACCTGAGACCGCGGGATTAAATCTCAGGAGCGGCGACCGCATTTCGATATTGGACGAATGCTCAAGCGTTGTCGTACAGATTTGTCGGTGTGTGTTAAAAGTTTTAAGCCTTAGCTCCGTGGCCTGCGCTCAGGCGTCCTTCATAGCCCCTCTGCATTAGAATAGTGTACCCGAGATACGTTACCGCCTCCTCCATTTGTCCTCATACTTAGACTGAAATACGAAGCACACTGGCGTTTAAATTTTCCTTCGTGGTGTCAAGGCATATTTGCTACAGTGGATACAAATGGGACCATTAAGAATAACTACAAAACTTTCTAAAGGTTTTAGAGTAGACGAAACGAAAGTCGCATGCTTTCGGTCAACATATAATTTTGAAGTTTGATGCATTCACAAATGCTCAACAGGAAGAACAGATGCTTCACTCTAAAAGCGCTGTGCTTGTTACTGAAAGAGTAATATGAACGTTTAGAAATGGTCTTTTTGATGATAGAGGATGCGAGAAAGCATTTGGAGAGCTCTAATTCAGAGCGACCGAATGCTACCTTCGCCTTCAGTTAGACAAATAATCTCCCCAGTTTACACTAAACAATGCAGTTACCTACACTGCACTGCAGCAGAGGTAATCCCACAGGTTTTACACCTTTCGGATTATCTTTGCTGCACATGTTTTGAAAGATCTCATAATGCCATTCGTTACTCCCTACAAAGGCGAAAGCCCTTACATCGCTCGTCGATTAATAACACCCCGTCTAGTGGTGGTTTAAAGAAATCTAGATAAGTACCTCTGAACTGAATAGAAATTTTATTACAGCGTAGCAAAGAATCAGTGCAATATGTCCACTGACAGTTGAAGATTCCTTTAACCACAGGGACAAAATACATCGGGTGACGGACATCATGACTGCCTTTTCTCAGAAAACTCTTATTTTTTCTTCGTTCTGCAGGGTGACTACTGGGGCGCTTTCCGCCATTACCAAGCGGCCCTTTCTCTTGACCCAAAAAATGAACTCATCTTGGATAACATGGCAAAGCTGAGGCGTCGAGTCGCCCGCCGAAAACCTCATCGCGGCAGTCCTCTCTCGCCATCCAGAAGAAATGCACCGCCTCCGGCATCAGTGGGCATAGAAGGCGGCCTTATTGTGTACTGACCTTGACGTGCCTGCGAAAGGGGCTATTCGCCCGTCAAAGACTTTTACGGGGTGGTCTAGGATAACAATAATATATTGCAATGCCCACTCCCGGTGGTAAGTGGGGTGTGAGGCCATTTTCGTACATGCATTCAGATGAAGGCATTTTTCCTGGCCGGAACAATTATCTTCGCTCTCACTGCCCATTTTCAGCAGATCGAGTAATCGACAGAACAACTTTCATTTGCATAAGAAAAATGGCGCATTCCTCCAGCTTTTACTCGTGCGGACGCGAAAAAGACAAGAGAAGGTGTTCTACGGCATAGTTTAAAACTAAATTTTGTAGCTTTTCTACGGGCGGATAAACACAAAGTCTTATCTCTAGCAGCGTTGTACATCACTGCCCGCTACTGGGAATGAAGTACATTTATTGCAATTTTAGACTGAGTAATTAAGAAATAAAATTCTGCCTAGGAGAAGTTCTTGCGCTCCTAGCGTAAATGAACTTACTCCTGTTATTGGAAAAAGATTAACAACGCTCTTAGAGCTCATGTGCATGCGTTGTCAGTGTATGCGTTCTCAATGTATAAAGCTATGCAAACCCGTGCCTACCTGTTCAACCTTATGGCATGCATTCCAGCGGGATTCCGGCTTGAACCTCTACTTCGATTGTACGGAACGATGCCCCTAGAAAAAGCATCACTGGATGCTTGGACTGTGACTTCGCCATTTGCGCCGCGAGGAGCAGGAAGACACATAGCAACTTGAATGTGCCACTGCGGCGCAACATGACACAATGGTGCAGATCATAAGTTCCGTGAATTCCTGGAACGACTTGCAGCGAAGCCTCTTTTGGACGTCTGTGCTCAAGGCGCTTTCAACTAGTTCCGTGTTTTTCTGCGGCGGACGCAAGTGGACGAATGCTAGTTGAATACCCCGGGACTCTGCTCCGGCTTGCGCCATGCAAGCTCGAGACGATCATGCTCAAGATGCTGCTGCCTCGCTCCTGTCGTGACTGCCTTAAACTTTTTCTCTCGAACTGACTGCTCGGTGGCCTCCTGTAAAAACCGAGCTGCGCAGTGTGAACAAAAGTTGACAACGAGCGTTGCTCGTGATTTGCAGTGCTGTGATTTTGTCTGAGAAGCAATGACGTATTTATTTTTAAGAAACGAATGTTTGTCAGTTTTGTAGCAATAACTTGTTTTTAGAAGAGGGAACAGAAATGCCCCAGAGAGTTGTCACCAGTGTCTGTGTGGGCCGTCAGCGCAGAGTGGGTGTCTCAATGTATCGATGTTTGTTGAAAGCGTCTGGTTGAGTATCGTGCGTAATGCTGTTGTAAAAATCGTTGTAGGTTTGTTGATCTTAAACTACGTTCTTCATGGCTATTTTAGTTAACAGTGTGCTGTTATGTTTGTAACTGGGGGAGCTGTCGATGCAATGGTCAAGTGATGTGACTTGAATCCAGTTCAGTCGTCACCGTTGCAGCCTCGAACAGCCATATATATTCAGGATACTCTTCAAAAACAGTTTTTTATTTCACTCGCATCTGTTAAGCATGCAAAATAACTTTTTCCCTAAAAAAATGACATTATATGCGCTTTAGTGTACTATACCCTCTTATTTGAAAAATAATCACAGGCTCTGCTTCATCAAATGGACGAAGAAAATATTACAAACGATTACTGGGCTAGATATATTGCCTGTAGAAAAACAGCACTCTTAAGAAGGATTGCATACGAGTAATAAAAAACACAGGTCAAAAGAGGGACTCACTTATGTAGAATGTTGATAAACTCTCATTAGAGTAGAGCCGTTTCCAATTTATTCTAGGCTCGCCGCCGAATTTTTAACGGCTGCTGCTGACGCTGCAACAGCCGTTTCAAGTCAATCATTTCTGGTCACTGCGTCTCTGTTCAAGTAGGAATTTTAGTCTAGTAAAGTAAGGCATTTTAGCAGTGCAAATAGAGATAAGTATTCATATAACAGCGAATACACTGTGCGTCAGAATGTATTGATAATTTTTAAAATAATTTTAACGAGAGCAATGGACTTCACATTTTAACTTCATTCAGTATATTTAGGCGTTCGTTATGAAAGCGAAGAGCAGTAGAAATTTACCGCTGTTAAATAAAAAGTTACTGCATGAAAGAGACGTACATTGTGTATGTTTTATCAAGGGCTGTCTGTTACACGCCTTGTTACATCAGTGAATTGATAAATAAGATTGAAGGGTTTTGTCATTTTTCAGGCGTTCGTTCCCTTTCCTTCTTTAGTGTTGAGATTACTTGTCTTGAGCTCACTGAGCGCATTAAATTTGAGGTAAATTGGGCCCTGGCGTTACGGTATCAGTGGAACAAACATGTGCCTAACTAAATGATAGGAGAGCGAGACGTGACGGCCACAGAGACTCTCTAAATATCTACAACTTGCGAAAAATTTGCTAGTTTTTAGCAATCCCTTAATATTACTGTGGCATACGGCTTCAGTTTTGGCAAACACTTGATGTACATGGGATGATATACATTGAAACAAGTTCTTCCTATAACCCACCCTAACGAACCTACTTTAACGGGATAGGGGTAGCCTATCTGATTCGGCACCGAAGAGTCACAGGCTAGAGGTTCGCTATACAAACTTGAGTTTATTATTTATTTATTTACTTGTATTATGCCATTCGCCATAGGACATATTGCGATGACCAATGGTCATCGACGGGGATTCTCCACAGTGGTACCTCTAAAGTTATTGCGTTTATAATGGCGCTGCGGTAATCAGAGCTGGTGATATGAAAACTGTTTTCGCAATTGAATAATATATCTCTGTGGTTATTGGTGGTTAGGAAATTTGCGATGTCGATATTACTCCAAGCATCTGGCATTGAGAAGGCACCACTGGACATAACACAGCTATCTACAATATTCTAAACATCGGGAAATACGCAAACTTTAACAGCGCACCTGAATTCAATGCCAACTTGCGTGTATCCGAGAACAACAATAATAAAAAAAAAACATCCTGGTTATGATACTTCGTAAACAAGAAAAATCAAGGGGCTTTGGACAAGATGGTTGCCAATCGTGGTGAAAATATTCGCAGCACAAAAGAGCGTCAGCTACAAGCGTGCTAGAAGCGTGCTACTAGCACCCGTCCTGTCTTGTTTTTTTTTTTCCTTGCGCTTGTGTGTACGTCTTTTTTGTTATGGAAGTCTTTTTCACCACGTAAATAAGCTGTGAGCTATGTCACTTGTAGCTAGCTCTGCAGAACGTAGCTCGCAGAACGCTGAGTACAAATAGTTAGTTTGCTAAATTCAATTTAAAACTGATATTGAGGAAGACTCGCGTACATTAGCACAGATAGATACTTTCTAGCTGGTATCTAAATTGTCGAAGGTGGCGGTCTATGTATGCCTTCTGTGTCAAATGGGACGCGAACTAGAGAACTGAAGCGCGAGCCGCGAGAGAAGAGGGCGCTGCCTGTGGGAAACTGCCTACTATCACAACTATCAGATGCAAAGCGTAAAGATCACTTAGTGTAACTACTGTTGAATCGCACTTTTATGTTTCTTTTATCTGCTGGTATTTTTGTGCTTTTGATCGCGAGTGTTATGCGGCTGCTTAAAAAAATTATGCTCTGTTTTCTTTTATGGCGCAGGTGCAAGGGTAATAGATACGTGTGCTAAGTATTAGAACATAAAACTCATTTTTCTTGTTTAACGTTTTGTTTATTATTTGTTTACCAGCTGACATTCATTAAGGATCAGCAGATCCTTACAAGAAGGCAAGAACACAATGCGCTTTCTTTATTGAATGACTGCAGGGAAAGGAATGCAATGATTGTAAAAAAAAAACAAAAAAGGTTTCTTTTCAGATTTTAAGTTGAAAGTACAGAAAATGTGGTGCACAGTGATCGCGCGCACTTCGCAAAGATTATAAGTATTCGTACTTTGTTTCATAACCAGAAAGTTGTATGTAATTCTTGTGTGTCCAATAAGAAAACGACATAGGCACCCTTGTATGGAACGTCCTTGATGTGCGCAGAATTTTCATACACGTAACATGGGCTTTACCACGTGTAGTTTATTCTGCCATCATACTGCCAATTATTATTCAGTTTGCAACAAAAATATTTACAGAATCTTTATAGCGCAAGTTTTCTTTCTTGCTGCGAGCGTCTGAGGTGCACATTGTACGCGCTCTCTCCACCATCAATTCTTATGTGGATTGGAAGCCAAAAGAATCCCATGTGATGTTGTATTGACATGTATCCTCGATTGAGAAGTGATTCAACAGTCGATATTATCTGGAGTGGCACGTTTATAAATATTTGTGTTGGGGTGTTATATTACGCAACATATGACGGGCAAATAAAAATATTAACTACACGATGAATTTAATAATTCGTGTCTGCCACTCAGACTCAAAAGGTGGCGTGAGACGACCAACTTTTCTGCCTGACGCGTCAGTGCACTGCGCCCTCGCGTTCGTCCAATATGTGACGTGTTAAACGAGTTAAAGCATTTGACTCAGTTGAAACATCGGTGGTGATGCAGGCATTGCGAAATCAGGAGGTAGACGAGCCGTACGTGAAAGTGCTGGAAGATATATATAGTGGCTGCACAGCAACCACAGTTCTGCATAAAGAAAGTAACAAAATTGCCATAAAGAAAGGTGTTAGGCAAGGAGACAATCTCCCCAGCACTGTTCACAGCTTTCTTAGAGGAAGTATTCAGAGACTTGGAATGGGAGCAGTTAGGGATAGGGGTAGATGGAGAATACCTCAGTAATCTGCGATTTGCTGATGACATTGCCTTGGTAAGCAACTCGGGTGATGAACTGCAAATAATGATTGATGACCTAGACAGGAACAGTAGAAAGGTAGGCTTGAAAATCAATATGCAGAAGACTAAGGTAATGTTCAAGAGCCTCGGGAAAGAACAGCAGTTTACATTAGGTAGCGAAGTACTGGAAGTAGTAGGCGAATATGTCTACTTAGGACAGGTAGTAACCGCAGATCCGGACCATGAAAAGGAAATAACAAGAAGAACAAGATTGGGATGGAGCGCATTTGGAAAGCACTCGCAGATTATGACTAGCAGCTTACCGGTATCGCTCAAGAGGAAAGTATGCAACAGTTCCATCTTACTTGTACTCACCTATGGCGCTGAAACGTGGAGGCTAACCAAGAGAGTTCTACTTAAGTTGAGGACAACCCAGAGGGCTATGGAACGAAAAATGGTAGGGGTAACATAAAGAGATAGGAAGCGTGCAGAGTGGGTCAGAGAAATAACTCAAGTTACCGACATTCTAGTGGAAATTAAGAAGAAGAAATGGGCATGGGCAGGACATGTAGGGCGAACAGAGGATAACCGATGGTCGCTTAGGGTAACAAACTGGATTCCAAGGGAAGGAAAGCGTAGCAGGGGGCGGCAGAAAGTTAGGTGGGCGGATGAGGTTAAGAAGTTCGCAGGGGTACAGTGGATGCAGCTAGCACAGAACCGGGTTAAGTGGAGAAATATGAGAGAGGCCTTCGCCCTGCAGTGGGTATAGTCAGGCTGATGATGATGATGATGAAACTGCTAGACTATCGAGCTGTGCTTTGGATCTAGTCGCCTTCATGAAATTCTACCCATGCCCATGTTAGTCAATAAAAGAGCGCATGTATTGGCACGTGCAAAAAAAATTTTCAGCGCGTAACCACTTTACCAGTAACCTTCTCTCGCGAGCATTCACCAATCACGCGATTAAACAACAAATTTTAACCATCAACTTTTATATCAGTGTTTCGAATTAAGGCAGGTTGTTTGCTGGTCTCGCATTATCAACGCCTAATGGCATTTATGCGACAGTTAGTTCTCTGCGCATACGTTTCAATTTGGCACTTATTGTGGCCGTTTCCACATGAAAAAATTGGTTGTACATTAAAGCGCTGAGCACGTATCTACACCAAGCATTTGTTGCTTATTGAGCGCCGTCGTGTGATGATAAGAATGTAGCCCAGTCTGCTGGAAGCATGACTCAAGTACTTGGAATAAAAACAAAACAGAGTGTTTTAGCTTTAATAAGGGTAGTATACAAATATTCGACAGTTCCCTCTGCTCGCGAACTTACCCCGACCAATGGGACTGGAAGGTGCCCAGCGCGTACCTGGATGGCTGGTCTAAGCTTGTGGGGTCGGTGCAAGCTGATAGCAGCTGTTTCGAGAATCTTCGACCAGCGGCTTCCCCAAAAGGGGTGAGATTTTATTGAAGCAAATAAAAGCCTAAACATCGTGAAGTGAGACCCGGCTATTTCTCCAAACCACTTACATCCTTATTAATATTGGTATTTCATGAATATGCTATGGGGTGTATTTGAATTGAGCCTACTTGTTCCATGGCACTGGGGCACTAGAAGTTACACTATATGACGAAGAAAATCGAAGTGTTGTGGGGAAAGGAACCTCGACTTCAGACTAGACAAAAGACAAGTGCACAGGACGAGCGGCGACTCGCAACTGAAGTTTATTGAAAAAACCCCTTTAGCAACAAAAGTGTCATCTGCGCATTAAAAAGCAAATATCAAGCCAAAACATTATCTCTCGTCAAATATAGGCGAGATAACAATGGCACGTCCCACAGAAAAGCGCGAAAACGCATGCGTCACTGATTGATTAAAAATATTGTTTGTTTATCCAAAAGAGCCACATACGGCTCACTTGCACCCGTTTCTGATCCAAGCTTGAGCACATAAGCCGGCTCTAAAACTTCTCTTTCGAGTCTAGTTTTTCCCCTTCCGGTAATGCACGCCTTGTTCACCAATGGGTAGAAATCCTCGCTTTCTGTGCAGTGTTTAGAAAGATTGGCGCAATTGTTCGGTTTCAGAGACCGGTAATGCTGTCGCAGCCTCTCGTTGGCACATTTTCCCATTTGCACAACCTAGAATTCTCACGAATCGTAGCGAAAACTGGTATACCACATCAGTGCCAAAAAGGACATACTGGTATTCGTGTTTAGTCTACCTCTCTGACCGTCCGTTACGCGCCGCCAGAGTTGGGATAGCTTGCAGGGGGCTGAAAATACAAGCCGAATGCTCTGCATACCCGCCACCCTTTTCAAGTTTTGGGCCAACCTTTGCACATAAAGCATGACATCAAACGGGCCTATGTTCAGAGGAACAGCTCGCTTTTCACCGTGTTATCTGTGCTTCAACTTCCACAGTAGCGATTTCTCCCCTGACTAAGACGGGAGGAGAAAACCCTGACACCTGCAATCTGTCCACTTGGTGCTGAAAGCTTTCAGCAGCATTGTGCTGACACGACCTCGAAAGGGCCGACTGCATTCGAATCATAGTTATGGCTTAATTGATTTCGAGTGGCAGCAATAGAAGGGCAAGATAGCGTTCTTGGAACGCGGAACATTCGCCCAGCCCTACATGGCCATTTACAGTAAAAGAAAGCCGCACATTTAAAAACAAAATACTGTGCCCTTGCTGTTTTTCAAGGGTGAAGTTTAAAGATTTGGAGCAATGCTTGAAAATTTTAAGCACATGTCTTGCGACTATGTCAGCACACGCTCAGCTGTCAACTAAAAACATCTCATATTTAAACACTTTCCTAACACCAAGGTCGGTGGCGTCAAGCTGCAGCTGGAGCGGACGGTCAAACCTGGGTAGGTAAATAATGAACAGGAAAGATATGCCACACACGAACCAATGCAAATGCCCTGTTTCGTGGTACACAGATTTCCTTCAAACTTGACAAGGGCTGCACTTAGGTAACACTTCAATAGCTCTAAAAACACTCTCTCGGGACGCCACACTGGTCTTGCAATAGCCCGAAATTTGACTCATTGGTCAGATAGCTGACCGTGAAAAAATTCATCATGAGGACTAGAGCCGAAGAGCTCTTCCATGCCGAATGAAATGCTGTAATTAGCACCGACTACGCCTTCCTGTAGCGCAGCTGTCGCGGTAGCCGAACTAGCGACCTTGTACGGATCTTCTGGAATGAGGCCATTTAGATGCTTTATGAGGGCCTTGCTTAGAACGGCTTGCTAGCTGCCCCTCGCGGTGACTATAGATCGTAAAGGACAAGAGACCTTAAGTGTCTTTCATGAGAAATACATAAACCATCTGCCATAGTACCTTTCACTTGGTTGTGCATTGCTTGAAGGTGTTTTTTCTCATAACAATGTCTTACCAACTGGCCCAAAACGTCCCCTTGTGGAAAAACGAAGTGAATTGTGACTACGAATGTGTAGAGTGAGTCACTGATAATCCATCTGTCGTACCAGTCTGACAGCGAAATATTTTCAATGCGATGAGGTACTTTTCTTCAAACGCAAATACAAATACACATTGCTACAGTTATAAATGCGGTAGGGTTCAGCATCAAAGATAAAAGACTTCCCTCTTACTGTGCACTTCGTGCTACGAGCTTGCTGTCAAGGCTGCCGAATAGATTTGATTGGTGCCGTATACCTAAAGGCGGCTGTTCTGCCTATTTACGTAATGAGCACGAAAGCTTTACATAGAAAGCACTCCCTTCTCAGAAAGGCGTTTTATATCCCTAGCTTGACATTCTCGCCGGCATGACCTCCTCATGTTGCAACCAACTCAGACATTCATTAATCGGTGCTTTGAACAATTCTTCCCTGTCCAGGAGAAGAAAAGAAAGGAAAATAATTATTTGGAGTGCTCTGACAAGCACCAAGATTGCCGATAGGTATAGTGACATCCTCAGCCGCAGCGGCGCTACTCTCGCACATTCACTCAGGAGGGTCTGTTCTCGGTTGTCTCGGTTATCGTGGTCCGGCTGTACCACATGTGCTTAGCAGCTGTCCTTACTCACTTGCACAGCAGTGACAGTCCAAGAAGGTAATTTCGCAAAAGGATCTGTCGCACTGCGGTGGGGTCATGGCTACATAGCAGAAGTAGAGAGTCATACATGGAATGGCGCACGTACGCGAGGGCCGCGAGGGCCACGAGGGCTACGAGGGCGATGCAAGGGCCACGCGTCAGAGGGCCACGAGAATGCGGCACTTCCTACAGAAGACAAGATAATTCAGGAAGCTGCCCGAAACGCGTACTTTACAACGTCAGCTCTTTGCACCATACAGCAGGGAGTGCTACCCTTCTGAAGCATGCATACGAACAGCGAACACCGAAGAAGCAATCTAGTTGGTGTTATCACTTCTCTTATCTGCTAGAATGGTGTCATTCCCATCAGATAAATGGTATAATTGATTGTTTTTATTTCTTACTTTCGGGATATTTGAAGGCATGAATAACATACACATTGAATACATGATACTGGAATGAGACACGACACTGGTACAAGTAGGAAAGTTGCAGATCGAAGGAAATTAGAGGAAACAACTTCGAATACTGCAGTGTGCGCAAAAACTCTAAATCAGTAGCATGCTATCAAACAACTTCACTTTTCTTTTTTTTTTTTTGCTCAATGCGCAAGATCAGACGCACGAAATTTAAGTGTCAGATGGCATTCGTGTTAATGCAATTTGCTAGTGATCGTTCGTTTTCTGACGAGATTGCTCTCTTGGATAAGGGAGGGAAGGAATTGCATAGATGACTGAGGGTTTATTCTGGGAAGCAGAGCTGTTGGCCTGAACCATGATATGAACAAAATGTATGTTCTGTACTCCAGTAGGAAAAAAGACATTAGAAAATATTTACGTGTGCGTAATGGAAATATTAGCATTCGTTCATTTTACGGTAAAATATTTCAAACGTAATTTTCTATAGCTTGTTGTCTCCACATGTAACGGAAAAGACATCTATCAACTTCCGCTAAATGCGTTTCGAAATTTATTTGTGATTTGTAGAAGCTTATCTTTCAATACATAAGTCGCTAATTCAGGACATACCGTTCCTACATAGTACAAATACTATGACATGGTGCTCAGGTTTGCTTACAATGCTTAATGTCAACATGTTATTAATAATTAGCGCTTTTTGGTCAGAATGTTTCTCTCTACCTCATCGAGCCTCGAGAAAAAAACTGGATGCCATTCGCGCAACAATTCCTTGCATATATCTGATTTCACAGCTTTGCGGTGAAAGTAAGAAGACATTTGTTGAATAAAGTATGCCAGTATATTGTATACCCAGTAGTGCATAATTTGAGGGCAGCTCTTTATGTGCTTAAAGGGAAGCTGAAACGGTTTTAAAATTGCATAACATTTGGTGGTTGTATAGAAGGGGCTTCATTAATTATGTGTGTCAAGTTTTCTTGAATTCTGTCGATATAAAAATACAAAATCGCTTGTTAAAAATGCGGGCACGACCTCTTCGCTGTCGGGAGCGGCGGGGGCGGGACGCCGAAACTAGTGTACAGGCGGATGTGACGTCAATCGCGGAATGCATGTTGGTCGGCTAAGCCAGCCGCGCGTTTTGGACGCTTTCTTTGGTCCACCCGCGCTTTGATGATCGACAGATAAGCGCAGCCTGCTGCTGGTGCCGCTTGTTTTCTCCAGTTCGGGCGTTCTGTACGTAAAGTTCCACGTGTTAAAAGATTACATGCGGTCAACCAGCAGATACGCAGCTGTTGCGGAGTGGCGCGCCACACCCTTTGAGGCCCTCTGACTGTGAGCCTCGTTTGCTGATTTGCAAAATTAATGTCGTTCGACGTTCGAAAATTATTTCCTCGTGTCATAAAAACAAACATTCTTGCGAGTGCGTGAAGCCATCAGTGGCTATCAGCACGGCTTTCCGTTGTGTGACCATTATTGGTCCAGGTCACCTAGTGCTTTAAAGTCTTCCATAGGATAAGAACCTTTCAGTGCAGTGGGTCTCTGTCATGAAATGTAAAAAACAATTTCTTGCCTTTGAAATCAGCTGTATTTTTGCCCTGATGATTTTCGTGCCGATGACGATAACAAATTTTGGCAGCGATTGCGGCTAATTGGGATCCCAATTAAAGCAGCGCAAGGGGAGCCCAGTGCTGTTCTTTCATTGTTCCAGCATCTAATCAGGTTAATATTGATGTTACATGGCTGGCTCCACAATCGTTACGCTTAGCCGGATACCGAACTTAAAACGCGATTTGTGGCTCATTTGTTGCTCATCTCTCCGCTGTTTTCGACTACGTCAACAATTACCAGTTAGGTAAAGCAAACGAAATGCATGATCGTAAAACGAAGCTGCATTTGCAATAGTCATTTAAAACGCAGTGTCTGGAATGACGTGCTGCTCGCGCGGCAACAGCTTGCGCAAGCACCGTTCGAAGGCAGCACTGCCTCCATATGCCACGCCGGCCGTGCCTTCCGCAAGCTGTCCGTGGATCCCTAGCGCTGGCGTCAGGAATGGGTGCTCAAATTTATTGTTATCTTAAATAATCAGTATAGGAATGACAGAATGTCAAAAATTAACGCACTATTGAGAATCGCTGACCTGTACCGAGATGATGGTAGTGCTAACTGTGATACAAGCAAGTTTCTCTTCACAGCTGTGTAGCGGAAGTCACCGCGGTGCGTAGCGGTTCATCCGATTTTCTTGTATAAATTAGGTCCTCTGCTAGGCGGCGCCGTAATAATGATATTGTCATTTCGCTGCGAGATAAAGTGATATGCATTAGGCAGTTCTATAAGTAAGTTTACTACAGCGCTGCTCAATCCCCAAGCGTCGTCTGCTAGTGCGCCGATGCGAAATACTATAGGCCTAGCGACGACCAGGGAGTGTGCTGAGCGCCCGTCCGCCGTGCTCGCTGCCGGCATCATTCCGGTAAGTTGGCTTCATCTGGCGCTGCGAACCTGTCTGATTTCATAATGCGGCTGAAGCAGGACATTTTTGGATTTCTCAGCTCCATCACGTGGTAGCTAGGACAGATGGCGTTTTGATCGGCTACCTTTTATGGCTAGCAGGTGGGCGGCAACGAAGACGACGACTATGTCGGCAAAAAGTACGCTGATGACAATGACGCCAACGATGACAACAGACAATCTAAGAACGACCACTAAGAGATGCGATCCAAAAAGGTTCACGCTCCTTACATTTTCACGTTGGTACCGGAACTTTGGATTGGTGTTTCCGCAGAAGTCGCACTGCTAGGAGACACTGAAGCCAATGATAAATGTTTTGAGCTGACTACACAACAATTTTTATTATTTAATATTTTGAAGTGCTATCAAAATAATTATAATGGCTTTCGAATATGCCGTGTGTAGCAAGCAGTATACGCAGGTAATTATTTTAGTGCGAAATCACTACTAATCTAACAGGACGGATTTCTCCGTTGTCTCAATGAAGCCGCTTGGCAGGTGGCACCAACGCTGCCATTCATATGGCAGGGTATGACGGAAATCTAGCCTTCCAAGACACTTGGATCCCGGGTTAGAAAAGCTGTGCCTAGGCTACGCAGAAATCTTAATCAGCACTCCTTGGCTGAAACGGAGCTTTTTCACCAATGTCAGTCCTGGCAACGTGGGCAGCATACATAACTGCCCTTATCGCGAGCGTGCCTCTGGCAGATGGAATAGCATAGTAAAGCGTAAAATAGTAAAGTGAAGGGTGAAAATATTGTGTGAAGACACCCAGAACCTCCACCAAGGGATGTTACGGGGAAGATATTCAGTCCGATAGCTGTCCACACAACTAACGTTAAAGGCAGCAGCGATCTCACAACACTCAGCGTCATCGTCTTCGAGTCTGTCTCACTTCATCATCCTGAGCACGAACAGCGAATATAGCTAAGTAACAATATAGTCCGCTTTATTCAACCTTTCACTTCTTTGACCTGGGATTTCTTTCATCTTTATGCCCTAAGTACTCCTCGCGAACACGCTTCTTGCAGGTAATATAGCCTAAGATGTACTAGTTCAAGGGTGTACTATAGTCAAGAGTTACAGTTCATCCTATCTACCCCTCAATACACTTTCCTGGAACTTTATCCTTTTACCTTGTCAGCTTTGAAGTCGAGCATAGATATCACCTGATATCAGCGCTATAGCACGATATACAGTGATTAAACAAAATAAGTCGTCTGTCATTCTTTTGTGATTTGTTCGAAATTGGGGCAATAAACGAGGAATTTAGAATGCCAACGAGGAAGAATACTACCGGTTGACAACCATAGCTTGGACAAAAGGCTACATGAAGACGTTTTATTGGACGAAACTAAAACTAGGGGATGCTCAATACGTAATCAAAAGATGCATAAAATGCGGTTCTAGGTCACTATGCGCCCATTGTGGTCAGTTACGAAGGAAGTGATAGCAAGCCGTATGGATGTTGTGCAGCACTTTCTTTACAATCGCATTTTATTGATCAAACGTCCGAGTTGGAGGCGTTGGGACAAGGCCACATATGTAATTACAGAGTTCCTCATTGACACCTATAATTGCATCGCTTCATTTGGGCACAGAGCGAATTCCGGATCAGGACCAGCTGTTAATAATTCATCTGCCATTTGATCGTCATTGATCTTGATTATATAGCAAGATCTCGATCCTTCGTCAAGTACCTGTCATGCTCTCACAAGGCTCAGAGCAGAGGTCATGTAAGAAGCATGAAATCTACTGTGCTGCAAACACTCTTATATTTACCCTGATCGTTGACATTTGTTATGGATTATTTAAGTACACAATGAGACAAGAGAGACACATAAAATACCCCGATGAATCCAGCTATTCTGTACCTGCCTTCATTTGGCAGAGTTACGACTGAACGTTGTAGGGAGATTGAAGTACACTAGCACTCGCATCACAGACCACAAGGTGCCTTTCACTACTATCAAAATCACTCCTAAAGAGAGTACACGTTTGCATCTTGGAAAACCAAACAAATATACCTAGCGGAATAGCTAAAGAAGTAATGACAATTTAAGTTTGATAAAAGAACGCCTTAACTCTCTCAATAGGAAGGAAGGAAAAGCGTTTATTTCAAGTATGTGTACATACTTGAGGGGGAGGGCAAAAGGCATGCAAGCCTGACGAGGCCCATCGCCCTTGGTGCACCTGGCTCAGCAACACAGTGTAACATGTGCAACAGTAACAGAACATGTGAAATGAACACACACGAATTACAAAGGCAAATTACCATAGACACATCAAATATATGTTGAGAGAAGTTTAAATGACACTTTCAACATTCATTAGACACGCTTTCATCAGTATAAGTTTATGAGGGTTCTGCTGAAAGCACGTCTGCTACTTTTTTTCCTGAATAAGCGCTCGTTTCTGCATTTATGGATGAGATCTTTTATTTCTTTGCTAGAATTAAGAATAGCTGTTATCTGGTACAATGTAGCTTGAGAGCCATAATTTGTTTTTATTCTGGGTGGCCTGACAGAATAATTTCTTAGTTCGTAGTTCTGGTGTTCGACAGTTTCCATGATGTGTGCAAGTGTCCCCATGTAAAACAAGTAGTGAGCATGGCTGGACAGCCGCAGTGTGATTAGTTTGTAAATATTTAATATCTTTAAGCTACCCCAATGTGGAACGGTGGTCTCTAGATATGGAATACCAGAGATGACTAATTGCTCTTTTTTGTAACAGAAAGAGTGATTTAAAATTTGTTTAAGATGTGCTACCCCAAACCAGAAGGCAGTAATGAAGATGAGACTATACAAGCGCAAAATAAAGTTGTTTCTTTAACCAGATTGGGAGAATAGACCTACATTTATTGACAATACCAATGGAGCGTGCGAGATTCAACCGCACAGAGTTTACGTGATCATTCCACAATAACTTTTCATTAAATATGACTCCGAGGAAACACACAGATTCGGCACGTTGGATGACATTATTTCAGAACATAATACTTTGTTCCATGTCCATGACTTTTCTTTTGTGTTTAAAGGTTACAAACTTTGTTTTGCTTGCATTTAATTCTAGTCTATTAACGTTTAATCGAACTGATAGCTCGTCCAGCCAAAGATTGCATTTGTTATGTTAACTATAGTTTCAATATGCTCCCACTAAAAACACGTTTGTGTCGTTTGCGTATAGTATTTTTTGAGTGTTCGGTATGCTAACAATGCCATTTATATGTATTAGAAAGAGGTGTGGCCTAAGAATGGAACCATGCGGTACGCCAGTACGTGTTCGGCCATATTTCGAAGGAACATCATAAACAATAGTACATTGCTGTCTTGATTTTAGATAGCTAGTAAATAATTGGAGTACCACGTACTCCATAAAACTGATGTTTGCTAAGTAATATGCTGTGATCAACTGAATCAAATGCTTTCCTGAAGTCTAAGAACAAGCCGAGCGTAACCAATTTATTTTCAATATTATTCAGTAATGTGTTTTTTATATTTAATAAAGCAGACTCTGTTGATTTTCCTTTCTGAAAGCCGTGTTGCACATTTGTAATGAGAGAGTATTTGTCAAAACATTTTACCAAGCGGGTGTTAATAACTTCTTCAGCAACTTTCGCAAACACAGACATAACAGATATTGGGCGATAGTTGTTGAGATCATTTTCAAAACCTTCTTTGTGTATGACTGATATTCTTGCAATTTTCAGCTGTTGTGGGAAAATACCTTCTTTGAGCATGAAATCACAAATATGTGAAAAAACAGGAGCTATGATTGTGCAAACTGCCTTCATTGTTTGGACTTTAATGCGATCTACTCCAGCAGCTGAGTTATCTTTCAAGTGCATGATATACTGCGCGATTTCTGATGCGGTTGTGGGGCTCAAATAAATTGTACGCTATTGATAGTTGGTGAGAAAAGTTAACGGGTGCTGAGCGGTATGTTGTGAATTCGCGCTATCACCTACTCTCAGAAAGTACTCATTGAACCTGTTCGAAAGTGCAAGACCTTTGTAGCTATGATTTCTGACAAGAATCTCATGGGGCACTGTTGCAGTTTTCCTGCTCAGTAAATTATTGAATGTTCTCCAGATTTGTTCTGAGTTTTGTTTGTTGTAAAGGGCCCTTTCGTAATATTCTTGTTTTGCTTACTTAAGGTCAGAGCTCAGTTTGTTTCGAATTTTTTAAACGTGTGTAGAACGGTTATGTCCTTGTTTTCTAAAAAGCGGGCAAAGATCTTATTTTTATGCAAGATTCGTTTGCACAGTTCTTTGTTTATCCAAGGTTTTTTGCCTCCTTAAATTTCACGTGGTTGACAAGTGGGAACGCTATGTTGAACAATTTCTTCACTTTAGTGATAAAACTATTGTAGGATTCATTCTGGTCATTTTCGTTGTATACTTCTGACCAGTCGGCCTCAAATACAGGAGTGTGAAATATATTGACTGTTTCAGCATTGATTTTTCTATACTTGTGAGTGTGATTTTTCATGGTGAATAGGGTCACGAAGAGTCGGACACGACTGAACGACTGAACTGAACTGAGTGTGATTTACACCGGTAGTTCTTTTAGGGTGGAGTAAAATGATAAAGAAGATCAAATCAGTCAATATTGTCGACCATAAACCCTGACTGCTCATTGGAGGGTGACATTCTAAAGTTAAAGCTCAGCTACTTTGGTCATCTGATGAGAAGAAAGGAGTCGCTGGAGAAAGATTTGATGTTGGTAAAGGTTGAGGGTCGCCGGAGAAGGGGTAGGCAGCGAACGCGATGGTTAGATGGCATCCTCGAGGCACTGGAGATGAAGTTATGTGATGTTAGGAAGATAGTGAGAGACCGGAAAGCGTGGCGTGACATGGTCAATAGGGTCACGAAGAGTCGGACATGACTGAACGACTGAACTGAACTGAAAATGATAAACGGAAAATGATCACTAAGGTCACAAGCAAATACACCAGAACGCACTTCATGCCGAGGAAAATCTGTGAAACACAAATCAATAGTAGTTTGAGTACTTTGTCTTACACGTGTGGGAACATTAATAATATTTGTGCAACTGTAACTAAGCATCAGTTCAGATAAATTTCTAGCCGCAATACTGTCCCTTTCAGCATCAATATTAAAATCTCCTAGGACAACAATGAACTTGCTCACCAGCACCAAATCTTCTAGTGTATTTTCAATGTACTTCAAGACGTTTTTTTAACAGCCCGATGGCGGCCGATACACCAACACGATCAAGATACCGCATGAATCTAAGATCGGAATTTTATAATCCTCATGAACAACTGAATATTTTTCCAATAATGCATGAGGCATCCCTTGGCGAATATACAAAGACACGCCAGCTCCTTTCTTGTTCTTTCTATAAAGGGAGACTTCAAAGTAGCCATCTATATTAACTGTGTCTCAGCTGTTTGTGAACCAGGTTTCAGTAAAGGCTAAAACATCAAATTCATGTTCAAGAAGATTTATGTACGCAGAGACATCATCAACTTTGTTTCTTAGGCTTCGAGAATTAGGGCAAAACATGGAATAGAGTCCATCTTTTGAAGCAGCCGGTTGTAAAAGGGTTTTGAAATCATCGACATTATAACATCTTTTATTGAAAGGACGGCTATATTGGCACATTTCCATTCTGTTCAGGAATCGCGGACTTACTTTAAACAGGTATCTTACTCAACTCCATTCTGAGTGGCTTCAGTAGCTACAGATAGTGGGCGTATCTTAGATAAGTCAGCTTCACTAGTGATGCGCAATGCCAGAAAACCGGGAGCCCTTCGAACAAACACTCTGCCGTCGTTTTGCCATGTGAACTGATAACCCATCTCTGCAAATTACGAGCGCTGCGACGGATTAACCCATCTCTTGAGCACGTGTGCGTGCCAACCAAAGCAGGCGTTTGTTCTGCGGTGTCAGGGTATCATACACGCTCACTTCAGAGCTTTTTTGCGTCACATTATCATACACGCTTACTCCTGAGCCAGTTCGCCGCTTTTGTTTTGCTTTTTCTTTACAATTTTGTTTCGTTTTCCGCGAGACAAAACGAATCAAAACGGGTCGCCCGCTTTCACTCTTTGATGGAAGGCGATGCAGGTCACCCAGGTCTTTTTCCTTCAGCGGAGGAACACCAATGGTTGTTGCCAACTCATTCATTTTAGCAAGAAGGTTCTCATTTTCTTGAAATTAAACACCATGAATCTCCAGGTTATTTCTCCGACCATATTGTTATAGGTTACCGAGTTGTTCTTTGAGGCGAAACTTCTTTTTCTTGGGTAGATTTTTGCACGCACTCAATGCGAGCCGTTATGTTGGAAATAGCCTGGTCTTGCTTTGTCAGCCTATCCAGAACCTCATCATATTTGTCTGACATGTGCTCTACGGAAGCTTGTAGACCACGCACTATTTCTTTTATTTGAAGTAGAGAGTTGATCTTTTCCCCAAGGGCATTATGATACGCAATTTTTCATGCATGGCCTTGACTTCGGCGGGTAAGTCCTGTTCGCGCGCTGAAGTCTGCCTAGTGGCCATGTGGCCGCTGCGCTCGTTTCCAATTGTGCATGTTTGGCACTTCCATTGACTTATACTACCATCACTTGTTTTGGCCTTGTGAGCTTTCATTGTTAACCCTGAACAGTTGCCAATCTGATAGCTGTTATCAAATTCGAAGCAGGTCGCTAACAAAGTATTTTTTGGGAAGCCAGACTGACACATCAAGCAAGTATCTGAGCCCATTTCAACTTAGTGATAACTGGCAGCAGCAACAAGCATGCGAAACAAGAAAAGGCACCAACTTGAAAAACAGTGGAACCGTGACCTGAGATTTGTGCTCGCTGTGTTGCTGCTGCTGCTGTCAAAGTGCGAAGAAGCACACCTTGGGTGGCAACAGGAAAACAGTTTGGCAGATGGCGCTCACGGTGGTTTGCAGTCAGACACGCCCAAAGCGGTTATCGGTTTTGCTATGACACGGGCCGATGCGTTGACGAAAATGCTACAGAAAGTAGAAAGACCAAGCGTAGCAATGAGGGCTTGAAATACGCAATTGACAAGGGCAGTCACTGCACGGTAGCTGCTCCAAAGCGATGAGGACCAAGTAAAAGACGGCTGCGTCCAGTACGGTAGTTTTCAGTCAGACACGCCCACAGCGGTTATCGGTTTTGCGATGACACGGGCCGATGCGTTGACGAAAATGCTGCGGAAAGTAGAAAGACAAAGCGTAGCAATGAGGGCTTGAAATACGCAATTGACAAGGGCAGTCACTGCACGGTAGCTGCTCCAAAGCGATGAGGACCAAGTAAAAGACGGCTGCGTCCAGTACGGTAGTTTGCAGTCAGACCGCCCACAGCGGTTATCGGTTTTGCAATGACACGGGCCGATGCGTTGACGAAAATGCTGCGGAAAGTAGAAAGACCAAGCGTAGCAATGAGGGCTTGAAATACGCAATTGACAAGGGCAGTCACTGCACGGTAGCTGCTCCAAGGCGATGAGGACCAAGTAAAAGACGGCTGTGTCCAGTACGGTAGTTTGCAGTCAGACACGCCCACAGCGGGTTTTGCTATGACACGGGCCGATGCGTTGACGAAAATGCTGCGGAAAGTAGAAAGACCAAGCGTAGCAATGAGGGCTTGAAATACGCAATTGACAAGGGCAGTCACTGCACGGTAGCTGCTTCAAAGCGATGAGGACCAAGTAAAAGACGGCTGCGTCCAGTACGGTAGTTTGCAGTCAGACACGCCCACAGCGGTTATCGGTTTTGCGATGACACGGGCCGATGCGTTGACGAAAATGCTGCGGAAAGTAGAAAGACCAAGCGTAGCAATGAGGGCTTGAAATACGCAATTGACAAGGGCAGTCACTGCACGGTAGCTGCTCCAAGGCGATGAGGACCAAGTAAAAGACGGCTGCGTCCAGTACGGTAGTTTGCAGTCAGACACGTCCACAGCGGTTATCGGTTTTGCGATGACAAGGGCCGATGCGTTGACGAAAACGCTGAAAAACAGTGGAACCGTGACCTGAGATTCGTGCTCGCTGTGTTGCTGCTGCTGCCAAAGTGCGAAGCAGCACACCTTGGGTGGAAACAGGAAAACGATCGTAAAGATAACCGCAAAACGTCTCCGTTATTTTGTGGAAAGCATCCGCAAGAGCTTCCTTGCGGGGAAAGACTGGGAACATACCTTCATTCTCCTCCCAAGACTGGCTGCGCCTGTAATACCTAATTACCGCTCATCATCATTTCCAAAAAAATATTTTCCTCTAATCCACCAATACAATAAAGTATTGCTTGTAGCCTTACTTTCCGTTTCGCCAGCAACACATCGAGATCTACTCACCAACATTACTTATGAAAGTTTATAGTATTACTTTCCCACCTGAAGCAATAGCGATGCCGCCAAAGGTTCTCACCATGCTAATAACGAACTGAGCCAAGCGATCGAGTTACAGGGTTCTCATTTCGCTCTGTCCCGCGAAGCAGTTCGCTTATTAAGAGTCCAACCCTTAAGCTATTTTCGGAAGAATGTTTGCCTTGAAAAACGCGGCCGTCTTAATACCTCTCCTGGGCGCGTGTAAGATGAAAGTTGGACGCCGAGGCAGTTTCTCATTTCAGTGGTGTTTCCATGACGGCGCACGCCTGGCGAGCGGCCGGTACGCAGTAAGCTTCATATAAAGTTTGCTTATTTTTATGCGCGTTCTTAGCACACCTTCGCTTCCTCCAAACCAATTTGCTTGCGAAGTGAAGCCATCTCAATTCGCGGTAGGCAATTTATTCTCTTGCTCTCAGCGTGAATGCATTGAGTTTTCTTTCTACCAGCTTCTTTCCCTTGTGAGATAAGTGTGTGCTTCCTATTACTGCATGGATGCTTTTCTTTTCTGATGGGTGGGAACGGGAGACAGAGCACTTTATTATAGTCGGCGGACAAACATTGTTACCGAACTCGGTCGTTGCTGCACAGGCGTTGTAGTGTTTTGCTCTTTCGGAGCCAGGGTGTTGCAAATTGAATCGACCAGACTCTAGAAACACAACACGACGATCCACCGCGTTTATATGTTGTCCTTGAACAAGAAAGAGGTTTAAGGATTTGCTGCAAAATACTTGTTTCGCTCCGTTTTAAGCAGGGTTTTCTTTTTCTTCTTCGACAGTTTGGAGAAATATAGCCATCAGTATGGGCCTTCAGTCAGTCACGCTGGCCAAAATGTATACGGCAAATATAAAATTATATAGGAGCCGAATCTACATTTCCCGTTCTGCCTCCAAGCGTGCTATTTCTGTAACTAGGGTCAGTCCAAGATTCTTCATTCCATTATGAAACAGTGTCTATTAACGCGACGTCGTCAATGGCACGCCGTCCAGAAAATACGCTATCGGCGCTGTTGGCGTTGTGAGTGAAACATAAAGGTATGCCTCTTTCCTGAGGTAGTTGGCCTGTAAGATGGTTGCGCTTTCATTGGTCGTTGGGTTTTTGTGACGTCACGAGACCGCATGGGGAGGTCGATGTGGCAGGAGCTGGAAACGCCGGCATGATCATTGAGATGGGAGGGTAAGATCGAAATGAACCCCTTAAGAACTCTGTTGTCCCATGTTAGAAACTGTGTCACTACAATACGCAGGCATGTTTCCACGATTTGGCTAAAGCGGGGCTTTCTTTTATGTCTGCTGATCATTAACATGATCAACCTTACAACTGCATGCTAGCTAGTATGTGTGGGATGACAGAGAGGCAAATTACGATTAGTGATATATGAGTAGCAAAGTACATGTACGGGAGCAACTCAGTCCCTTCGAACTCTCGAAACTGAGATTGAGAGTTGACATAATTTGTTTCCTATGTATAACACTCAGTGTCCAACTTGTATAGGAATCTAAACACTCGCCAGGCTGTACGTCAGAACAGCAAAGCAACCAAGTACACGGTTAAGTTTGAGCGAGTCTGCTACTCTAAAGGCCTAGACTTACTGCTCGTGCTCTCTTATTTTTTTGCATTGATAGACAAATCATGCTCAGACATTACCGTGGGGTTGATACATTCACTGCCAATGCGTAATTTTCTAGGATGCTATAATTCTTCATACTAAATGATAACAGACAAAGCAATACCAGCAGAAAATTTTATTAGAAACGTCGAGAACAAGTGACATATTTGCTGAGGCGCGGGCCAGGTAAAGACCCATTGCAATGTAGCGTAACTTGCATACAGAAAACATCGCAAGGCGCGAAATGTACATTCTCATGTGCAGGATTTTGAAGGCACTGTAGTTTGCTTCTAAGGTACTTTGCATTGCTTGATATGCACTCTTGCAGCTGTCTGCACCAACACAATATAGTCGATGAAATACTAACCTGCAATTTCACTGCAGAGGCGCACATTTTAAAGTGCACCTAACAAGAGGCACCCACACATGTTAGGCAACGACATGCAATTAAGGACGTTAATATTCATCTAAACTCACGTTTAGTGTTCGTGCTTTGAGGTTTTAGTAGTTCGAATGCTGGTGCCTCGCAATTGTCCGACTGATTAAAAAAAAAACATCCTCGTATCGAAGGAATTTCATAAATAGGTTTGGGGTTTGAATTCATGCTGTTGAACAACTCAGAAAAACACTCCCTTAGGAGAACAAGAATTGGATACCTTGGTGTAGTAACTGGCCGCAACCGCCTATTAACCCCCTTTACTTCAGTCTCCAGCTGCTACAGAGCAACTGACCACGGCGGCAGTGAGGCCTCTGTCGGAGGAGTTGCTGCTGGGCGGTTGGCAAGACAAGGGGAAGGTTGAGCAGGCAGGTAGGGCTCTTTGCCGTTTTTTTGTGCGACACGGGACTTCACGCGCGCTTGTAACGCAAGTTGCCGTGCATGCATATAATTTTATATGCCTTCTCCCACATTGTCTACCATCATGATCCTCTTTTTTCTCCCCTTCCCTTTACACAGTGCAGAGTAACAGGCCATATTTTAATAATTCCGGCCAGTCTCTCTTCCGTTCCTATCAATAAACATATCTGTCTAGGAATCGTCTGCTCCGGACAGGGCGGCTTTGGAAGATGCCCCTGGCAACGTTTAAAGATAGAACCTAAGCTAGTGAGTCTAGTTAACAGTGCTGTAAGAAGAACCAGTACCCATGAAAGAGTTATCATTGTGCTTAGTAAGGTTGAGAAGCCAGATGAGGCATATACTCTACCAAAAGGCTTGTATTTATTGAGATACGAGGCCAAAAAGTAGGGTTCCTTGTCTATAACCATGTAACTGGTAACATAGATGAGTTCTACAGTATAATGAGATCACGAGAGGCATTGTAGTTAAGGTAAACCAGCTGTAATAAATGAAGGTTTTACAGGACCAAAATCGTACTGTTGGCTAGTCGGTGGTTCATATTAAGTAAAAATAGAAGCAGCCAAAAAACAGGCACAGAAGAGGAAGAAACAAACAGGACTTGCGCGGTTGGAGCAGCGGTAGCCTTGTGGCAGAACATCCACGTGGCATTCTGTAGGTATAAGGTTCGATTCTTGGGGCCGTTGGGAACCCACCAATTTCCAATGAGTACAAATTTTTTCTCCGGCCTGGTGCTCAACGCATCTGGGGTGATGTGCTTGGAGAACGGGACCATGGACCAAAAACATTGGTCAAAAAAAAGTGCCAGTCTCGATGTTGGTGTTTTCCTCTTTAGTCCTTGTTCTCTGCACTGCTTCTACTGTTGTGAAACCTTTAGAGCAGTTCGCACCTACACACAGTTATGATGACCAGGCAGTTGAAAGCTTCTACGAGGCTGCAGAATCGGCCATGGGCATTGTAAAAATACAATATACGGTACTAATAGCAGACTTTAGTGCCAAGGTAGGCAATAAGCAGGCTGATGATCAGACAGTAGGTGATTATATATGGCATTGGCTACAGGAATGACATGGGGACGTTTTAATTGAGAAATCAATACTACTCTAGGTTTCGAGCCTTCAGCGTAGCGCGGCCGGTAGCCACGTCTTACCCACTTGACGCTGTGACGTCACACCCCACGTGGGCTGGCAGGAGCTGCCAACTTGGGTCTCTCGTTTCACATGGGACGGTTATGTCAGAATTATCCTGCTAGGACCCTGGCATTCACGTTACCCCTATAGGCCACTAAGGAATGTTCGTACGTTTTGGTTAAAGCGGGGCTTTATATGAGGGCTTAGGAAGAAGAAAAAGAGAAGAAGAACGCTGGGTCACACGCAGCTAATGCTTTCGCTCAATATTTGGTTCAGCAGCATTGAACCCTTGTAATGTTAGTTGAGTTATCAGAACAAAACAACATACGAAGAGTGAATACCTACCTCAGCAAATGCAAGAACCGTACGTGGACATGGAAGAACCCCGACGAGGACAAATAAAATTGATATCATGCTGCATTCTAACCCTGGAATTGTTCAGAATGTAGAGGTAAATGGCAAGGTTCTATGCAGTGGCCTCATGTAAGGTCTCGAATTAATCTGGATTTGAAAACAGAAGAGGACAGGTTAATAAATAAGGAGCCTATCAGTAATTAGCGGCAATGGGGAAAGAAGATGAATTCAGGCTCCCGCTGCAGAACAGATATTCAGCGCAAACCGAGGAACCGGACCTTAGTGTAGAAGAAATGAATAATTTCAGAGATGCCATTACAGCGTGCGGGAGAAAAGAAGGGGGTAGGATAGTTAGTGAGGACACCGGTTAACTATATAAGGAGATGTAAGATTTGATTAAGAACTGATTTCCTTTATAAAGTACTGTCTATCTGAAAATAATCTAGTACGTTTTTACGGTTAGTGTTTTTTACGCAGTAAATAGCTTCGAGCGAAAAAACCTACCGATTCTTTTCGTTCACACATATTTCCAGTCACATTTAAGTGGTGTAATGAATGACGCAAGAATGGGTTGAAAATCAAGAATATTTAGCACAAGCCAATTAAATACATAGTAGTATAACACAGTACGTATTCCTTCAACTTTGTGTTTGCCGCAGTGTGGCTTTCGGTGCGCGTAAAACAAAACAAAACGCTACGCTTGGACGTATTCATGGCCGAAAAGTGCAAATATTTAATTTCATCTTTATTAGCGCTTCTCGTTAATCAACAAATCAAGGGAGAAAAGCAAGAATAGCATTAGAATGTGAAAACACCACAACAAAAATTTCATCACAAGGTGCACTAACGCGTATGCATAAGGCATAACCTTGAGACAGTTAGCTCGGTGTTCGCTTCAAGCACGCGACATTTCTTTACTTTTCGCCTCGTAAATCTCTCTGTCTTTACCATCGTATTCAATTTACCACTGTAAATTTAAAACTTGCTAGCGTAATCATCAAAAAATAAAGGTTAGTTCTCGCACTACGGCCCCCGTCACTGGTGTGAGATGCGCATACCAACGTAATTTTTCTGCCACTGGACGGAGAAAATTGGAGGGAATGCGGTGCGCACGCACAGTATTGAAACTTCAAGGACAATAAAATAATATCTGCAGATGATGAGGACGAACTTTCTACCGTAGAGAACCGAAGTAATGCCCAGACACTAGAGGAAATAGCGGTGAAGAGCGTTCAGTAGGACAGAGATTTGGACAGGTTATAAAACACTCCGACAAGAATCTCCCTGCATAGGACTCGCAACAATTTGCATCCTATTCTGCCATGGAGTACGAGTAAACGGCGCTATCCTTACCGCGGGCGGAGAGGCGCACAGGTGGTGGCGCCGACAAACGGACAAGGTCAGTACAGGTGGACTTTTTGTTTTATATTTTCAGCCCATGAGCACTGCGAGCGTGGAGGAAAGCGTTTCTTTTTAGTTTTACTGAATAGCGTATTGGGTTTGGCGCACCAGACAGCTGGTGTCATTACGCAAAATGGAGATATTAAGAAAAAACCTGTTGAATTACGTGGTAAAAGAAATAGATGCGTGATTTCCGATCAAAATATTTACGGAACCATTCTTTGTGCAGAGGTCGCGGTGGTGTTACTATTTCGCCTCCCATTTTGCATCCATCTTCTAGTCAATATGGGGGCTAGTATGTGGTACGGAGTCGAGCAAGAGACATATATAACTCGGATAGTATGCTGTTAATTGTAACTATAGTTCCCCCCAAACAAGTAAGATGCACACTGCGCTTTCTTTTCTAAAATAAAAAGACCTATCCAAAATCAAATATGAGAGAAACCCGTAAAATGAAAAGGCGGTGTTAAAGGTGCTATAGCATCTACTCTTAAAAGAAACTGCACCTGTTGTAGATTTTGACGCGTTTCGAGGAATTGAGTGATTACAGCTTCCAGGTTAAGCATGTGAAATATATTCGCCCTAGCATTTCAAACAATGGCGCAAATAGCGATTAAAACGGCTTCGGCTATCAGGCTTCTCCGCACCGCACAGCGACGCATGTCGGGTACATGATGACGTCATTCACAGTACCGGTATGTTTCTCGCTTAGAACAACTTGGTTTGAAGAAGTAAAAACAAGGCTACCAAAAGTGAATTCCTAGAAACATTGGTGGCATCAGAAAAGGCACCGCAGGATGTTGGCGAAGGTAACGAAAAGAAGAAATATACCGTCCGTGACGTCATCACCGAGCTTCAACGCAGTCCTTCAGTGCTGTGAGGAGAAGCTAGAATTTTAATAGTAGATTACGTCATTAATTTTAATGATAGCGCAAAAACACTTTGCAAGCATTACCGAACATGGCATTACCGAACATGAAAAACATGACCGCTAGCTGGCAGCCAATCTTTATTCAGGACTCACGTTTCTCTTTTCACCCCGGTTGAAACATGTACGTGTAGTTACAAAACAGGCGAAAAACAGGTCCGTGCCGACGTAGCGTGGAGGGAACAATGAAGTCTGCGTGGTAAAGGAACGGCCGTACACTTTTAAAACGCGTGCCGATGGCTTAGAAGGTGAGCGGCTGTGAGAGCGCTACGATCTGCAAAAACGATCGACTACGTTTGCTCAGCAGAAAAAGGAAGGTCCTGGACTACTAAACACAAGTGCCAGTAGATGATGATGAGCGCAAGCTGCAATCGAGTGGAGGGAAGAAAGCTCTAGAGCGCCTAATCTGGCGTCTCCAATATGTTTCCCAATAACATGTGACAAATCTCGGACGTTAGGCTGTAGAAGAAGCGTTTTTTTTTTTTTTTTTTTTTTGCTGCATAAAGTTTAAAACGAAGTTGACTTTTTTATCGGTCTACGTCCAGGGCTACAATTAAAAAAAAGAGCTGTTGCTTCTCTAACCTTCTTTTAGGAACTTTGTTAGTTACTTCGCGGCAGGGGATACACCGCCAACAGAGGAAATGAGCAAGCAACGGTTTATTCCTGCGCAAAACCAAAACCTTTTTAAAACATCGGCTACAAGTTCATGGATGAGCACATCGAAGACAACCCAAGAATTTGAGCCAGAAAACAGAAATTAAGAAAGTGCGATGCAACTGAAAGCGATAAAATTCAAAATACTGCTCTAGATGATAAACAAACAAAAACGCTTTCAGAAGCACTAACCGTTAACTCTTTCGGACGAGCCAGCACGCGATCTACAAGTACCCCGCGCTTCAACATCGCAAAAAAACAACAACAACAGAGGCTTTACCCACTATGTCAATTTTGGCTTCCGAAGAAGTAATGGTAGGGATAATGGTTTAACAGTGTTTCGCACTAGTTTCTAACTGTCAAGGCGGGGTCGCTGAATGGCTGCTCATCGCTTGTTGTATTGTGAAGCATTTTGTAACTGTGTAAGGCAGTCTAATGGTCAATGCAATAACTAGACATGACATACATGGAGGTAAATCAGCCTGTAATAAATAGAAATAACAAGTCTCCACACGAAGCGTATTTCTTGGTTGACAGCCTACCTCAGTTCGAAACTAAATGCTTTATTCATTTCTTGCCCAAAGCATGGTTGCCTATTTGGATTCCAGTAACATGCATAATGGGCCTAGTTGGTCCATACTCCAAGCTATTTAGTGCAATAAAATTCCTGGCGATGCATAGAGCTTGCTGCGAATCCTAGTTTCAGGGCCGCATGTTGCTTTCTCTGTGCTCCTGCCACAATTTAATCAACATCCCCTTCCTTGTGTTGGTGTGCTACCAGAGGTGTCACCAAACCGCGCCTCATGGGCGATGCTCTTGAATTCGTTAACCACGAAGATTTCTGCGCGGGATTCATTCCGCGTGGAAGCAAGGCGAAGGGCTCATTTTTTTGTGAAAAAAGAAAGAGGAGCTCCTCGCTACAGGCGTCGTCCTTCAACGAAGCGGCGACGAGTGGAATGGCAGAACGCGCAAAAGATAGATACACAGGCTGCAAGGAGCCCTCGCCCCAAACGGCGAAGGCCGCAGTTGCGAAGGGGCGGGAGAAGCAACACACCCACGCTCAAGGAGAAGTGTGAAACGCTGTCGTTTATATATATTTCGTGTAGGCGAAGTCTGACGTCATACGGGTGATCTGGCAGCGGCTAGTGTTGTCGTTCCACTAATAATTAAATCTTGCATGCCATGCCCGCTTTTCTATGGAGGTGAAAGAAAGGCGCTCGTTTGCTCGCGGAGGTCACTGCATGTGAAAGAATCGCAGGTATTGGAAATGCCTGGAGATCTCTACTACGGCGCACGTCACAGTGCCGGAGCGGCCACCGAGGGGACATTATATTTACCTTGCAACCAAATAAAAACGAGCGTTGATCACCGCATTTTAGTTCAGAGGACTATATATATATATATATATATATATATATATATATATATATATATATATATATATATATATATATATATATATATATATATATATATATATATATATATATATATATATATATATATATATATATATATATATATATATATATTGCGGCTACGACGCAATATATCCAACCGGCGATGAAGGGTTCTTCGCTATCGTCTGTCGCGTGCACTTGATGCTCGTGCTGCCTCGGTCGGACCAGATATTGTGCCTCGCAACAAGATCGCCTTGCGCCACCGGTAGTTGTGTCAAGACCTCCGGACAACCCAATACCCCTCTTTTCGTTTCGCTAAAAGTGCTGGGTACAACTCGTACATGATCACCGTGCAGATCCGCAGCCGCATGATACCCATGGCAACAAACGAGGCGTGCCAACAGCCAGTAGGAACCCCGTCGCAGTGCATCTCATGCTTCGGTGCCGTTCGGCAGCGAGACTCCGCCGTTTTCCACGGGCAGAGCGACAGGACGTTGAAGATTGGTTGGCCTCGTACGAGCGGGGAAGCCGTCATAGCTACTGGTAAGACAGCATGAAGAACTGCAACGTCATCTCCCTCCTGAGCGACGTTTCTACCAGGATCATGAGGTCGACATACCAACTTAGGCCGCCTTCAAGTCAACGTTCGCGGATGTTTTTGGTCGTTCCACAGTGCGGAAACTACGCCCTCAACAATCCCTGCTAGTGAGAGCTCAGCATGAAGGCGGAACCTTAACTATTTACATTAAAGATGTCATTTTTGCAAGCGTGTCGACCCATGTGTGGACGAGGCTGAGAAGGAAGGGCTGCTGTACCTTTATACAATATACATTCCACATGCTACTGGCAAAGAACCTTACCACACTGGCCTCAGTCTGCAACCTCTGTCAGAGTTTCGAAGAGTTTCTCAAACAACGCCCCTGCATCGTCACCCGCCCGCAGCTGCCGCGTCTACCTCTGGCCTGGCTGCGAGAAGTGATCTTTTGGCTCGTGTTAAAAATTTCTACCGGGAAGAGGTCGCCCGGCAGCTTCAGCTTCTGTCTGGTCTGAAAAAAATGTTGGGTGCGAAAAAACATTTAGTCACCGCGGTTCTTGGCTTTGGAAAACGTTGGTTTGAAAACCTGGTATTGCATCCCTGAGACCCCATCTTCGATAGGTATTTTGGTCCTAACGCGGCCTATAGAAACATTAAATATGAATTTTCAATGTAACTGCGCATATAACAAAATGTAGAAAATTACGCGCGATGGGAGTCGAGCTTCTTCCCGAGAATAATTAATCCTCTCCAAAAATTGTTATTAGATATTGAATCGAATATACATAGACTTCCCCGAAGCATTCTGTAGTGAGAATACATGGGCTCTATGAAACGTTTAGTCACCAATTATTTTCTTGCAGAGCTAAAATTAAGTTAATGCGATTATATGCAAAAAGCAGGCGCCAATTGCTGCTGGGCGAAACCAGGGCCTGTTCAATGTGCTTCTGATGTTCGAGTACATAGTCGATACCTAAGGTGGCAATGCCTGAACACAGCCTTTTCCGTTCCTCGGTGGCGTAGCATGAGGAGAGGTGTTAATGGTTTTTATCGTCTTTTTGTTTCGCGGCTCGTTCACGGATGCGGTCATTGGCTGCAAGTATTGATTTACATGTAACATTTGAAAATTATAAGTGTATTGAGCAGCTGTTGATTACTATATACCTTCATGTGATTTTGAAGTCAGATTACCATGTCTAAAAACGGTCTCGCGCCGTGGAAATCACAATCACAGTTTGCAGAGATCCGATCCATGCAGCTGTAAGTGCAAAAAAAAAAAAAGAACGCCTTAGCATAACGTTGAATAGGCTGTGAACATGCTGCATGTCTGCGGCCACTGGAGTGTGATTAAAGATCGAATTCTATAAGCGAGCACTACAAGTCAGCTCTGTGCTCTTGCCTACAACACAATTTTTTTTTTTTGGTCACACGCATTAGTAAGCTCAGCTTCTGTTTCCCTACCTCGTACCACTATTTTAACTAAGCTACTCGCCTGGCGCTACCGCCGCGATGGCACTCTCAATGCGAAACCTCTCATCCAGAGGCTACCACCCGGAGAAAAATGTTCTCTTGCTTGGGAAGCAGATGAGATTATGCGACAGCTGCCTATTAACACGAGGTAGCAACACCTGCATAGCATAACCAGTTGCCGAGGCAATGCCAAATCCCGCAGTACGGCGCTCTTATCGAGCAGGAAATTAACAAAACAAAAATTTTATTATTGCCACGCCTGTGCTTAATTCCAGCCAAATACGCAAAGCTAGGTGACGGAAGGGGAAAACGTCTGCAACACCTCATTCGCATGATATTGAAATTTCAGCCACAATTCTCCGAGTCTGTTGCCAAAAAAGGCATTAACATAATTCTCACTTATTCAGAATGGCGAATTATCTAACATGCGAGCCCTGCAGGTACGAAGAAAAGATGACCCACCATTTTTGCCAGTGCCAGCGCTTTAACGCAAAGAGTTTCTTAGCACGCAACTTCCGGTATTTTGGCACACGCTCTTGACGCGGGGCAAAATTCTGGGTCTGTTACTCACACCTTCTTAAGTTAAGAAGACCATCAAGGCACTCTTCAAATATTCAAGAGGCACTGTCGCAGACCCTACAGTGAGTGCAGGTTTTCTTCGGAGCTGCTAACTTTGCAAAAAGCAGCATCAGCTCTCGCCGTACTTTCCTCTCGCCATCTACACATTTTTCACACCTCTTGGGTGTCCTTACAGGAATTGCTGTGCTGACCTTCCACCCTGCTTATTTTCTGCCTTCATGAATCCCTACAACTATAGCTACAAGGTCATCCTTAAGTCAAACACCTGGAAAAGTTTCACGCTGTTATAAAGGTTTGCGAGCACAGCTGATTGAGGTCCGCTACGGAACGTTTCATGGAATATTCCTAATGCACTTCATACATGCTAAGAGAGCAGGTTGATAAGAAACACTTTTAGTTCCTGTCATGACACCAAAGTATACTTTTCTTACCAGTCCTGGGCACACTGGTATCGCCCCCATGCGCCGTGAGCTGCATGGGTAGGTCGTAGTGTACTTTTTAGATGGCCAAAAGCGGACGTAGGCTGAAGCAGCTTCAGAAGCATGCCGACAGTGTTTACTCGCCGTTGTATACGCTGCGAGGTCGCGTCTCCTGAGCTGTGCGCAGTCGAGCGGCGCTTTCTTCTTACAGATGACGGCCCAGAGCTCCTCCGCATGCCTCGGTCCCTCTCTTCGTTTCCGCACCGCCGTCGTCTTTCGGATCCCGCAGGTTCCCGGCGCTCTTCCATTTTTTTCTTCCGTGGAAACAACCACCGCCGCCACCGAAAGCTCGTCGAGGAAGCGGCGCCGACTAACTGCAAACTTTCACTTCCGTGCAAGGTGCCGCGTTTTCAGCCCTTCTTTCCCCACCCTCTACTGCTTACTTGCTCGGCCCCAATATTGCGAGCCGAGACTCGACTGCACTGCGCAGAAGCCGCTGCCGCACTGTTTCCAGTGTTCAGCGAATAACGCGCAGCGCTGTAAAAGCCTTAACCTCCGCTCGTTCTAACCGTAGAGAATTTGGGTTTAATTAATGAATTAGCAAGCTAGTGGTCAGACCAACGTAGGTGTCATTGCAGCAACCGCCAATAGTACCTGTAAGAAGAAGAAAACGATAAACTTGCTGAAACCGGTTCGTGCTACACGTTCGTAGCTCCAAACTTGAACTGTGCTTATTAGCAACTTTTAATATCTGCGAAAAGGGGCTGCTCTTTCGTGTACTGGAGCGAGCGTGTCTGCTCCAGCGCCTTCGTGCTGCTGAACAGTATTAGGTAGACGATGTGCAACTAGAGTGTTGCCGCCTGAGAAGACGCACGCTCCTCGCAGGGGTGTTCTCCTCCTCCGTTGCAAGCGCGGAAGATTGTGCACTAC